>NC_084623.1:2915255-2922755 GCF_033978795.1 Nerophis ophidion | reverse complement strand
AGTACAAGTGTAATTAGCACAAGTGTAATTAGTAGAAGTGCAATTAGCAGAAGTGTAATTAGTACAAGTGTAATTAGTGCAAGTGTAATTAGATCAAGTGTAATTAGCAGAAGTGTAATTAGTATTAGTGTAATTAGTACAAGTGTAATTAGTGCAAGTGTAATTAGATCAAGTGTAATTAGTGCAAGTGTAATTAGATCAAGTGTAATTAGCACAAGTGTAATTAGCAGAAGTGTAATTAGTATTAGTGTAATTAGTACAAGTGTAATTAGTGCAAGTGTAATTAGATCAAATGTAATTAGCAGAAGTGTAATTAGTATTAGTGTAATTAGTACAAGTGTAATTAGTGCAAGTGTAATTAGATCAAGTGTAATTAGTGCAAGTGTAATTAAATCAAGTGTAATTAGTACAAGTGTAATTAGTGCAAGTGTAATTAGTGCAAGTGTAATTAGCACAAGTGTAATTAGTGCAAGTGTAATTAGTACAAGTGTAATTAGTGCAAGTGTAATTAGCACAAGTGTAATTAGCACAAGTGTAATTAGCACAAGTGTAATTAGTGCAAGTGTAATTAGTGCAAGTGTAATTAGTACAAGTGTAATTAGTGCAAGTGTAATTAGATCAAGTGTAATTAGTACAAGTGTAATTAGTGCAAGTGTAATTAGTGCAAGTGTAATTAGTACAAGTGTAATTAGTACAAGTGTAATTAGTACAAGTGTAATTAGTGCAAGTGTAATTAGCACAAGTGTAATTAGTGCAAGTGTTATTAGTGCAAGTGTAATTAGCACAAGTGTAATTAGTGCAAGTGTAATTAGTGCAAGTGTAATTAGCACAAGTGTAATTAGTGCAAGTGTAATTAGTACAAGTGTAATTAGTGCAAGTGTAATTAGCACAAGTGTAATTAGCACAAGTGTAATTAGCACAAGTGTAATTAGTACAAGTGTAATTAGTACAAGTGTAATTAGTGCAAGTGTTACCTTGAAGGCCATGAACTTGTGATATGGTTTGGGAGCCCAGGCATAAACCTCCACCGAGTTCTTCAAGGCCAGCACCAGGAACTTGATCCTCTCGTACTTCACTGCACATGTCAAACACCACATCATTATGACTGCACATGTCAAACACCACATCATTATGACTGCACATGTCAAACACCACATCATTATGACTGCACATGTCAAACACCACATCATTATGACTGCACATGTCAAACACCACATCATTATGACTGCACATGTCAAACACCACATCATTATGACTGCACATGTCAAACACCACATCATTATGACTGCACATGTCAAACACCACATCATTATGACTGCACATGTCAAACACCACATCATTATGACTGCACATGTCAAACACCACATCATTATGACTGCACATGTCAAACACCACATCATTATGACTGCACATGTCAAACACCACATCATTATGACTGCACATGTCAAACACCACATCATTATGACTGCACATGTCAAACACCACATCATTATGACTGCACATGTCAAACACCACATCATTATGACTGCACATGTCAAACACCACATCATTATGACTGCACATGTCAAACACCACATCATTATGTCTGCACATGTCAAACACCACATCATTATGACTGCACATGTCAAACACCACATCATTATGACTGCACATGTCAAACACCACATCATTATGACTGGACATGTCAAACACCACATCATTATGACTGCACATGTCAAACACCACATCATTATGACTGCACATGTCAAACACCACATCATTATGACTGCACATGTCAAACACCACATCATTATGACTGCACATGTCAAACACCACATCATTATGACTGCACATGTCAAACACCACATCATTATGTCTGCACATGTCAAACACCACATCATTATGACTGCACATGTCAAACACCACATCATTATGACTGCACATGTCAAACACCACATCATTATGACTGGACATGTCAAACACCACATCATTATGACTGCACATGTCAAACACCACATCATTATGACTGCACATGTCAAACACCACATCATTATGACTGCACATGTCAAACACCACATCATTATGACTGCACATGTCAAACACCACATCATTATGACTGCACATGTCAAACACCACATCATTATGACTGCACATGTCAAACACCACATCATTATGACTGCACATGTCAAACACCACATCATTATGACTGCACATGTCAAACACCACATCATTATGACTGCACATGTCAAACACCACATCATTATGACTGCACATGTCAAACACCACATCATTATGACTGCACATGTCAAACACCACATCATTATGACTGCACATGTCAAACACCACATCATTATGACTGCACATGTCAAACACCACATCATTATGACTGCACATGTCAAACACCACATCATTATGACTGCACATGTCAAACACCACATCATTATGACTGCACATGTCAAACACCACATCATTATGACTGCACATGTCAAACACCACATCATTATGTCTGCACATGTCAAACACCACATCATTATGACTGCACATGTCAAACACCACATCATTATGACTGCACATGTCAAACACCACATCATTATGACTGGACATGTCAAACACCACATCATTATGACTGCACATGTCAAACACCACATCATTATGACTGCACATGTCAAACACCACATCATTATGACTGCACATGTCAAACACCACATCATTATGACTGCACATGTCAAACACCACATCATTATGACTGCACATGTCAAACACCACATCATTATGTCTGCACATGTCAAACACCACATCATTATGACTGCACATGTCAAACACCACATCATTATGACTGCACATGTCAAACACCACATCATTATGACTGGACATGTCAAACACCACATCATTATGACTGCACATGTCAAACACCACATCATTATGACTGCACATGTCAAACACCACATCATTATGACTGCACATGTCAAACACCACATCATTATGACTGCACATGTCAAACACCACATCATTATGACTGCACATGTCAAACACCACATCATTATGACTGCACATGTCAAACACCACATCATTATGACTGCACATGTCAAACACCACATCATTATGACTGCACATGTCAAACACCACATCATTATGACTCATTGACTGCACATGTCAAACACCACATCATTATGTCTCATTGACTGCACATGTCAAACACCATATCATTATGTCTCATTGACTGCACATGTCAAACACCACATCATTATGACTGCACATGTCAAACACCACATCATTATGTCTCATTGACTGCAGGTCAAACACCATAACATTATGTCTCATTGACTGCACATGTCAAACACCACATCATTATGTCTCATTGACTGCACATGTCAAACACCATATCTTTATGTCTCATTGACTGCACGTCAAACACCATATCATTATGTCTCATTGACTGCACATGTCAAACACCATATCATTATGTCTCATTGACTGCACGTCAAACACCATATCATTATGTCTCATTGACTGCACATGTCAAACACCACATCATTATGTCTCATTGACTGCACATGTTAAACACCATATCATTATGTCTCATTGACTGCACGTCAAACACCATATCATTATATCTCATTGACTGCACGTCAAACACCATATCATTATGTCTCATTGACTGCACATGTCAACACCACATCATTATGACTGCACATGTCAAACACCACATCATTATGACTGCACATGTCAAACACCACATCATTATGACTGCACATGTCAAACACCACATCATTATGACTGCACATGTCAAACACCACATCATTATGACTGCACATGTCAAACACCACATCATTATGACTGCACATGTCAAACACCACATCATTATGTCTCATTGACTGCACATGTCAAACACCATATCATTATGTCTCATTGACTGCACATGTCAAACACCACATCATTATGACTGCACATGTCAAACACCACATCATTATGTCTCATTGACTGCAGGTCAAACACCATAACATTATGTCTCATTGACTGCACATGTCAAACACCACATCATTATGTCTCATTGACTGCACATGTCAAACACCATATCTTTATGTCTCATTGACTGCACGTCAAACACCATATCATTATGTCTCATTGACTGCACATGTCAAACACCATATCATTATGTCTCATTGACTGCACGTCAAACACCATATCATTATGTCTCATTGACTGCACATGTCAAACACCACATCATTATGTCTCATTGACTGCACATGTCAAACACCATATCATTATGTCTCATTGACTGCACGTCAAACACCATATCATTATATCTCATTGACTGCACGTCAAACACCATATCATTATGTCTCATTGACTGCACATGTCAACACCACATCATTATGACTGCACATGTCAAACACCACATCATTATGACTGCACATGTCAAACACCACATCATTATGACTGCACATGTCAAACACCACATCATTATGACTGCACATGTCAAACACCACATCATTATGACTGCACATGTCAAACACCACATCATTATGACTGCACATGTCAAACACCACATCATTATGACTCATTGACTGCACATGTCAAACACCATATCATTATGTCTCATTGACTGCACATGTCAAACACCACATCATTATGACTGCACATGTCAAACACCACATCATTATGTCTCATTGACTGCAGGTCAAACACCATAACATTATGTCTCATTGACTGCACATGTCAAACACCACATCATTATGTCTCATTGACTGCACATGTCAAACACCATATCATTATGTCTCATTGACTGCACATGTCAAACACCATATCATTATGTCTCATTGACTGCACGTCAAACACCATATCATTATGTCTCATTGACTGCACATGTCAAACACCACATCATTATGTCTCATTGACTGCACATGTCAAACACCATATCATTATGTCTCATTGACTGCACGTCAAACACCATATCATTATGTCTCATTGACTGCACGTCAAACACCATATCATTATGTCTCATTGACTGCACATGTCAACACCACATCATTATGTCTCATTGACTGCACATGTCAAACACCATATCATTATGTCTCATTGACTGCACATGTCAACACCACATCATTATGACTGCACATGTCAAACACCACATCATTATGACTGCACATGTCAACACCACATCATTATGACTGCACATGTCAAACACCACATCATTATGTCTCATTGACTGCACATGTCAACACCACATCATTATGACTGCACATGTCAACACCACATCATTATGACTGCACATGTCAAACACCACATCATTATGACTGCACATGTCAAACACCACATCATTATGACTGCACATGTCAACACCACATCATTATGACTGCACATGTCAAACACCACATCATTATGTCTCATTGCAATGCCAACAACACCTTCTCATCTCCATCCATAACGTTTCTACAACACAGGTGTACAGTGGAACATCTTTATTGGCAAACTTTTACCTGCTGCCAAATATGTCTTCCTGCGTGTGCTGTGACACCTGCTTCAGTCACACAGCAGGTGTCACAGCTTCCTCACATGACTTTTCACCAGTTGTGTCCAATCTTGGTGATGAACACATGAAGAATCCAGGAGGCAAGTGTTTTAATTGTGATGAGACCCCCTCCGTCTGCTCCTTTCTCCTCGGCTCCTTGCCGTTGTTAAAGTGCTTTCCTTTTTAGTTTGTGAAATGTTTATCATTGTTATTTTGTGAAATGTTTATCATTGTTATTTTGTGAAATGTTCATCATTGTTATTTTGTGAAATGTTTATCATCGCAACAACACGGGACTTTTGGGATTTCTGATCATTTGTGAAGGCACTAAAGAGTAGCCCCTACAGGACAGTAGAGCGTGTTGTACAAAGTGTGACTAAAACATGGCCTCGGAACCAATTAATGTTCATGTTTACATTGCGGTATCATGTGCGATACAAGCAGTGTGTTTACTTTTGGGTGATATCATGCGCAATACAAGCAGCCATGCAGTGTGTTTACTTGTTTGTGATATCATGTCTGATACAAGCAGTCATGAAGCGTGTTTACTTGTGTGTGATATTATGTGCGATACAAGCTGTCCTGCAAAGTTTGTGTTTGATATCATGTGCAATACAAGCAGTCATGCAGAGTGTCTACTTTTGTGTGATATCATGTGAGATACAAGCAGTCCTGCAGAGTAATTACTTGTGTGTGATATCATGCGCAATACAAGCAGCCATGCAGAGTGTTTACTTGTGTGTGATATCAAGTGCAATACAGTGTGATATCATGCGCAATACAAGCAGCCATGCAGAGTGTTTACTTGTGTGTGATATCAAGTGCAATACAAGCAGTCCTGCAGAGTAATTACTTGTGTGTGATATCATGCGCGATACAAGCAGCCATGCAGTGTGTTTACTTTTGTGTGATATCATGTGCGATACAAGCTAACTTGCAGCGTGTTTACTTGTGTTTGATATCATGTGCAATACAAGCAGTCCTGCAGCATGTTTACTTCTGTGCGATATCATGTGTGATACAAGCAGTCCTTAAGCGTGTTTACTTATGTGCAACATCATGTGCGATACAGTCATGCAGCATGTTTACTTGTGTGTGGTATCATGTGCGACACAAGCAATTCTGCAGCCTGTTTACTTGTGTGCGATATCATGTGCAACACAAGCAGTCCTGCAGCATGTTGGCTCATGTGTGATATCATGTGCGATACAAGCATGCACTTTAATCGAGGCCGGGACCAATTATACATGTTGACATTTGTAGTATCATTTGCGATACAAGCAGTCATGCAGCGTGTTTACTTGTGTGTGATATCATGTGCGATACAAGCAGTCCTTAAGCGTGTTTGCTTATGTGCAACATTATGTGTAATACAGTCATGCAGCATGTTTACTTGTGTGTGATATCATGTGCGACACAAGCAAATCTGCAGCCTGTTTATTTGTGTGCGATATCATGTGCAACACAAGCAGTCCTGCAGCATGTTGGCTCATGTGTGATATCATGTGTGATACAAGCATGCACTTTAATCGAGGCCGGGACCAATTATACATGTTGACATTTGCAGTATCATTTGCGATACAAGCAGTCCTGCGGCGTGTTTACTTGTGTGTGATGTCATTTGCGACACAAACACTTCTGCAGCCTGTTTATTTGTGTGTGATATCATGTGCGATACAAGCAGTGCTACAGTGTTTTTATTTATGTGCGATATCGTGTGCGACACAAGCAGTCCTGCAGCGTGTTGGCTCATGTGCAATATCATGTGCGATACAAGCATGCACTTTAATCGAGGCCGGAACCGATTGTACATGCTCACACATTTTGGTGATTTCTGATCATTTGTGAAGGCACCAGAGAGTGAGACCTACAGGACATATGCTTCACGATACAAACTTCTACATCTACCAACCCTCTTCAACAACCAATTCAGTTTGGAAATGGAGGTTCCACTGTACAGCGGCGCCATTTGGACATACAGCTACAAAATTCAAATGGTACTACTACTA
>NC_084623.1:2855255-2912755 GCF_033978795.1 Nerophis ophidion | reverse complement strand
TGTTGTAGGGTGAAAGTGTTCTAGGCAGCATGTGTGATAGTATGGGGGTGTATTAGTGATTGTTGTAGGGTGAAAGTGTTCTAGGCAGCATGTGTGATGGTATGGGGGTGTATTAGTGATTGTTGTAGGGTGAAAGTGTTCTAGGCAGCATGTGTGATGGTATGGGGGTGTATTAGTGTGTTCTAGGCATGGCTAACTTACACATCTGTGAAGGCACCATTAATGCTGAAAGGTACATACAGCTTTTGGAGCAACATATGTTGTTATCATGGACGCCCCTGCTTATTTCGGCAAGACAATGCCAAGCCAGGTGTTACAACAGCGTGGCTTCATAGTAAAAGAGTGCGGGTACTAGACTGGCCTGCCTGTAGTCCAGACATAGAAAATGTGTGCAGGCTAAAATATGAGGCAGGGGACTGTTGAACAACTTAAGCTGTACATCAAGCAAGAATGGGAAAGAATTCCACTTCAAAAATGTGTCTCCTCAGTTCCCAAACCTGCACTGAGTGTTGTTCAAAGGAAAGGCCATGTAACACACTGGTAAAAATGCCTTTTTGGACATGTGTTGCTGCCATTACATTCTAACTTCATGATTATTTGCTAAATAAAATGTTGTTTGTCAGTGTGAAGATGAAATATCTTGTCTTTGCAGTCTATTCACTTGAATATAAGTTGAAAAGGATTTGTTGTATTCTCTTTTTATTTAGCTTTTACACAACCTGACTACTGGAACTGCTTTTCTACTTTGTACACACTACATTGTACACACTATAAAGTACACACTACATAATGAAACAGTGTGTGTACTTTTCCAGCCAACATCTTTCTGCACTTCTTCCTTTCATGATGAAAGAATTGTGTTCAACACACGTCACACACTAACAACCACACACTTTACTCAACATCCTCTCTACGTGTGTGTACGTGTGTGTACGTGTGTGTGTACGTGTGTGTGTGTGTGTGTGTGGTTGAGAAAAAGGATGTAAATGTTGAAGCACGCAATGATAAAGGTGTGTTAGACAGTTGTGAGGTGAAAACATAAAAAGTCCTTTTAGCTTCTATGATGTAAATAAACAGTGATCATTTATTCAACATTTATAATAATTGTAACATTTATTTAACATTTATAATAATTGTAACATGTATTTAACATTTATAATAATTGTAAGATTTATTCAACATTTATAATAATTGTAACATTTATTTAACATTTATAATAATTGTAACATGTATTTAACATTTATAATAATTGTAAGATTTATTCAACATTTATAACAATTGTAAGATGTTTTTAACATTTATAACAATTGTAACATATATTTAACATTTATTACATATATTTAACATTTATAATTGTAACATTGAAGTTCCAGTCATGTAAGGGAAGTGTGTGCAGTACACCACCACCACCAGCAGATGTCAGTGTGGTGATCAAAGATCGTTTCCTGCTATGAAACTTGAGAAGTGTTGACGTCATTTTACTGACTCACTTAAACTCACTTTGGCTTTGACTTGGCTGCGATGAGGTGGCGACTTGTCCAGGGTGTACGCCGCCTTCCGCCCGATTGTAGCTGAGATAAGCACCAGCGCCCCCCACGACTCCAGAGGGAATAAGCGGTAGTAAAATGGATGGATGGATGGGCTTTGACTTGAGTCGTGTGTGTGCAATACGGGTGACTGCTACCTGATATCGTGACAAGGACAGTAGTCGTGTGTGATACAAATGACTGCTACTTGATATCGTGGCCAGGACGTGGAGTCGTGTGTGTGATACAGGTGACTTCTACCTGATATCGTCATTAGGACGTTAGTTGTGTGTGATTCATGTGACTGCTACTTGATATTGTGACCAGGACACAGATTGTGACCAGGATGTTGTTGCATGTGTGTGATACAGGTGACTGTTACTTGATATCATCACCAGGACATTGAGTTGTGTGTGATAGGGGTGACTGTTACCTGATATCGTGATCAGGACGTCAGTTGTGTATGATACAGGTGACTGTTACTTGAAATAGTGACCAGGATGTTGAGTTGCATGTGTGTGATACAAGTGACTGCTACTTGATATCATCACCAGGATGTTGAGTTGTGTGTAATACAGGTGACTGCTACCTGATATTGTGATCAGGACTTTAGTTGTGTGTGATACAGGTGACTGCGACTTGAAATCGTGACCCGGATGTTGAGTGGCATGTGTGTGATACAAGTGACTGCTACTTAATATCATCACCAGGACGTTGAGTTGTGTGAGATACAGGTGACTGCTACCTGATATCATGATCAGGACGTTAGTCGTGTGTGTGATACATGTGACGGCTACTTGATATCGTGACCAGGACACGGATCGTGACCAAGCCGTTGAGTCATGTGTGTGATAGGGGTGACTGCTACCTGATATCGTGATCAGGACGTCAGTTGTGTATGATACAGGTGACTGTTACTTGAAATCGTGACCAGGGCGTTGAGTTGCATGTGTGTGACACAAGTGACTGCTACTTGATATCATCACCAGGATGTTGAGTTGTGTGTAATACAGGTGACTGCTACCTGATATCGTGATCAGGACGTTAGTTGTGTGTGATACTTGTGACTGCTACTTGAAATCATGACCAGGACGTTGAGATGCATGTGTGTGATACAAGTGACTCCTACTTGATATCATCACCAGGATGTTGAGTTGTGTGTGGTACAGGTGACTGCTACCTGATATCATGATCAGGACGTTAGTCGTGTGTGTGATACATGTGACGGCTACTTGATATCGTGACCAGGACACGGATCGTGACCAAGCCGTTGAGTCATGTGTGTGATAGGGGTGACTGCTACCTGATATCGTGATCAGGACGTCAGTTGTGTATGATACAGGTGACTGTTACTTGAAATAGTGACCAGGGCGTTGAGTTGCATGTGTGTGATACAAGTGACTGCTACTTGATATCATCACCAGGATGTTGAGTTGTGTGTAATACAGGTGACTGCTACCTGATATCGTCATCAGGACGTTAGTTGTGTGTGATACATGTGACTGCTACTTGAAATCATGACCAGGACGTTGAGATGCATGTGTGTGATACAAGTGACTCCTACTTGATATCATCACCAGGATGTTGAGTTGTGTGTGGTACAGGTGACTGCTACCTGATATCATAATCAGGACGTTAGTCATGTGTGTGATACATGTGACTGCTACTTGATATTGTGACCAGGACACAGATCGTGACCAGGATGTTGTTGCATGTGTGTGATACAGGTGACTGTTACTTGATATCATCACCAGGACGTTGAGTTGTGTGAGATACAGGTGACTGCTACCTGATATCATGATCAGGACATTAGTCGTGTGTGTGATACATGTGACGGCTACTTGATATCGTGACCAGGACACGGATCGTGACCAAGCCGTTGAGTCATGTGTGTGATAGGGGTGACTGCTACCTGATATCGTGATCAGGACGTCAGCTGTGTATGATACAGGTGACTGTTACTTGAAATCGTGACCAGGGCGTTGAGTTGCATGTGTGTGACACAACTGACTGCTACTTGATATCATCACCAGGATGTTGAGTTGTGTGTAATACAGGAGACTGCTACCTGATATCGTGATCAGGACGTTAGTTGTGTGTGATACATGTGACTGCTACTTGAAATCATGACCAGGACGTTGAGATGCATGTGTGTGATACAAGTGACTCCTACTTGATATCATCACCAGGATGTTGAGTTGTGTGTGGTACAGGTGACTGCTACCTGATATCATAATCAGGACGTTAGTCATGTGTGTCATACATGTGACTGCTACTTGATATTGTGACCAGGACACAGATCGTGACCAGGATGTTGTTGCATGTGTGTGATACAGGTGACTGTTACTTGATATCATCACCAGGACATTGAGTTGTGTGTGATAGGGGTGACTGCTACCTGATATCGTAATCAGGACGTCAGTTGGGTATGATACAGGTACTTGAAATCGTGACGCGGCTGTTGAGTTGCATGTGTGTGATACAAGTGACTACTACTTAATATCATCACCAGGACGTTGAGTTGTGTGTGAGATACAGGTCACTGCTACCTGATATCATGATCAGGACGTTAGTCGTGTGTGATACATGTGACTGCTACTTGATATCGTGACCAGGACACAGATCGTGACCAAGCCGTTGAGTCGTGTGTTTGTGAGACAGGTGACTGGTACCTGATATCATGACCAGGACGTTGAGTTGTGTGTGCGATACAGGTGACTGCTACCTGATATCATGATCAGGACGTTAGTCGTGTGTGTGATATATGTGACTGCTACTTGATATCGTGACCAGAACACGGATCGTGACCAAGCCGTTGAGTCGTGTGTGTGAGACAGGTGACTGGTACCTGATATCATGACCAGGACGTTGAGTTGTGTGGGCGATACAGGTTACTGCTACCTGATATCATAACCAGGACGTCGAGTGGTGTGTGTGCAATACAGGTGACTGCTACCTGATATAGTGACCAGGACTTTGAGTTGTGTGTGTGTGATACAGGTGACTGATACTTGATATAGTTACCAGGACATTGAGCAGCGTGAGTGTGATACAGGTGACTGCTACCTGATATCGTAACCAGGACGTTGAGTCCCTCCAGGACGTCCATCTGCTGGAAGCGTCGTCGGCTGATGAGCGGGTAAACTTTGCCTTGACCGCTGCGATCCAACAACATCAGACCGCTTTCTGTTCCAACCAGCAGGTTCACGCCTACACACACACACACACACACACACACGCACACACACACACACGCACACACACACGTTTAAGTAGTTTTAAAAAATCAGTTTGTTTAAATCATTTCAAAATATCAGTTTGTTTAAAAATGGTTTAAAGTTGGTTTAAATACTTAAAAAAAATCAAGTTTGTTTAAATAGTTTTAAAACATCAGTTTGTTTGAATAGTTTTAAAAAAATCCAGTTAGTTTAAGAAGTTTTAAATATTCTGTTTGTTCAAATAATTAAACTGACAAAATAGGTCAAATGTTTTATTTATTTACATAAAAAAAGAGTGTCCAAAATGAGAGAAAGCTAGAAGCAAGTTGCAGTAAGTTTACCCCAGAGTGCGGCACAAAGGATCTCAGAGTTGAACCTCTTCTTGTATTTGCGGATCTCGGGCGTGTCGCTCTGTGGTCGGGTGTTGACCGGGTTGACGTTGACCACGGACCCTTTGCGGGACGGGTCGGCCCTCAGCGCCTCCGCCAGCCGCGGGTCGTTGGCGTAGCCTGAAGAAAGAATGTGGATTATGGTGGTGCCAAAAAGCCAAAGAAGAAGCGCGTGGTGTGACTTACCCACGTTGTTGAGGGCGCTGCCGGCGGAGGGCGAGACCTGCAGCAGGCGCGGGTCGATGAACGGCGTGAAGGAGGACGAGGACTTGTGCTTCTGCATGTTGTTACTGGACTGACTCTGCAGCGACACACCGCGTCACACTTGGCAGCACAACAACACTGGCAGCACAACAACAAAGATGGTCCACACCAGTGCTTCTCAAACCACCGCCTTGAGGCGGGGAGCCAAGTAGGCCTAGGTGTTCATCAAAGGCAAGCGTATTTACAATGTGTGGCCACGTTGCACTAGGTTTGAACGGTCACACTGTGTTGGGCACCAGCAGGTGGAGCAGGGTTTGAGAGTCACAGGTGTAGAGGATGCATGCGGGGACAACATTCCAGGAAGTGCAAGGCCGAGGACAACAGGTACAAAATGTGTGGGGTTGTGAGAATATTTAAAGCACATTGTGAAATATATGTGAGGATACTAAATGATGTGTTGATGGCTGAATGAATGTCACACTGCTTTTTGTTGAGGGCCACTTGCAGATGAGAGGGCCGCTTGTAACGCTCAACATGTAGGAATGTTCATCCGTCATATCCATGTATCGTACATCATGTATCATAACAGTCAATACATATTAATATTGACTGTTAAGATACATGAATATTCATGTATCATATTCATGTATCGGCCCTGCGATGAGGTGGCGACTTGTCCAGGGTGTACCCCGCCTTCCGCCCAATTGTAGCTGAGATAGGCGCCAGCGCCCCCCGCGACCCCAAAAGGGAATAAGCGGTAGAAAATGGATGGATGGATCATATTCATGTATCGTGTATCACGTATCATATTCATATATCAAATGCATGTATCATATATCATCTATCGTGTATCATATTAATATATCATATGCATGTATCATATGTAATATCTCATGTATCATGAATCATATATCATATTTATGAATCATATATCATGTATCATAGGATCCAGCACCCCCTGCCACCCCAAAAGGGACAAGCGGTAGGAAATGGATGGATGGATATATCATGTCCATCATATTGATCTCATATTCATGTATCATATATCGTGTATCATATTGATATCAAATTCATGTACCCTGTATCATATTTATATCATACATCATGTATCGTATATCACATTCATGAATCATATATCATGTATCATAGGCTCCAGCACCCCCTGCGACCCCATAAGGGACAAGCGGTAGAAAATGGATGTATGGATATATAATGTAACATATTAATATCATATTTATGTATCATATATGGTGTATTATAAAATGATTCATTCAGAAGGACAAATACAATTATAAAGCAGGACATCAAATTATGTGGCAGGCCATATAAAATGAAGCAGCCAGCCACATAAAATGATACGGCAGGACACATCACATAAAGTGGTGGGCCACCTCAAACTGAAAGACAGGCCATTTAAAACGATGCAGCTGAACACAAGAAATGATGCAGCAGGACACATCCAATGACGTGGCAGGCCATATAAATGATGTGGCAGGCCGACAGGCCATCTAAATGGTGTGACAGGCCATCTAAATGACATGGCAGGCCATATAAATGATGTGGCAGGCCGACAGGCCATGTAAATGATGTGGCAGGCCATATAAATAATGTGACAGGCCATGTAAATGACGTGGCAGGACACATCCAATGATGTGGCAGGCCCATATAAATAATGTGACAGGCCATGTAAATGACGTGGCAGGACACATCCAATGATGTGGCAGGCCCATATAAATAATGTGACAGGCCATGTAAACGATGTGGCAGGCCATATAAATAATGTGACAGGCCATGTAAATGATGTGACAGGCCATGTAAATGATGCAGCAGGACACATCCAATGATGTGGCAGGCCGAATAAATGATGTGGCAGGCCAAATAAAATATTGTGGCAAGCCACGTTAAATGACGTGGCAAGCCCGATAAATGATACGGCAGGCCACTTAACGTTATGCAGCAGGCCACATAAATGATACGGCACATAAAGTGATGTGGCAGGACACATCCAATGATGTGGCAGGCCCATATAAATAATGTGACAGGCCATGTAAACGATGTGGCAGGCCATATAAATAATGTGACAGGCCATATAAATAATGTGACAGGCCATGTAAATGACGTGGCAGGACACATCCAATGATGTGGCAGGCCCATATAAATAATGTGACAGGCCATGTAAACAATGTGGCAGGCCATATAAATAATGTGACAGGCCATGTAAATGATGTGACAGGCCATGTAAATGATGCAGCAGGACACATCCAATGATGTGGCAGGCCGAATAAAATATTGTGGCAAGCCACATTAAATGACGTGGCAAGCCCGATAAATGATACGGCAGGCCACTTAACATTATGCAGCAGGCCACATAAATGATACGGCACATAAAGTGATGTGGCAGGACACATCCAATGATGTGGCAGGCCCATATAAATAATGTGACAGGCCATGTAAACGATGTGGCAGGCCATATAAATAATGTGACAGGCCATATAAATAATGTGACAGGCCATGTAAATGACGTGGCAGGACACATCCAATGATGTGGCAGGCCCATATAAATAATGTGACAGGCCATGTAAACGATGTGGCAGGCCATATAAATAATGTGACAGGCCATGTAAATGATGTGACAGGCCATGTAAATGATGCAGCAGGACACATCCAATGATGTGGCAGGCCGAATAAATGATGTGGCAGGCCGAATAAAAAATATTGTGGCAAGCCACGTTAAATGACGTGGCAAGCCCGATAAATGATACGGCAGGCCACTTAACATTATGCAGCAGGCCACATAAATGATACGGCACATAAAGTGATGTGGCAGGACACATCCAATGATGTGGCAGGCCCATATAAATAATGTGACAGGCCATGTAAACGATGTGGCAGGCCATATAAATAATGTGACAGGCCATATAAATAATGTGACAGGCCATGTAAATGACGTGGCAGGACACATCCAATGATGTGGCAGGCCCATATAAATAATGTGACAGGCCATGTAAACGATGTGGCAGGCCATATAAATAATGTGACAGGCCATGTAAATGATGTGACAGGCCATGTAAATGATGCAGCAGGACACATCCAATGATGTGGCAGGCCGAATAAATGATGTGGCAGGCCGAATAAAATATTGTGGCAAGCCACATTAAATGACGTGGCAAGCCCGATAAATGATACGGCAGGCCACTTAACGTTATGCAGCAGGCCACATAAATGATACGGCACATAAAGTGATGTGGCAGGCCACATTTGGCGTGCGGGCCCCGAATGTGACACATGAAGGACGTCCACTACAGTGTATAGATGACATCATTATGTGAAGGAGTGTGAGAATGAACAATGTCATCAAATGAATGCATGAACCCAGTGACTTTGAATGAACAAATACATGAACTGATTGTCATGGAATGAATGGATACACGAACTGATTGACTTCGGATACATATACAGATTGACTTTCACTGAATGAATACATGAACTGATCGACTTTGAATGAATGAATACATGAACTCACTGAATGCATACATGAAGTGAGTGACTGTGAATGGATGAACACATGAAGTGATTGAGGTGTAACATATGTGAGTCAAATCATTTCCGCCAATAAATCTTTTGTTGTGCGTGCAGAATGAAAGCAAGATTGCGTCATCGTTCCATGATGAGCGCAGACAGGAAGTGGTGGTCAATATGCAAATGAGGAGTGATTGGTGGGAGGTCTCAGAGTGACCTACCTCCATGAAGATGGCCATCTTGTCCAGGGGGCTGTGGGGGGACATGCAGGGGCTGGCCAGGCTGGAGGCGGAGGGCGAGGTGGAGGCGGATGTGGAGGCGGAGGAGGAGGGGGAGGAGGAAGGGGAGGAGGAGTGATGGCTCTGCTGGATCAGGTCTGGGAGGAGGTGGATGCGGCCCACAAAGCCGTTCCTGTCCGGCTGCTGCTGCTGATGGTGGTGATGATGATGATGATGTGCGTGACGGAGGTGATGAAGATGGCGGTGGGGGCCGGGGGCGTGCGGGCTGGACGGCGAGCCTGGGCTCTGTAGGGCGGGGCCCGGCCTCTTTTTGCCATCCCCTGCGCTCTGGAAGCAGAAAGAGTGGACGACTTTGGGTCCACGCCTGCTCCCGGCGGAGCCGAGGGCCGGCCACGGTTGCTAGGCTACGGTTGCTAGGCTACGCAGGCAAACAGCAGCTTGTTAGTCTTGTTAGTCCTGCTTTGGGAGTCAAACTACACATGCAGGCCTGGAGACACCTCGCCAGGGAGCTGGAGGGGTTAGGTTGCGCCCTACAAAGTCTTTGCACTCTAAGTCCTGAGCTTATTTATTCCACACCCCGCTTAGCCGTAGTTTTCATCACCAACTAAAAGTAGCCGCTCTATGGAAAATCCAGTGTCAATTAGCATCAAGCTAATTGAGCCTTGCATTTTCAGCATATTGGCAAAATAAATCAAAGAAAAATACAATTGTATAAATGTCATAAAAAAGTAGTAATAATCGCGTGCTTTGTCACATTTAACACAAGTTGTGATGTTTTTATGGGATGTACGGCTCTTTGAAGAGAGTCAAATCTTAAGGAGTCGTTCCTTCCAAACAGCCGTTTAAGAGACTTGCTCGTTATTATATTTCATTTGAAACAAAAAAATCAGTAGAATCACTTATATGGATATTATTTCATAATAACAAAATGTCATCGTCTGTTGGGAACATTCCACAGGCCGCTGCCGTGTTTCCCTGCTTTGGCAGTTTCAAATTGACCTCTTTTAAAAAAAAACTAAAAAGCTGTGTAGCATTTTAACAATATTAAATAAAATAGACAAATAATACGTAAAAATACAATGTATTAATGATATAAAAGTTATAAATAACTGTACATTAAAAATGATTAGTTAATACAATTGTGAGTGTTTCCT
Organism: Nerophis ophidion; assembly: GCF_033978795.1. Taxonomy (NCBI): domain Eukaryota; kingdom Metazoa; phylum Chordata; class Actinopteri; order Syngnathiformes; family Syngnathidae; genus Nerophis; species Nerophis ophidion. The sequence continues at coordinate 2,902,506 of NC_084623.1, read as the reverse complement.
CTCTCTCTGTATGTATAGATACAGTATGTATGTGTGTCTAAATATATATGTACATATATACATACATGTATATACACACATACATACATATATATAGTATTATTTTTGTGTAACAATAATATATACATACATATATTGTACATAAAAATACATACATATTTATATACATATATATACATACACACATATATAAATATATATTCATACATACATTTATACACATATATACCTACATATACACACACATATATACAGTATACATACATACATATATGCATATATATACACATAAATACATACATATCTGTATATACTGTACATACATATAGTTATACACATTTGTACATACACACATATAAACATACATAATTATATATATATATAAATATATATATACACATATATATACCTACATATACATACATATATATGCACACATACATGAATAAACATATATATATATATATAAAATTATATATATATATATATATATATACATATATAATTTTATATATATATACATATATATATATATATAATTATATACTTATGCATAGACATATATATATATATACATATATAATTATATATATACATGTACATATATATAAATACATATATATATATATATACATATATAATATATATATATATATATATATATATATATATATATATATATATATATATATATATATATATATATATATATATATATATATACTATTATTTTTAATGTAAAAACATGTTTTTAAATAAAAAAGTAGGTCCATTGAAAAAGCTGCTAAATTATATTTAAACTCTGACTGATTATGTAGTCCAGTTGCCAGTCGGCTGCAGAGTCAGAGAGTCAGAATGTGGTTGCCGAGGCTACATTTGCTCCTGCATAACAACAACTTCCAAACAAACGAATCCCAACTTGGTTCTCGTTGTCCACCTAAAAGAGCCGCTCAAAAGACTCGACTTGTTCGCGAATGTCTCTCGCGGTGTTCCAGTTTTGTTGACAAACAAGTCCTGCTAGAAACAGTACACCTTTTTAGTCAAGCAAAAGAAAACAGCTGAAAGTGAAGTAAAGGTGTTCGGCTACATTGAGTTAGCTCCTCTGTGCTAAAAGTGAGCATGTTTAGGTTGGATGTGCTGATGAGGACACAATCACATAGCTTTGTTGTGTTTAGCATCGCTGTGTAGCGGTAGCATGTTAGCATTTGAGGACAGACAAGACACGTGCATACATAAAAGGCGGGAACGGAACAAAACTAGATGGGGGGAGGTGGGGGGGTTGGGGGGGGGGGGGGTGAGAGGTCGCTCGTGCCAAAGGACGACATGTTTTGTTGTCTACCTGTCGCACCACCAGCGTACTGTCCTTGCCCGGGTCGCCCTCCCCCTCGTCGTGCACGATCATCGTCTTCACCGACTCCGTCTCGCCATTGCTCAGGCGGGTGGACCTGCACAGACCAAGGAACAGGTTTTTATTCAGGCAGGAGGACCTGCACAGACCAAGGAACAGGTTATTATTCAGGCAGGAAGACCTGCACAGACCAAGGAACAGGTTATCATTCAGGCAGGAGGACCTGCACAGACCAAGGAACAGGTTATTATTCAGGCAGGAGGACCTGCACAGACCAAAGACCAGGTTATTATTCAGGCAGGAGGACCTGCACAGACCAAAGACCAGGTTATTATTCAGGCAGGAGGACCTGCACAGACCAAGGAACAGGTTATTATTCAGGCAGGAGGACCTGCACAGACCAAGGAACAGGTTATTATTCAGTGAGGAGGACCTGCACAGACCAAGGAACAGGTTATCATTCAGGCAGGAGGACCTGCACAGACCAAGGAACAGGTTATCATTCAGGCAGGAGGACCTGCTCAGACCAAGGAACAGGTTATCATTCAGGCAGGAGGACCTGCACAGACCAAGGAACAGGTTATTATTCTGTGAGGAGGACCTGCACAGACCAAGGAACAGGTTATCATTCAGGCAGGAGGACCTGCACAGACCAAGGAACAGGTTATTATTCAGGCAGGAGGACCTGCACAGACCAAGGAACAGGTTATCATTCAGGCAGGAGGACCTGCACAGACCAAGGAACAGGTTATTATTCAGTGAGGAGGACCTGCACAGACCAAGGAACAGGTTATCATTCAGGCAGGAGGACCTGCACAGACCAAGGAACAGGTTATTATTCAGGCAGGAGGACCTGCACAGACCAAGGAACAGGTTATCATTCAGGCAGGAGGACCTGCACAGACCAAGGAACAGGTTATTATTCTGTGAGGAGGACCTGCACAGACCAAGGAACAGGTTATCATTCAGGCAGGAGGACCTGCACAGACCAAGGAACAGGTTATTATTCTGTGAGGAGGACCTGCACAGACCAAGGAACAGGTTATCATTCAGGCAGGAGGACCTGCACAGACCAAGGAACAGGTTATTATTCAGTGAGGAGAACCTGCACAGACCAAGGAACAGGTTATCATTCAGGCAGGAGGACCTGCACAGACCAAGGAACAGGTTATCATTCAGGCAGGAGGACCTGCACAGACCAAGGAACAGGTTATCATTCAGGCAGGAGGACCTGCACAGACCAAGGAACAGGTTATCATTCAGGCAGGAGGCCCTGCACAGACCAAGGAACAGGTTATTATTCAGGCAGGAGGACCTGCACAGACCAAGGAACAGGTTAGTATTCAGGCAGGAGGACCTGCACAGACCAAGGAACAGGTTATTATTCAGGCAGGAGGACCTGCACAGACCAAGGAACAGGTTATTATTCAGTGAGGAGGACCTGCACAGACCAAGGAACAGGTTATCATTCAGGCAGGAGGACCTGCACAGACCAAGGAACAGGTTATTATTCAGGCAGGAGGACCTGCAAAGACCAAGGAACAGGTTATCATTCAGGCAGGAGGACCTGCACAGACCAAGGAACAGGTTATTATTCAGGCAGGAGGACCTGCACAGACCAAGGAACAGGTTTTTATTCAGGCAGGAGGACCTGCACAGACCAAGGAACAGGTTATTATTCAGGCAGGAGGACCTGCACAGACCAAAGACCAGGTTATTATTCAGGCAGGAGGACCTGCACAGACCAAAGACCAGGTTATTATTCAGGCAGGAGGACCTGCACAGACCAAGGAACAGGTTATTATTCAGGCAGGAGGACCTGCACAGACCAAGGAACAGGTTTTTATTCAGGCAGGAGGACCTGCAGAGACCAAAGACCAGGTTATTATTCAGGCAGGAGGACCTGCACAGTCCAAGGAACGGGTTATTATTCAGGCAGGAGGACCTGCACAGACCAAAGACCAGGTTATTATTCAGGCAGGAGGACCTGCACAGACCAAGGAACAGGTTTTTATTCAGGCAGGAGGACCTGCACAGACCAAAGACCAGGTTATTATTCAGGCAGGAGGACCTGCACAGACCAAGGAACGGGTTATTATTCAGGCAGGAGGACCTGCACAGACCGAAGACCAGGTTATTATTCAGGCAGGAGGACCTGCACAGACCAAGGAACGGGTTATTATTCAGGCAGGAGGACCTGCACAGACCAAAGACCAGGTTATCTGTATGTGTCAAGAGAGTTCTCTACCAACACAACATTTTCTACCAGGCTATTGCCTCTCACGCCCTCCCAGGGGGAAGCATTTTTTTCACGACCCCCCCGAAGTAAATGCTTAATTTATCTGTATGTGTCAAGATAGTTCTCTCCCAACACTAAATATTCTACCAGGCTATTGCCTCTCACGCCCCCCTAAGGGACAGCATTTTTTTCACCTCCCCACCCCCATGTTAAAGTTTTTTTTTTTTAATCTGTATGTGTCAAGATAGTTGACTACCAACCCTAAATAGTCTACCAGGCTATTAGCTCTCACGCCCCCTTCCCCTAGGGGACAGCATTCTTTTCACCCCCCCTCCAACGAAGTGAAGGTTTATTTTTTTATCTTTAAGTGTCAAGATAGTTCTCTACCAATACTAAATATTCACGACCCCCCTCGAGTATAGCATTCTTTTTTATTTCTTTATCTGTATGTGTGAACTTGCCTCTCACGCCCCCAAACACACATTTCACGCCCCCCCACTATTTCTATTTGAATTAAAGGGGAAGTTTGGAACTTGCTCACAGTTACATATATTTAAGGAACATTATTTTTTTTCACGCCCCCCGTTATCTCTCACGCTCCCTCTTACCCTGATGGTGCCCCCCCGGAGGTGCTTGCGTCACCATTTAAGAAGCACTGCATTAAATGGGCTCTTTGGAACAGTTTTCTATGGGACAGACATTTTTCACGCCCCCCCAGGGGACAGCATTTTTATTTATTTATTTATCTGTATGTGTGAACTTGCCTCTCACGCCCCCCCCACTATTTATATTTGAATTAAAGGGGCTGTTTGGAACTTGCTCACAGTTACATTTTCTAGGGGACAGAATATTTTCACCTCCCCTCGCTCCCGCCCCCCCGCCCCCGCATACGAGGGCCCCCCCACAACAGCAAGTGCACTTACACGGCTCGGGAGTCCTCCGGGCCGGAGGTGGACTCCTCGCCTCCTTCCTGGTCCACCTCTTCGTCGTCGTCTTCGTCGGTGGTGTCCGAGTCCTCGCTGGAGGACGAGTAGTCCGTGACTTTGTTGGGGGGGCGCACGTCGTCCGCCGCCCGCAGCTCCTTGGCCAGTGCCGTCAGGTCCTGCAGGTGCAAGAGAGGTTCAGGGTCAGTTCCCGGCGCAAACAGGAAGCGGTCGGCGAGAAGGCGGGGTTAATCAGCCGGGCCGGCCAATGAGAAGCCAGCATGAGACGGCGGTCCAACTGCGGGAGGCAAAGTTAGCGCAAACAAGGAGGAAACATCTAGAAGGAAAGGTTAGAGGTCACATGACAGTCTTGTTAGTCTCACACACGTCTAGATCTACGGGACCTAGCACGCCACCCTTCATCTCACCGCCGGTCTGCTGGGCCGGACCGCCTCCTTCCTCACGCCACCGTCCGCCCTCTGGGGGGCCGAGCCCTCGGACTTGGAGGAGGCTGGTCGGAGGAACCGGGGGTGGGGGGGGCGAGAAAAGTCAGCCGGCTGCTGGTTCTGGAGTGGCGACTTGTGTGTGGTGTGAGCACTCACTGCGGGCCCTGGAGCCACACTGAGAACCAGCCTGAGAGCTGGAGTTGCTGGAAGAACTGCTAGAGGAGCCGGAGCCAGAGCCGGAGCCGGAGCCAGAGCCGGGAACCATCTTCTCCACCCGCTCCCACAGCAGCCGAGGCTCGGCGCTGCTGTCCAAAGACACGGCACAAAATAAAGCAGCTGCTCAGTACTTGGCGTGCAGCTAGTGCCATCTAGTGGAGTTGCTAGTTACTAAAGCTGCTCAGTACTTTGCGTGCAGCTAGTGCCATCTAGTGGTGTTGCTAGGTAGTAAAGATGCTCAGTCCATGGAGTGCAGCGAGTGCCATCTAGTGGTGTTGCTAGGTAGTAAAGATGCTCAGTCCATGGAGTGCAGCGAGTGCCATCTAGTGGCGTTGCTAGTTAGTAAAGCTGCTCATCACTTGGAGTACAGCTACTGCCATCTAGTGGAGTTGCTAGTTACTAAAGCTGCTCAGTACTTCAGTGCAGCTACTGCCATCTAGTGGAGTTGCTAGTTACTACAGCTGCTCAGTACTTCAGTGCAGGTAGTGCCATCTAGTGGAGTTGCTAGTTACTAAAGCTGCTCAGTACTTGGCGTGCAGCTAGTACCATCTAATGGCGTTGCTAGTTACTAAAGCTGCTCAGTACTTCAGTGCAACTAGTGCCATCTTGTAGAGTTGCTAGTTACTACAGCTGCTCAGTACTTCAGTGCAGGTAGTGCCATCTAGTGGAGTTGCTAGTTAGTAAAGCTGCTCATAACTTGGTGTGTTGATAGTGCCATCTAGTGGAGTTGCTAGTTAGCTGCTCAATACTTGGAGTGCAGCTAGTGCCATCTAGTGGAGTTGCTAGGTAGTAAAGCACCTCAGTACTTGGTGTGCTGATAGTGCCATCTAGTGGAGTTGCTAGTTAGTTAAGCACCTCAGTACTTGGTGTGCTGATAATGCCATCTAGTGGAGTTGCTAGTTAGCTGCTCAATACTTGGAGTGCAGCTAGTGCCATCTAGTGGAGTTGCTAGGTAGTAAAGCACCTCAGTACTTGGTGTGCTGATAGTGCCATCTAGTGGAGTTGCTAGTTAGTAAAGCTGCTCAGTACTTGGAGTGCAACTAGTGCCATCTAGTGGAGTTGCTAGTTAGTAAAGCTGCTGAGTACTTGGAATGCATCTAGTGCCATCTAGTGGAGTTGCTAGTTAGTAAAGCACCTCAGTACTTGGAATGCATCTAGTGCCATCTAGTGGAGTTGCTAGTTAGTAAAGCACCTCAGTACTTGGAATGCAGCTAGTGCCATCTAGTGGAGTTGCTAGTTAGTAAAGCTGCTCAGTACTTGGAATGCAGCTAGTGCCATCTAGTGGAGTTGTTAGTTAGTAAAGCACCTCAGTACTTGGTGTGCTGATAGTGCCATCTAGTGGAGTTGCTAGTTAGTAAAGCTGCTCAGTACTTGGTGTGCTGATAGTGCCATCTAGTGGAGTTGCTAGTTAGTAAAGCACCTCAGTACTTGGTGTGCTGATAGTGCCATCTAGTGGAGTTGCTAGTTAGTAAAGCACCTCAGTACTTGGTGTGCTGATAGTGCCATCTAGTGGAGTTGCTAGTTAGTAAAGCACCTCAGTACTTGGTGTGCTGATAGTGCCATCTAGTGGAGTTGCTAGTTAGTAAAGCACCTCAGTACTTGGTGTGCTGATAGTGCCATCTAGTGGAGTTGCTAGTTAGCTGCTAGTTGGAGAGGAGCGACCAGAGACACCCTGTGGTTCACGGAAACTCGTCAGCTCTGAAGATCCGTAACGTGCGATGGCGCTCGCCAAAATAAAGGTGGGGGGGGGGGGGGGGCATCAATTACCTGCCGGGGTTGCGCTTCACAACTTGACCGCCGTGTGGCGTGTTGCCATGGCGACGAGGCGAGTCCCGCCTCGGCAACACTGGCGACCTGGACGTGGTCCTGACGGAGACCTTTTGTGATAAAAGCATGGAGTGATTGACAGGTGACATCACAAACAGCTGGGGGGGCAGGAGAAGGTGTCAGGGGGGCGTGAGAAGCGAGGGACTTCCTGTAATAGTCTCTGTTCTCTCTGGAACCTTCCACAAGTCCGCAGCATTGCTCAGACATCCTTTCACCTGTTGTAATCCTTTCAAGAAGTATCCACATAAATAATAAATAAATGATAAATGTGTTGTACTTGTATAGCACTTTTCTACCTTCAAGGTACTCAAACCACTTTGACACTACTTCCACATTCACACACTGATGCTAACCAGCAGCCATCAGGAGCAAGGGTGAAGTGTCTTGCTCAGGACACAACAGACCAGGTTGGTACTAGGTGGGGATTGAACCAGGGACCCTCGGGTTGCGCACGGCCACTCTCCCACTGCGCCACATAGTAATATAATCATATCAAGCAGTATTCAAATAGTAGTACAATAGTTTTAGCATCATACATGTTTTACTCCGATGTACTACTTCTAACATGTATTGTTTACTTATATGTACTACTTGTATGTACTACTACTAACATCATATAGTTTACTACTATGTACTATTTCTAACAACATGTATTTTCCTGCTATGTACTACTACTATGTACTACTTCTAACACCATGTAGTTTACTTTTATTTACTACTACTATGTACTACTTCTAGCATCATACATTGTTTACTTCTATGTACTACTTCTAACATGTATTGTTTACTTCTATGTACTACTTCTAACATGTATTGTTTACTTCTATGTACTACTTCTAACATGTATTGTTTACTTCTATGTACTACTTCTAACATGTACTGTTTACTTCAATGTACTACTTCTAACATGTACTGTTTACTTCAATGTACTACTTCTAACATGTACTGTTTACTTCAATGTACTACTTCTAACATGTACTGTTTACTTCAATGTACTACTTCTAACATGTACTGTTTACTTCAATGTACTACTTCTAACATGTATTGTTTACTGTTATGTACTACTTCTAACATGTATTGTTTACTGTTATGTACTACTTCTAACATGTATTGTTTACTTCTATGTACTACTTCTAACATGTACTGTTTACTTCAATGTACTACTTCTAACATGTATTGTTTACTGTTATGTACTACTTCTAACATGTATTGTTTACTTCTATGTACTACTTCTAACATGTATTGTTTACTTCTATGTACTACTTCTAACATGTATTGTTTACTTCTATGTACTACTTCTAACATGTATTGTTTACTTCTATGTACTACTTCTAACATGTACTGTTTACTTCAATGTACTACTTCTAACATGTACTGTTTACTTCAATGTACTACTTCTAACATGTACTGTTTACTTCAATGTACTACTTCTAACATGTATTGTTTACTGTTATGTACTACTTCTAACATGTATTGTTTACTGTTATGTACTACTTCTAACATGTATTGTTTACTTCTATGTACTACTTCTAACATGTATTGTTTACTTCTATGTACTACTTCTAACATGTATTGTTTACTTCTATGTACTACTTTTAACATGTATTGTTTACTTCTATGTACTACTTCTAACATGTACTGTTTACTTCAATGTACTACTTCTAACATGTACTGTTTACTTCAATGTACTACTTCTAACATGTACTGTTTACTTCAATGTACTACTTCTAACATGTACTGTTTACTTCAATGTACTACTTCTAACATGTATTGTTTACTGTTATGTACTACTTCTAACATGTATTGTTTACTGTTATGTACTACTTCTAACATGTATTGTTTACTTCTATGTACTACTTCTAACATGTATTGTTTACTTCTATGTACTACTTCTAACATGTATTGTTTACTTCTATGTACTACTTTTAACATGTATTGTTTACTGTTATGTACTACTTCTAACATGTACTGTTTACTTCAATGTACTACTTCTAACATGTATTGTTTACTTCTATGTACTACTTCTAACATGTACTGTTTACTTCAATGTACTACTTCTAACATGTATTGTTTACTTCTATGTACTACTTTGAGCATCCTAGTACTCAGTATGGCTTCAGAAGGTCCAACAAACCAGCTTGGAAAGACGTGCTGTGGACTTTTTACCGTAAATTCCGAACTATAAGTTGCTACTTTTTTCACACGCTTTGAGCCCTGCGGTTTATAAAACGGTGCAGCTAATTTATGGATTTTTCTTGGCTGACAGCTTTAAAGTAAATAGTTTAAACACACTGACCTGGAGGGTTATTTTTTGTGCAATGGCGCCACTTTTTAAAAACGCCTTTTATCATGCAGGAAACACAGAAACCAGAACCCAGCCCCCCACTCCCCCACCACCTCACAGCCTGTCAATCAAAGTGTTAAGATTAATTGGACAGTTGGTCATGTGACAGGAAGTAGTGGACAGAAGATGCCGGTAGAACATTCTGCTACCAGTGAGAAGTTAGACACTTTTGAATCAGAGTGCGCGCAGGAAGTGGATTCATACGGACCCCTTTCCTGGGTGGATCTCACGTGAGTGGAAGGGGGGGGGTTGTTAATCATTTCGCAATGCAGTCTGCTGAAAATGATGGAGAGCGTCCCTCTACACAGAAAGTTGGAAATACACTCTACAGCCATCTGGTGGCTAAAGGAGATAGTGGTATCACGTTTCATGTTTCGAGTAAATTGTGAGGATTGGGTCGTATGAATCCCATTCCTGCTGAGTCTGGAAGAGAGACTTCATCGAGACAGCAAGGATGGAACGCTTGGCCACGCCCCTTTTTCCTCACATTGTACATGCACACAATCATTTTGTAATTAGTAAAAATTATAATATTTAGTATTACTGTACACAAACAATATTTAGTATTACTGTACACAAACAATATTAAGTATTACTGTACATGCTGCGGAAGAATACGTATTACCATGAAAGCGATGGTAACGTCAAGCCAGGTTGACAAATTCCGCACTTGCCGATCACTCCAGCAGCACTGAGAGAAACTGTTTTTTCAACAATTAATTAACTAGAAAAATATATTAATGTATTTAATTTGTATAAATGTGTTTAAAATAAATTATTAAATAACATTTAACATTTTTACTTTTTTTACAAATGACAGTCAAAACTGGTTTTATCAGTGTTTAACTTAATTAAATAATTATTAAAATTATATAAAACTTGGTAAGATAAGTAAATAAAGGCAATAAAGAAATAATACTAAATAAACAATTCAAATTTTAGTAATACTTATTATTTTTACGTAATTGTTTTGGCAATTTCAACAATCAAAACCAAGCAAGTAAAAAATATTTTTTTCTTTTTTTTTTTAACCAACAGAAATTGTAAAACTTTTTGGAAAATCACAGTCTTTGTTTTTTTCAACAATTACTTATAGAAACATTTAAATTTTCAACGCCCGAAAAAAAAAGGACTGAAAAAAGGCTCCACGTTTCTACAAATGCGTTAGCTTAATGCTACTAAACATTGGCTTTCCTACTGATTAGCATTAGCCATTTTACATGGCGACTTGAACGCCTCCAAACGTGTCGATGAAAACTCCAACCAAGATGCACGCTGCAATCAAACAGCTGCGGAAAAAAAGGTACAATACTTACAGTATTAATACTTTTTAGGGCGCGACGACGACTAGATTCAGCAGACTAGAGTGATGTAATACTTGCCAATGAGACTCTGAGGTGCGATAAATTTGTCTTATTTTCAAATGTTGCCATAAAAGATTACATTTTTATTATTAAACATAATTTCAATAATACTGAAAATTGGTCCGAGTTAGGTTCTGGTACCGATTCCCCGATATTGCCTAGGTATTCTTCCGCCGCCCAGTTCCTTAGTCTTTGGGTGCAGTATTGATAAATCATGTGGTTTACCTGGGCCTCCACAGGCCGGCTCATGGCCTCCGTGTTCCCGTTGGGGTACGAGGACTCAAGGCGCGGCGGCACCGGGGGCTGGACCGCTTTGCTTTGTGCCGCCTGAGGAGAACCTTGGATGTTCTTCCGGTACCGCTCGTCAGCCTGGTGGACACACACACACACACACACACACACACACACACACACACACACACACACACACACACACACACACACACACACACACACACACACACATTTAAATTATTGTCTTTTAAGAGACAATGGTAAAAAAATCAAATCAAATGTAAAGAAATAGTTGCCTGAGTAGCTGGACAGGACATTAAAAAAGTTGTCTTTTGGAAGGGACTTTTTTAAACTTTCTAAAGTCATAGTCTTTGTTTTTTTGATAATTAGTTATTCATCAAATATATCCATGTATTTAACTTGTAAAAAAATATTTAAACAAATTATTTAATTTAATTTTAGTAGTACTTTACATTTTATGGACATTTTTTCACCAATCAAAATTGAGCTAATAAGTTCACATTCTCACTTTTTTTTAATGGAAATTGTTGAGCATTCTAAAGACGAAGTGTCTGTATTTTCAACCATTAATTATACAATTAATTGGATTTATGTTTTAATTGGATTAAATATATTTAAAATAATGATATCATTGTATACTATGGTACATGTTTAATTATATTTTTAACTGAGCTAATAGAAATAAATATGTATTATTTTTTTTTAGTAAATTAATTTGTTTTGAAAGACTTTAAAATAATTATTGTGTTAAAATCATTACCTAATTAAATGTTGGTTGTATTTAACATTTTTATGGAATACAATGATAAACTAATAATAATAATAACAATAATAATTGCTTTTATAGTAATCGTTTTCCATCAATGTTTTGTTTGGCCATCCTTCAGACTGACTGGAGTCTTGAAGCACTTTAAGCCAATCAGAAGCGTGTGCAGGAGGAAGTGACCACGCCCCCAACAACCAATCAAAGCGTGTGCAGGAGGAAGTGACCACGCCCCCAACAACCAATCAAAGCGTGTGCAGGAGGAGGTGACCACGCCCCCAACAAGGCGACACGTAAAATGGAGACGCAAACAAACAGCAATAAATAAATAAATAAATAAATATGGCCCTGCGATGAGGTGGTGACTTGTCCAGGGTGTACACCGCCTTCCGCCCGATTGTAGCTGAGATAGGCGCCAGTGCCCCCCGCTACCCCAAAAGGGAATAAGCGGTAGAAAATGGATGGATGGATAAATAAATATAAATACATTTTAAAAAATCACATCTGAATCAAAGGAGCCAAAAGAGAGTTTGGAGGTGAACTTTTGTCCAAAACACATCAAAGTTTAACCAAAAATGTTTTTATTAAAGGCAACATGCTCGGACTCTTTTTGCCTGTGAGTCAAAAATGAGGGCTTGGAGCACCAACACGGAAAGATGTGGTCCACATTGGGATGGTACCGCTCACCTCTGAACCTGTACGGTACCAAGTCTGGTACCTGGTACCAAGTCTGGTACCTGGTACCAACTCAGCACATATTTCAAATAAAGCCTGACAATGTATGCTAGCATCAATTATTAAAAGTGGAGCCTTACTTTGCTTACGTTGGAGCGTTTTTTTTGGAGTCAATTGCTTTGTTGGTATTGAAAATTGCAACATTTTCTAGAACACACGTGTCATACTCACATCTGCCCTGCCACTTCATTTTAGGTGGCCCATCACGTCATTTAAAGTGGTCTGCCATTTAATTTAATGTCAATCACATATTTTTAAGTGGCCCACCATGTCATTTAATGTTGTCTGCCACATCATTTATTGTGGTCTGTCAGTGTGATGTGCTGCATCATTTTACGTGGCCCGCCACATTATTTATTGTGGTCCGTTCCATCAATTAAAGTGGCCCGCCACATCAATTATTGTGGTCGATTACATCTTTTAATTTGGCCCACCATATCATTTAACGTGGCCTGTCATGTCATTTGAACGTTGCCAAACATGTCCTTAATTGTGTCCAGTCACATTAATAGATAGATAGATAGTACTTTATTGATTCCTTCAGGAAAGTTAAAACGTGGTCTACCGCACAATTTATTGTGGTCCGTCACATCACTTTAACGTGGCCTGCCATATCTTTCAATGTGGTCCGACACATCATTTAATGTGGTCTGCTGATTCATTTAACGTCGTCCGTCACATTATTTAATGTTGTCTATCACATCACTTTAATGTGGCCTGCCATATCTTTCAATGTGGCCCGCCACATCATTTAGCGTGGTCGGCCTCTTAATTTTACATGGTCCACCGGGTCCTTTAATGCAGTGGTCCCCAACCTTTTTGTAGCTGTGGACCGGTCAACGCTTGATAATTTGTCCCGTGGCCCGGCAGGGGCATTTATTTATTTTTTGTCACGGTGTACTAAGTGTAAGTGTATCTTGTGTTTTTTATGTTGATTTAATAAAAAATAAATAAATTAATAAATAAATAATAATAACAATAATAATAATAAAAAACTCTTCCGCGTTTTTTTGGGTTGGTGCACTAAGTGTAAGTGTATCTTGTGTTTTTTATGTTGATTTAATATTAGAAATAATAAATAAATAAACAAAAATAATAATTATAAAAAATTATACCGCGTTTTTTGGGGTTAGTGTACTAATTGTAAGTGTATCTTGTGTTTTTTATGTTCATTTAATAAAAAATAAAAAAATTAAAAAATTTAAAATTTTTATAAAAAATTCTTCCGCGGTTTTTTGGGTTGGTGCACTAATTGTAAGTGTATTTTGTGTTTTTTATGTTCATTTAATAAAACATTTTTTTTTTTTTTTTTAAAAAGATTAACAAAATGTATAAAAGGTTCTGCGGCCTGGTGGATGGGGACCACTGCTTTAATGTACACCTTCACGTCATTTATGTGGCCTGCCATGTAATTTAATGTGCTCCGTCACATCCTTTTAATTAACGTGGCCTGTGAATGGTCTGCTGCATAATTTATCCTGGTCCGTCACATCTTTTTAATGTGGCCCGCCATGTCTCTAAATGTGCTCTGACATCATTTAACATGGTCTGCCGCAACATTTTACACGGCCCGCCACGTCCTCTAATGTGGTCCTTCACGTCATTTGCCATATCATTTAACGTGGTCTGCTGCATCTGCGATGAGGTGGCGACTTGTCCAGGGCGTAACCCGCCTTCCGCCCGATTGTAGCTGAGATAGGCGCCAGCGCCCCCCGCAACCCCAAAAGGGAATAAGCGGTAGAAAATGGATGGATGGATGGTCTGCTGCATCATTTATGGTGGTTTGTCTTATCTTTTTAAACTGGCCTGCCACATCATTTCAAGTGGCCCTCTGAGGGCAGCCATAATTGCAAAAAGGTGTTTGACACTGCAGACTTAGAGGTCGCTGGAGTGATGGTGACACCTAACCAGGGAGTGGAACATGTTAGGAGAGTCTGTAGGACTGTGAGGATCCAGGTGGTGATTGGTCACCATCCCCAGGTGGACCTTTCATGTTTCAGGTAAGGAGCACGTCACACAGGAAGTGGCTCTGGCTCACACAGGAAGTTAGGTGTTAGTTGGTGTTAGCGTCACACTGCAAGCAGTCGCTTCACCTCAACCACCATCTCAACTTTCTTCTCACAAGTACCGTCCTGGTCCAGGTCCAGGTCCAGGTTGTGGTCCTGGTTCTGCTGAAGGGTCAGCAGGTAGGCCTGCTCCTCCTGAAGCTGCCGCTGGAGCTTTTGGGCTTGGCGTCGCTCTTCGAGCTCCCGCCATTTGTACTCCTGGGTGCACGAGGAGCAAGATGAAGAACATCTCAACCTCCTCTTATTGTGGAAGATTTACCAAAGTAAAAGTCAAGTAGCGCCACAGAACTGTCTACTTGACATGCTAACATATTAATGCTGGCATTTTTCTAATTGTGTTGGTCCTGGCGGGGTCACATGACCTAAGTCTTCCTGGGCAACATCTGGGTGAAGGCCTGGACTTCCTGCTGGATGACTAACTTCCTGGTGACATCATCACTGAGCCAGTCAACATCCTGACCGCGTGCCGAGAAAAAAGGAGGTCTAGGGGTGCTTTGCCCTCCAACAACTAAGGACTGGGACCAGGAGCAGGAGCAGGAGCAAGTGGGAGTGGGATGGAAGAAGTGAATGATGTCATGTTTACTCATCAATCAACCTCCATTCTGCTTCCTGCTTCCTGCACAGCAAATCTTTCACACGAGACTCTGCTCTTTCAACTCGTCCTGTTCCCAAAACTGAAGGAGTTCACTTTACTATAATATCATTGATCCTTCATTATCAGCTTCAGTATTTTATTTTATATTAGTTTATATTTACCAGACTTCATTCATTATCGTCGGTATTCTATTATAAAAAAAAGTTCTAATTAAAAATCATAAGTTAAACAATAACTGACTTTAGTTATCGTAGATATTTTATTATATCAAAATTGTATTATTTAATATTTTTTTATTAAAACAACATATTAACTGACTTTAATTACAATAGACATTTTATTATATTTGTATGTTTGTATTTTTTTAACAAAACAACATAAATTGAACAATAATTAACTGACTTCATTTTTTTATTTTCATCAAAAAAGATATAAGTTAAACAATGCAGTGACTGAGTAACTATTGTAGGTATTTTATTGTAATTTCATTTAAACAAAAACATAGGTTAATATTGTAATAACTGATTTTAATTATCATAGATATTTGATCATGTTTTAATTGTATTTAATATTTTTTTATTATAACAGCATAAGTTAAACATTGTATTAATTGACTTCCTCAATTATCTTAGATGTTTTATCTTATTTTAATTTAATTTGATCATTTATTTTTTTATTGAAACAACATAAGTTAAACAACGTATTAACTGACTTTAAATATAATAGATATTTTATTATATTTTTAATGTATTTATTTTTATTTTTTACTAAAACATCATATGTTGAACAACGTATTAACTGACTTCCTTAATTATCCTAGGTATTTTATCTTATTCTAATCTTGTTTTATAATTTTTTATTTTAATCCAAAAAGATAAAAGTTAAACCACGTATTAACTGACTTCTGTAATTACCTTAGGTATTTTATTGTTATTTTATTTTTTTTAAAATGGTTAAACAATGTGATAACTGACATTAACGTAGATATTTTATTATATTTTAATTGTATTTAATTATTTTTTATTAAAACAACATAAGTTAAACATTGTGTTAATTGACTTCCGCAATTATGTAAGATATTTTATTTTATTTTAATTTAATTTAATCATTTATTTTTGTATTAAAACAACATAAGTAAAACAAGGTGATAACTGACTTCATTAATCATCTTTAGCATTTTATTTTAATTAATTCACATTTTATTTTATTATTCATTTATTTTCTATATAAAAAAAAAACTAAGATAATTAAGTCAGTTAAGATGTTTTTGATTTAAAAAATAAAACAAAATGAAAATAAAATACCTACAATAATTAATGATACCCATCGCTGGAATTATCCATTATGTATTAAATGTTTTGTATCTATAATACACAACGTATTAATTAATCATAATAAAAATGTTTTAGAGTTTTTACTCCTTTACTTATTAATATATAAATGTACACTACGTATGATTTCTTAGTTTTTTTATTTGTGAAAAAAAAATTGCAAAACATTCTAAAAACTACTTTTTGACATTGTCATTATGGGGTATTGTGTGTCGAATTTTAAGGACAATAATGCATTTATTCCATTCTAGAATTGAGCTGTAACATAATAAAATATGGATAAAGTGAAGCACTGTGAGTACTTCCTGGATGCACTGTACTATGACGTCGACAAGAGCCGTGGCGTGTGGACACAAGCGTGTGGTGTGGTGTGGCGTGTGGACACAAGCGTGTGGTGTGGTGTGGCGTGTGGACACAAGCGTGTGGTGTGGTGTGGCGTGTGGACACAAGTGTGTGGTGTGGCGTGGCGTGTGGACACAAGCGTGTGGTGTGGTGTGGCGTGTGGACGCAAGCGTCTGGTGTGGTGTGGCGTGTGGACACAAGCGTGTGGTGTGGTGTGGCGTGTGGACACAAGCGTGTGGTGTGGCGTGGCGTGTGGACACAAGCGTGTGGTGTGGTGTGGCGTGTGGACGCAAGCGTCTGGTGTGGTGTGGCGTGTGGACACAAGCGTGTGGTGTGGTGTGGCGTGTGGACACAAGCGTGTGGTGTGGCGTGGCGTGTGGACACAAGCGTGTGGTGTGGTGTGGCGTGTGGACACAAGTGTGTGGTGTGGCGTGGCGTGTGGACACAAGCGTGTGGTGTGGTGTGGCGTGTGGACACAAGCGTGTGGTGTGGTGTGGCGTGTGGACACAAGCGTGTGGTGTGGCGTGGCGTGTGGACACAAGCGTGTGGTGTGGCGTGTGGACACAAATGGGTCGTGTGACGGGTGGACACAAGCGTGTGGTGTGGTGTGGCGTGTGGACACAAGCGTGTGGTGTGGTGTGGCGTGTGGACACAAGTGTGTGGTGTGGCGTGGCGTGTGGACACAAGCGTGTGGTGTGGTGTGGCGTGTGGACACAAGCGTGTGGCGTGGCGTGTGGACACAAGCGTGTGGTGTGGTGTGGCGTGTGGACACAAGCGTGTGGTGTGGCGTGGCGTGTGGACACAAGCGTGTGGTGTGGCGTGGCGTGTGGACACAAGCGTGTGGTGTGGTGTGGCGTGTGGACACAAGCGTGTGGCGTGGATACAAGCATGTGGCGTGGACACAAGCATGTGGCGTGGACACGAGCGTGTGTTGTGTAAAGGGGCGGAGCCTCACCAGCAGCATGGCCTGCTCGTGCAACAGCTGCTGCTGCAGGATCTCCAGGTGTCTCTGCTCCTCCTCCAGCTGGCGGCGGATGTACTCCTGCAGGCAGCAAAGTTGCAGCGGCAGCAGAAAAACAAAGAAGAAAAGAGGAGAGGTGACTGACCTGCTCTCTGTCGGCCCGCCTCTTCTCCTCCTCCGCTCGCCGCCGCTCCTCCTCCTCCTTGCGGCGCCGCTCCATCTCCTCCGCACGCCGCTTCTCCTCCTGCTCACGCCGCCGCTGCTCGCGCTCCTGCTGGCGCCTCGCCTCGCGCTCTCGCCGTTGTTGCTGCCGCACGGAGGTCAAGAAAGGTCATCACACAGCTGATATCAAGTCCAATCAGCTGCCAGGATCCAACATCAGCAATTAGCCCTGCCCCAAAACAACTTTACACTTCTGATACCATACCCATATTGACCGATACCGATATCAGCAGGAATCATGCTAGTATCATTTAGTGGTGTGAAAGGTATAAAAGTGAAATGTGTCAAACGGAGAAGAATGTTACTTATGGAAACTAACAGCAGATTTATTATGGACTGTCTGGAAGGGACTTATGCTGTCTTCAAGTTGAAGTGGAGTGGCCATTGTTGTTTTTCGGGACAGCTCCTGGTCACATGAATGCATGAACTTAAGCTGAATGATGCGGACACGTTTGTTACAGGGCACCCACCGCCTTGGAGACTTTGTCTGTGTGACTAATGTGGAGATATAATGACCCGTTTATGTTGACACTTCACCTCTTACTCTCCAATCTTTGTTACCTACATGTCTGCTTAGCTGCGGTGTAGCTGCTTGTTGCTATTGCATAGCATGTTGACCTTTTGTAAATGACTTTAGTATTGCTTGTACATCATATCGCACACGTAAACACACTGCAGGACTGCTTGTATCGCACATGATATCACACAAGTTAACACGCTGCAGGACTAGTTGAATTGCACATGATATCTCACACATGTAAACACGCTGCAGGACTACTTATATCACACATGGTATCGCACACAAGTTAACACGCCGCCGAACTGTTTATATCGCAAATGATATCACATACAAGTTAACACACTGCAGAATTGCTTTTATCGCACACAATATCACACAAGTAAACATGCCACAGGACTGCTTGTATCGCACATATCACATACAAATTAACACACTGCAGAATTGCTTTTATCGCACACAATATCACACAAGTAAACATGCCACAGGACTGCTTGTATCGCACATGATATGACATACAAATTAACACACTGCAGAATTGCTTTTATCGCACACAATATCACACAAGTAAACATGCCACAGGACTGCTTGTATCGCACATGATATGACATACAAATTAACACACTGCAGAATTGCTTTTATCGCACACAATATCACACAAGTAAACACGCTGCAGTACAGCTTATATCGCACACAAGTAAATACGGCGCAGGACTACTTCCATTGCACATGATATCACACACAAGTAAACACACTAAAGGACTGCTTGTATCACACATGATATCACACACAAGTAAACACGCTGCAGGACTGCTTGTATCGCACATCATATCACACACAAGTAAACACGCTGCAGGAATGCTTGTATCGCACATGATATCACACACAGGTAAACACGCTGCAGGACTGCTTGTATCGCACATTATCACACACAAGTAAACATCTGCAAGACTACCTGTATCGCACATGATATCACACACAAGTAAATACGCTGCAGGACTACTTGTATTGCACATGATATCAAACACAAGTAAACATCTGCAAGACTACCTGTATCGCACATGATATCACACACAAGTAAACACACTAAAGGACTGCTTGTATCACACATGATATCACACACAAGTAAACACGCTGCAGGACTGCTTGTATCACACATTATATCACACACAAGTAAACACGCTGCAGGACTGCTTGTATCGCACATTATCACACACAAGTAAACATCTGCAAGACTACCTGTATCGCACATGATATCACACACAAGTAAATACGCTGCAGGACTACTTGTATTGCACATGATATCAAACACAAGTAAACATCTGCAAGACTACCTGTATCGCACATGATATCACACACAAGTAAATACGCTGCAGGACTACTTGTATCGCACATGATATCACACACAAGTAAACACGCTGCAAGACTACCTGTATAGCACATGATATCACACAAGTAAACACGCTACAGGACTACTTGCATCGCAGATGATATGACACAAGTACACACGCTATGGGACTACTTGTATCGCACATGATATCACACAAGTAAACACGCTGCAGGACTACTTGTATCGCACATGATATCACACACAAGTAAAGACGCTGCAGGACTGCTTGTATCGCACGTGATATCGCACACAAGTAAAGACGCTGCAGGGCTGCTTGTATCGCACATCACACAAGCGAGCCGGGATGAGCAGACGCTTGTTTTCTTGCCGATACAGACTGAGACGGTACATGATATCAGTGCAACTGTACCTCCTCCAGCCGCCTCCTCTGCTCTTTCTGCTGCTCGATGCGTTTCTGCCTCTCGGCCAGTAGTTGGCGCTTGTACTCCTCCTGCTCGCGCATCTGCTGCTCCTGCAGGAGTTGCTGGCGCCGCATGGCCTCCGAGCGCTCCTTGTTCTCCTGCTGCAGGCGGATGAAGTCTCGGCGCAGCGTGGACTCGCCCGGCACGTTGACGATGGAGCTGAGAGAGACCAGCGCTAGTCACCTCCAGTCACACTTTAGGAGGGTGCACACCTAGTCACCTCCAGTCACACTTTAGGAGGGTGCACACCTAGTCACCTCCAGTCACACTTTAGGAGGGTGCACACCTAGTCACCTCCAGTCACACTTTAGGAGGGTGCACACCTAGTCACCTCCAGTCACACTTTAGGAGGGTGCACACCTAGTCACCTCCAGTCACACTTTAGGAGGGTGCACACCTAGTCACCTCCAGTCACATTTTAGGAGGGTGCACACCTAGTCACCTCCAGTCACACTTTAGGAGGGTGCACACCTAGTCACCTCCAGTCACACTTTAGGAGGGTGCACACCTAGTCACCTCCAGTCACACTTTAGGAGGGTGCACACCTAGTCACCTCCAGTCACACTTTAGGAGGGTGCACACCTAGTCACCTCCAGTCACACTATAGGAGGGTGCACACCTAGTCACCTCCAGTCACACTTTAGGAGGGTGCACACCTAGTCACCTCCAGTCACACTTTAGGAGGGTGCACACCTAGTCACCTCCAGTCACACTTTAGGAGGGTGCACACCTAGTCACCTCCAGTCACACTTTAGGAGGGTGCACACCTAGTCACCTCCAGTCACACTTTAGGAGGGTGCACACCTAGTCACCTCCAGTCACACTTTAGGAGGGTGCACACCTAGTCACCTCCAGTCACACTTTAGGAGGGTGCACACCTAGTCACCTCCAGTCACACTTTAGGAGGGTGCACACCTAGTCACCTCCAGTCACACTATAGGAGGGTGCACACCTAGTCACCTCCAGTCACACTTTAGGAGGGTGCACACCTAGTCACCTCCAGTCACACTTTAGGAGGGTGCACACCTAGTCACCTCCAGTCACACTTTAGGAGGGTGCACACCTAGTCACCTCCAGTCACACTTTAGGAGGGTGCACACCTAGTCACCTCCAGTCACACTTTAGGAGGGTGCACACCTAGTCACCTCCAGTCACACTTTAGGAGGGTGCACACCTCGCCCTCATGCATGTGACATGTAACATGCTAACATGTACACCTCTCTCATCTACTTTTTGCTAACAGTTAGCATTTAAAGACATATTCCAGGTACACACACCAAAGTAATATATCATCTGGTACTTGACGCAGGTAACAGTTAGCATGCCTTTGTCGCTAACTTAGCAGGTATACACCTCTGTCATATATTGCTATTCCACTAATGTTAACTGTAAGCATGCTATTGTTAGCATTTCAACCATTTTTTCAGGTACTGTACACTACACACCCTAGTGTATTATATTTTGGTACTTAACGCATGTGAGTTAGCATTTTAGCATGCTAAGCTTTCTAGCAGGTATACACCTGTTATATACCTTTTGGTATTTCACTAATGCTCACTGTAAGCATGCTATTGTTAGCATTTTAAAGACATTTTTCAGGTGATATATTTTGGCACTAGATCCAAGTTACAGTTATGATATTAGCAGGTATACACCTCTATATTGTAGCATGAGACAAATGTTACAGTTAGCATTTAAGCATGCTAACATTAGCATATTAGGGTTATTTTAATATTCGACTAATGCTAACTGTAAGTGTGCTATTGTTAGCATCTTAAACATATTTTTCAGGGAGACACCTCAGTGTAATACATGTTGGCACTTGAGGCATGTTACAGTTAGCATTTTAGCATGCCTTTTTAGCTCATTTAGCAGGCATACACCTCCGTCATAAATGTCGGTATCTGACTAATGCTAACTGTAAGCAGACTATTGTTGGCATGTTTGCATAGAACTGTTTTGTTTTTGTTTTTTACCTCATTTTGCTCCTATTTTTGTTACATAATGCTATCTGGCCAGCGTGCTAACTGTTAGCATTTCAGTTGAGCACAGAAAACCTCTGATGGAGTGGTAGAAGTAAATCTAGAAACGGTCCTGGTTCTGAAGGTGACAAGTCGGTCCCCACTTGCCGTGACGTGTGGGTCTGTGGCCTCCAGAGGGCCAGAGGCTACTTTGGAGTACCTGGGTTCTCCTTCTTGCTCGGACGCCTCCTCCTCCTCCTCCTCGCTGCCGCTGTACTCGTACTCGGTCTCGTCTGCGGAGGAGGCGAGCGTTGAGACGCTTGTGGGTCAAGACAAGACGGCGAGGCGCTCCTCACCCTTCTCGCCGCGCTTCTTCTTGGTGCGGTCGATGTGGTCCTTGAGCTGGATGCGCACCTGCCGCTCGTTGGGCTGGTCGCGGATGAAGGGGTGCTTGAGGAGCTGCTCCGTGGGGGGCCGCTGGGTGTAGTTCTTCACCAGGCAGCCCTCGATGAAGCTGAAGAACTTCTTGGACCTGCAAGCATCACGGTCAGCATCTACCCTGCTCTGGTCTGGGGGCCCACCTTGTGTTTGGAGCGCACCATTTCTTAGACTTGAGGCGAGGAGGAGGGTTCCTGGGGATGAGGAAGAGCGCCCTCATGGGGTGCATGTCACACAGCGCTGTGGGAGGACAGCACATGGCAGAAATACTCCTCAAAGATCCTCTATTCCAGGACACACTGCAGAAATACTCCTCAAAGTTAAGTTAAAGTAGCAATGATTGTCACACACACACCAGGGGTGGTGAAATGTGTCCTCTGCATTTGACACATTACCCTTGATCACCGTCTGGGAAGTGAGGGGAGCAGTGAGCAGCAGCAGCGGTGCCGCGCCCGGGAATCATTTATGGTGATTTAACCCCCAATTCCAACCCTTGATGCTGAGTGCCAAGCAGGGAGGAAATGGGTCACATTTTTTTGTCTTTGGTATGACTCGGCCGGGATTTGAACTCACAACATACCCATCTCAGGGCGGACACTCTAACCACTAGGCCACTGAGTAGATCCTCTATTCCAGGACATAACGCAGAACTACTCCTCAAAGATCCCCTATTGCCGGACATACTGCAGATATACTCTTCAAAGATCCTCTATTCCGGGACATAATGCAGAAATACTCCTCAAAGATCCTTTATTCCAGGACATGAAGTAGAAATACTCCTCAAAGATCCTCTATTCTAGAACATAACGCAAAAATACTCCTAAAAAGATCCTCTATTCCAGGACATCAAGCAGAAAAACTCCTCAAAGATCCTCTATTCCAGAACATAACGCAAAAATACTGCTCAAAGATTATTCTATACCAGGTCATAATGCAAAATACTCCTTAAAGATCTTCTATTCCAGGACATACTACACAAATACTTCTCAAAGATCCTCTATTCCAGGGCATACTACACAAATACTGCTCAAAGATACTCTATTCCAGGACATACTACATAAATACTCAACAATTCCTCTATACCAGAACATACTGCAGAAATACTCTTCAAAGATCATCTATTTCAGGACATACTACACAAATACTGCTTGAAGATCCTCTATCCCAGACATACTACAAAAATACTCCTCACAGATCCTTTATAAGACAAGAAGCGTGCTGGTGTTTATAAAGACCAATCAAAGATCCTCTATCAGACAAGAGCATGCTGGTGTTTATAAGATAGATGGATAGTACTTTATTGATTCCTTCAGGAAAATTTAAATAAGGACCAATCAAAGATCCTCTATAGAACAGAAGCGTGTAGGTGTTTATAAGGAGCAATCAAAAATCCTCTATAGGACAGAAGCATGATAGTGTTTCTAAGGAGCAATCAAAGATCCTCTATGGAAGAGAATCATGATAGTGTTTCTAAGGAGCAATCAAAGATCCTCTATAGGACAGAAGCATGATAGTGTTTCTAAGGAGCAATCAAAGATCCTCTATTGGACAGAAGCATGATAGTGTTTATAGGGAGCAATCAAAGATCCTCTATAGGACAGAAGCATGCAGGTGTTTCTAAGGAACAATCAAAGATCCTCTATAGGACAGAGGCATGCAGGTGTTTCTAAGGAGCAATCAAAGATCCTCTATAGGACAGAAGCATGATAGTGTTTATTGGGAGAAATCAAAGATCCTCTATAGAACAGAAGCATGCAGGTGTTTCTAAGGAGCAATCAAAGATCCTCTATAGGACAGAAGCATGATAGTGTTTATTGGGAGAAATCAAAGATCCTCTATAGAACAGAAGCATGCAGGTGTTTCTAAGGAGCAATCAAAGATCCTCTATTGGACAGAAGCATGATAGTGTTTATTGAGAGAAATCAAAGATCCTCTAGAGAACAGAAGCATGCAGGTGTTTCTAAGGAGCAATCAAAGATCCTCTATAGGACAGAAGCATGCAGGTGTTTCTAAGGAGCAATCAAAGATCCTCTATAGGACAGAAGCATGCAGGTGTTTCTAAAGAGCAATCAAAGATCCTCTATAGGACAGAAGCATGCAGGTGTTTCTAAGGAGCAATCAAAGATCCTGCATAGGACAGGAAGTGACTTACGAGGCGCTCCCTCTGCCATCTCGATGGCTGTGATTCCACAGGACCAGAGATCACTCTGCAAGAGAGAAGAGGACAAAGAGGAGTGCTGTGTCATCACTACCATCACAGTGCTGACTCAGCACCACCATCAGGTGCTAACCCGGTAGTCGTAGGTGGCGTCTGGGTTTTCATCACAGGCGATGACCTCGGGAGCCATCCAGTATGGTGTCCCGATGAAGGTGTTCCTGCGACCCACCGTTCTGTCCAGCTGGGCACTCACACCAAAGTCCACTGAGGAGAGACACAGTTGATGGACCTCTAGACCTTTTTCTTCTTCTTTGTGTACCTATACACCTCTTTATTATTGTTATTTGTGTACCTCTATACTTCTTTATTATTGTTGTTTGTGTACCTCTATACCTCTTTATTATTGTTATTTCTGTACCTCTATACCTTTTTCTTCTTTTTTGTGTACCTCTATACCTCTTTATTATTGTTATTTGTGTACCTATATACCTCTTTATTATTGTTATTTGTGTACCTCTATACCTCTTTATTATTGTTGTTTGTGTACCTCTATACCTCTTTATTATTGTTATTTGTGTACCTCTAGACCTTTTTCTTCTTCTTTGTGTACCTATACACCTCTTTATTATTGTTATTTGTGTACCTCTATACCTCTTTATTATTGTTGTTTGTGTACCTCTAGACCTTTTTCTTCTTCTTTGTGTACCTATACACCTCTTTATTATTGTTATTTGTGTACCTCTATACTTCTTTATTATTGTTGTTTGTGTACCTCTATACCTCTTTATTATTGTTATTTCTGTACCTCTATACCTTTTTCTTCTTTTTTGTGTACCTCTATACCTCTTTATTATTGTTATTTGTGTACCTATATACCTCTTTATTATTGTTATTTGTGTACCTCTATACCTCTTTATTATTGTTGTTTGTGTACCTCTATACCTCTTTATTATTGTTATTTGTGTACCTCTATACCTTTTTATTATTGTTGTTTGTGTACCTATTTACCTTTTTATTATTGTTGTTTGTGTACCTCTATACCTTTTTATTATTGTTATTTGTGTACCTCTATACCTCTTTATTATTGTTGTTTGTGTACCTCTATACCTCTTTATTATTATTTGTGTACCTCTATACCTCTTTATTATTGTTATTTGTGTACCTCTATACCTCTTTATTATTGTTGTTTGTGTACCTCTATACCTCTTTATTATTATTTGTGTACCTCTATACCTCTTTATTATTGTTGTTTGTGTATCTCTATACCTCTTTATTATTATTTGTGTACCTCTATACCTCTTTATTATTGTTGTTTGTGTATCTCTATACATTTTTCTTGTTCTTTGTGTACCTATATACCTCTTTATTATTATTATTTGTGTACCTCTATACATTTTTATTATTGTTCTTTGTGTACCTCTATACCTTTTTCTTGTTCTATGTGTACCTATATACCTCTTTATTATTGTTATTTGTGTACCTCTATACCTTTTTATTATTGTTCTTTGTGTACCTCTATACCTTTTTCTTGTTCTTTGTGTACCTATATACCTCTTTATTATTGTTATTTGTGTACCTCTATACCTTTTTATTATTGTTATTTGTGTACCTATATACCTCTTTATTATTGTTATTTGTGTACCTCTATACCTTTTTATTATTGTTATTTGTGTACCTCTATACCTTTTTATTATTGTTATTTGTGTACCTATATACCTCTTTATTATTGTTATTTGTGTACCTCTATACCTCTTTATTATTGTTATTTGTGTACCTCTATACCTTTTTATTATTGTTGTTTGTGTACCTATTTACCTTTTTATTATTGTTGTTTGTGTACCTCTATACCTTTTTATTATTGTTGTTTGTGTACCTCTATACCTTTTTATTATTGTTGTTGTATGTATATACCTTTTTATTATTGTTGTTTGTGTACCTGTATACCTTTTTATTATTGTTGTTTGTGTACCTCTATACCTTTTTATTATTGTTCTTTGTGTATGCATATACCTTTTTATTATTATTTGTGTACCTCTATACCTTTTTATTATTGTTCTTTGTGTATGTATGTACCTTTTTATTATTGTTATTTGTGTATGTATATACCTTTTTATTATTGTTGTTTGTGTACCTATTTACCTTTTTATTATTGTTGTTTGTGTATGTATATACCTTTTCATTATTGCTGTATGTATATACCTTTTTATTATTGTTGTTGTATGTATGTACCTTTTTATTATTGTTGTTGTATGTATACACCTTTTTATTCTTGTTGTTGTATGTATATACCTTTTTATTATTGTTGTTTGTGTACATATATACCTTTTTGTTGTTGTGTATGTATATACCTTTTTATTATTGCTGTTAAGTTTGTGTACGTATATACCTTGTTGTTGTCGTTTGTGTATGTATGTACCTTTTTCTTATTGTATGTATTTACTTCCTTCTTGTTGTACGTGTATACCTGGATGTTGGCGTGCATGTATACCTGGATGTTGGCGTGCGTGTATACCTGGATGTTGGCGTGCGTGTATACCTGGATGTTGGCGTGCGTGTATACCTGGATGTTGGCGTGCGTGTATACCTGGATGTTGGCGTGCGTGTATACCTGGATGTTGGCGTGCGTGTATACCTGGATGTTGGCGTGCGTGTATACCTGGATGTTGGCGTGCGTGTATACCTGGATGTTGGCGTGCGTGTATACCTGGATGTTGGCGTGCATGTATACCTGGATGTTGGCGTGCGTGTATACCTGGATGTTGGCGTGCATGTATACCTGGATGTTGGCGTGCGTGTATACCTGGATGTTGGCGTGCATGTTTACCTGGATGTTGGCGTGCGTGTATACCTGGATGTTGGCGTGCATGTATACCTGGATGTTGGCGTGCGTGTATACCTGGATGTTGGCGTGCTTGTATACCTGGATGTTGGCGTGCATGTATACCTGGATGTTGGCGTGCATGTATACCTGGATGTTGGCGTGCGTGTATACCTGGATGTTGGCGTGCGTGTATACCTGGATGTTGGCATGCGTGTATACCTGGATGTTGGCGTGCGTGTATACCTGGATGTTGGCGTGCGTGTATACCTGGATGTTGGCGTGCTTGTATACCTGGATGTTGGCGTGCGTGTATACCTGGATGTTGGCGTGCGTGTATACCTGGATGTTGGCGTGCGTGTATACCTGGATGTTGGCGTGCGTGTATACCTGGATGTTGGCGTGCGTGTATACCTGGATGTTGGCGTGCTTGTATACCTGGATGTTGGCATGTGTGTATACCTGGATGTTGGCGTGCGTGTATACCTGGATGTTGGCTTGCGTGTATACCTGGATGTTGGCGTGCGTGTATACCTGGATGTTGGCGTGCTTGTATACCTGGATGTTGGCGTGCATGTATACCTGGATGTTGGCGTGCGTGTATACCTGGATGTTGGCGTGCGTGTATACCTGGATGTTGGCGTGCTTGTATACCTGGATGTTGGCATGTGTGTATACCTGGATGTTGGCGTGCGTGTATACCTGGATGTTGGCTTGCGTGTATACCTGGATGTTGGCGTGCTTGTATACCTGGATGTTGGCGTGCGTGTATACCTGGATGTTGGCGTGCGTGTATACCTGGATGTTGGCGTGCGTGTATACCTGGATGTTGGCGTGCTTGTATACCTGGATGTTGGCGTGCTTGTATACCTGGATGTTGGCGTGCGTGTATACCTGGATGTTGGCGTGCGTGTATACCTGGATGTTGGCGTGCTTGTATACCTGGATGTTGGCGTGCGTGTATACCTGGATGTTGGCGTGCGTGTATACCTGGATGTTGGCGTGCTTGTATACCTGGATGTTGGCGTGCTTGTATACCTGGATGTTGGCGTGCGTGTATACCTGGATGTTGGCGTGCGTGTATACCTGGATGTTGGCGTGCGTGTATACCTGGATGTTGGCGTGCGTGTATACCTGGATGTTGGCGTGCGTGTATACCTGGATGTTGGCGTGCGTGTATACCTGGATGTTGGCGTGCTTGTATACCTGGATGTTGGCGTGCGTGTATACCTGGATGTTGGCGTGCGTGTATACCTGGATGTTGGCGTGCGTGTATACCTGGATGTTGGTGTGCATGTATACCTGGATGTTGGCGTGCTTGTATACCTGGATGTTGGCGTGCGTGTATACCTGGATGTTGGCGTGCTTGTATACCTGGATGTTGGCGTGCTTGTATACCTGGATGTTGGCGTGCGTGTATACCTGGATGTTGGCGTGCGTGTATACCTGGATGTTGGCGTGCGTGTATACCTGGATGTTGGCGTGCTTGTATACCTGGATGTTGGCGTGCTTGTATACCTGGATGTTGGCGTGCGTGTATACCTGGATGTTGGCGTGCGTGTATACCTGGATGTTGGCGTGCTTGTATACCTGGATGTTGGCGTGCGTGTATACCTGGATGTTGGCGTGCGTGTATACCTGGATGTTGGCGTGCTTGTATACCTGGATGTTGGCGTGCTTGTATACCTGGATGTTGGCGTGCGTGTATACCTGGATGTTGGCGTGCTTGTATACCTGGATGTTGGCGTGCGTGTATACCTGGATGTTGGCGTGCTTGTATACCTGGATGTTGGCGTGCGTGTATACCTGGATGTTGGCGTGCGTGTATACCTGGATGTTGGCGTGCGTGTATACCTGGATGTTGGCGTGCGTGTATACCTGGATGTTGGCGTACAGGTGACACACCTACCCAGTTTGACCTCAGCGTTCTCTGTCAGCAGCACATTCTGTCCCTTGATGTCGCGGTGGATGACGTGGTGAGCGTGGAGGTGTGCCAAGCCCTGCAGGAGAGGACAGGTGAGTGCACAGGTGAGGACCCTGGACGGCAGGAAGTGGTCCTGACCCTGAGGATCTCCCTGGAGATGTAAGCGATCCAGTCCTCCTTCAAAGTGTTTCCTTTGGTGTTCTTCACCAGGTCTGTGATGGAACCTGCACCACAGAACTCCATCACCAGCTGAGGACACACAGGAAGACTTTCTTTCATTTCCAGTAATGTTGGAAAAACCAGGGTACATTTCACAGTAAAAGTCTAGAGGAGCTGAATGAGGTAAATTTCAGAGTAAAAGTCTGGAGGAGCTGAATGAGGTAAATTTCAGAGTAAAAGTCTGGAGGAGCTGAATGAAGTCAATTTCAGAGTAAAAGTTTGGAGAAGCTAAATGAGGTAAATTTCACAGTAAAAGTCAGGAGGAGCTAAATAAGTTAAATTTCACAGTAAAAGTCTGGAGGAGCTGAATGAAGGACTTCTCTGCTTAGGCTGCTACCCCCGCCCCCTCCCCCCGACCCCAACATGGAAAAGCAGAAAAAGACAGAAGGATTCTAGCGACTAAGCTGGTTTATCATTTACTGCAATACTTAGTAGAAAAAAAAATAAATACATGTCTAGATTTATTTTTGTTCAGTGTGCGTATAAAAATATATAAAAAAAATAGTTTTTGTTACAAAATATTATAGTTTTGTGGCAAAATACCAAATTTCCCTGTGAATAAGAGAACCTAGAGCTTAGGAGAACCTACCCAGAACTGACAAGAGAACCTAGAGCTTAGGAGAACCTACCCAGAACTGACACGAGAACCTAGAGCTTAGGAGAACCTACCCAGAACTGAGAAGAGAACCTAGAGCTTAGGAGAACCTACCCAGAACTGACAAGAGAACCTAGAGCTTAGGAGAACCTACCCAGAACTGACACGAGAACCTAGAGCTTAGGAGAACCTACCCAGAACTGAGAAGAGAACCTAGAGCTTAGGAGAACCTACCCAGAACTGACAAGAGAACCTAGAGCTTAGGAGAACCTACCCAGAGCTGGTCGTCGTGACCCGGTGGACTCTTCTTGATGAAGGCGCCGTAGTAGGTGGCGATGTTCCTGTGGTGCGAGTACTTCTTCAGCATGTTGATCTCCAGCTTGATCTCCTCCTCCTCGTCCTGCGGGCCCCACAAGACACACGTCACCACCGCGCTGACCAGACATTTTCTAGCACCCCTTTGGATATTTGACTTGTGACTTTTAAAAGTGCCTTTTAAACATCTTTTAGGAGCTTTTGGTCCAATTCAAGTCAATAAAAATAGCAGAATAATACAAAAACGGTTCATTTTAAATTTAAGTTATAACTTTGGTTTGTGATAGTAATAAAAATAATAAAGGCATATTTAAAATGCAGTTGTTCACTATTTGGTTTGTAATATTCAAGAAAGTGCATTTTAAGTAGATTTTAGGAGCTTTTAGTCAGGGGAGCTTTTACTCAAATCTAAAAGAGTCAAAATAATAGAAGGTTTAAAAAAGGACATTTTACGATACTGATACAAAGAGGCCGATACAGCCAAATGTTGGCAGCGATTCAGGTGGATCCTGACTGTCACAGGCGATACAGGTAGGTGGATCCTGACTGTCACAGGTGATACAGGTGGATCTTAACTGTCACAGGTGATACAGGTAGGTGGATCCTGACTGTCACAGGCGATACAGGTAGGTGGATCCTGACTGTCAGAGGTGATACAGGTGGATCTTAACTGTCACAGGTGATACAGGTAGGTGGATCCTGACTGTCACAGGTGATACAGGTGGATCTTAACTGTCACAGGTGATACAGGTAGGTGGATCCTGACTGTCACAGGCGATACAGGTAGGTGGATCCTGACTGTCACAGGTGATACAGGTAGGTGGATCCTGACTGTCACAGGTGATACAGGTAGGTGGATCCTGACTGTCACAGGCGATACAGGTAGGTGGATCCTGACTGTCACAGGTGATACAGGTGGATCTTAACTGTCACAGGTGATACAGGTAGGTGGATCCTGACTGTCACAGGTGATACAGGTGGATCTTAACTGTCACAGGTGATACAGGTAGGTGGATCCTGACTGTCACAGGCGATACAGGTAGGTGGATCCTGACTGTCAGAGGTGATACAGGTGGATCTTAACTGTCACAGGTGATACAGGTAGGTGGATCCTGACTGTCACAGGTGATACAGGTGGATCTTAACTGTCACAGGTGATACAGGTAGGTGGATCCTGACTGTCACAGGCGATACAGGTAGGTGGATCCTGACTGTCACAGGTGATACAGGTAAGTGGATCCTGACTGTCACAGGTGATACAGGTAGGTGGATCCTGACTGTCACAGGCGATACAGGTAGGTGGATCCTGACTGTCACAGGTGATACAGGTGGATCTTAACTGTCACAGGTGATACAGGTAGGTGGATCCTGACTGTCACAGGCGATACAGGTAAGTGGATCCTGACTGTCACAGGTGATACAGGTAAGTGGATCCTGACTGTCACAGGTGATACAGGTAGGTGGATCCTGACTGTCACAGGTGATACAGGTAGGTGGATCCTGACTGTCACAGGCGATACAGGTAGGTGGATCCTGACTGTCACAGGCGATACAGGTGGATCTTAACTGTCACAGGTGATACAGGTAGGTGGATCCTGACTGTCACAGGTGATACAGGTAGGTGGATCCTGACTGTCACAGGTGATACAGGTGGATCTTAACTGTCACAGGTGATACAGGTAGTTGGATCCTGACTGTCACAGGCGATACAGGTAGGTGGATCCTGACTGTCACAGGTGATACAGGTAGGTGGATCCTGACTGTCACAGGTGATACAGGTAGGTGGATCCTGACTGTCACAGGTGATACAGGTAGGTGGATCCTGACTGTCACAGGCGATACAGGTGGATCCTAACTGTCACAGATGATACAGGTAGGTGGATCCTGACTGTCCCAGGTGATACAGGTAGGTGGATCCTGACTGTCACAGGCGATACAGGTAGGTGGATCCTGACTATCATAGGCGATACAGGTAGGTGGATCCTGACTATCATAGGCGATACAGGTAGGTGGATAATGACTGTCACAGGCGATACAGGTGGATCCTGACTATCATAGGCGATACAGGTAGGTGGATCCTGACTATCATAGGCGATACAGGTAGGTGGATCCTGACTATCATAGGCGATACAGGTAGGTGGATCCTGACTATCATAGGCGATACAGGTAGGTGGATAATGACTGTCACAGGCGATACAGGTGGATCCTCCAGTGCAAAGTACTAATCAAACATGTTGGATTGACCATGTTTTCTTTTTTTTTGTTTGACACCTACAGACTATGTACATGTGTGTGTATTACACATATAGCTATAGATAGATATATAAAATCTAAGTAAATGTGTTGTGTACAGTAGATGTATAAAATGTGTGTACAGTAGGTATTTAAAATGTGTGTACAGTATGTATATAAAATGTGTGTACAGTAGGTATATAACATCCACTGACCTCGGTGACGTCCATCACCTTGATGGCGGCCAGCTGTCCAGTCTTGACATGTCGACCCTGTGGACAGAAAGAGCAAAAGGTCAACATTTTTTCGGCTTTGTTTTGGTTCTCCAGCACAGACAGTCTGTGTGCACTGTTGGCGGGAATCAAACCCACGGCCACCCAGAAGGTCACGTTGTAGGCTGCGGAAACACTGGGGTGACTCGTTGGGGTCTCACACACACACACACACGCACGCACGCACGCACGCACACGCCCGCACACGCACACGCACACACACACACACACACACACACACACACACACACACACACACACACACACACACACACACACACAGCTTATTTGCTGCTAACGTAGCGAGGAGGACAG
The DNA here is from genome assembly GCF_033978795.1 of Nerophis ophidion. Taxonomy (NCBI): domain Eukaryota; kingdom Metazoa; phylum Chordata; class Actinopteri; order Syngnathiformes; family Syngnathidae; genus Nerophis; species Nerophis ophidion. Next base: position 2,868,953 of record NC_084623.1, on the reverse strand, counting down.
CAGACCTTGGTCCACAGCTAAAACCACAACTTGATGTACTTGTACACACATTGCTGCTACACAAATACTCAAGTGTGTAACAAGTCAATCTTGTGCTGAATTCGTTCATTCATTCACCAGAAAATTCCAGCAGAAAAGTTGAATGGCCTGCTATCTGTTCTGTGAACTTCTGGTCCAAAGTTCATTAAAGCTAAAAAGCTAGCATCAAATGTGAGCATGCTAAAATGAGCTTGTTATAATGGGAACAGTTAGCATACTTGCAGGAATGAGGTATGTCTCAAAATCCATGAATTATTGGTTTTAAATGGTCAATATTAGCTGACATGCTAGCATGATGATGTTAGCATAATAACAGGAAAGTACAGCATGCTCCAAGGATGGCATCAAGCATCAAGGTTAGGATTTTTAGGTTTGAATGTATAAAATTAGCAACAATGCAAGCAAAAAAATGTTAGCATTGTATAGTTAGCAGGATGGAAAAGGAAAAGTCAGTGCACCTCTAAGATGGTGCCGTGTATCAAAATCCATGGTTTTTAGGTTTAAACAGATAACATTTGCAAAAATGTTAGCATTAAACTTTAGCATGCTAACGTTAGCATGATGACATAAGAAAAGTTAGTATACTCCTACGTTGGTGCCAGGCATTAAAATCCATGATTTATAGATTTATATCAATAAAATAAGATGGTAGCATAAAACGCTAACAGAAAAAAAATGCTAGATTTGTCGTTTCTATTTTTTGAGAAAAGAAAAACGACAACTTAGAGGGGTCTCAATACTCAATAAATGTAGCAACAAAGTCGCTAAGTTAGCAAGACAGGACCGTCCTGTTCCGTCTTCTTATTCTCTGGCAGACAAGGCGCTCATGGTAGGGATGCACACAAAAATGTATTCACATCCAGATTGTAAATGGATTTATAACTTTTTGAAAAACTCCATTCATCCATTTTCTACTCCTTATTCCCTTTTGGGGCCGCGGGGGGCGCTGGCGCCTATCTCAGCTACAATCGGGCGGAAGGCGGTGTACACCCTGGACAAGTCGCCACCTATATGATGGTGGAAAATAAGTATTTGGTCAAGCATTCAAAGCTCTCACTGATGGAAGGAGGTTTTGGCTCCAAATCTCACGATACATGGCCCCATTCATTCTTTCCTTAACACGGATCAATCGTCCTGTCCCCTTAGCAGAAAAACAGCCCCAAAGCATGATGTTTCCACCCCCATGCTTCACAGTAGGTGTGGTGTTCTTGGGATGCAACTCAGTATTCTTCTTCCTCCAAACACGACCAGTTGAGTTGATACCAAAATGGATACATGGATGATACAGCAGAGGATTGGGAGAATGTCATGTGGTCAGATGAAACCAAAATAGAACTTTTTGGTATAAACTCAACTCGTCGTGTTTGGAGGAAGAAGAATACTGAGTTGCATCCCAAGAACACCATACCTACTGTGAAGCATGGGGGTGGAAACATCATGCTTTGGGGCTGTTTTTCTGCTAAGGGGACAGGACGATTGATCCGTGTTAAGGAAAGAATGAATGGGGCCATGTATCCTGAGATTTGGAGCCAAAACCTCCTTCCATCAGTGAGAGCTTTGAATGGTTGACCAAATACTTGTTTTCCACCATCATTTACAAATAAATTCTTTAAAATTCCTACAATTTGAATTCCTGGATTTTCTTTTTCCCACATTCTGTCTGTCACAGTTGAAGTGTACCTATGATGAAAATGACAGACCTCTGTCATCATTTGAAGTGGGAGAACTTGCACAATCGCTGGCTGACTAAACACTTTTTTGCCCCACTGTATGTATATATATATATATATATATATATATATATATACACACACACATTTATACAAACATACAGATACAAAGACATACATATAGACGTACATAAACACATTTATACATATACATACCAATATACACAAATGTACACACACACATATATATATATATATACATACATATAAATATAAATACATGTGCACACACACACACACACGCACGCACGCACACGCGCACACGTGTGTGTGTGTTTATATTAATATGATGGATATATACTTCATAATTAAAAGTTTCTTAATCAATCAGAAATATCAACCAGCTAAAATGTGCATAACAATTGATAAGTGTGGAGAGTGTTTAGCATTTTTCCCATCATGCATTATAATAGATTTAATTGGGTATATATTAGAATTTTTTATGGTGAATGGTCGTTTTTTTATCAAATCCACAAAGTTCAATGCGGAGATTGTGTTGTGTGTGAACATGTGTGTTGACCTTTATGTTAGTTGCATTTTCTTTTGCACCATGACTAGGGAAGGTTTTTTGGATAGTGTCATTCATACAAGTACGTCTAAGGGTCACGTATCTGATTCACTCACATTGTCCACAAGATGGCAGCAAATATGTGGCATTCACAGGCCGCCTGCTATTTAAGATTCATTTGAAAGAATTGAACCCGTGATGAGTCGCAGGCCACAAATGTAAGCCACACAAAAAGCCAGACGTGGGTCGGCATCACAAGACGTGGACTGTTACTGGAGCACGGCGGTCACAGGACCATTCAGCGGAACCACAACTTAAGTCTCTTCCAGGCAAGTTGCCTCATCACAACATGGCTGACAACAGCAGAAACTACATCTCTGCAAACAGGAAGTCAGTCCAGACATTTCCACGGCAGAGAAGAACTCTTTTAAACTCTTTTAAAAGACCTGCTGTTGTTGTCAGTGAGGATAAACCTCGGACAACACGGAAATGTCGTCATTTGAACGTCTCCCAGCAGGAAGCGTGTGCACAATAAGTTCAACCTGCTGCAGTGGTGTAGAAGTACAGCAGTACTAATCCAGTTGAAAAAGTACTATGAAAAATACTGCAGACCGAAGAGTATTTGGGCTTTAAAAGTAATGATCAAGTCAAAGCTATACACTCTGACCAACTTCAGTCTTTTAGCTACTTCTAAATCACTAATCCTAGCCTCCAGAGCGACAAATAAAGTAAGTTTCTTAAAAGTAACATTATCACTGGAGGACCAGGAATAGCTAAACATGCTTCACTAGACACTGCAGGAGGATACACTTGCTAATCGCTAACAGCGAGCTGGCGCTCCTCGATGTAAACAAATGGGTGGCTCCATACGAATATCCACTGTAACGATACCAAGCACCGAGCCGTACATAGTCGATACTGCTATGATCACAAAATATTTTTTAAATTGTTTACAAACTCTGGAAATACGTCTCTGGACACAGGAGAACTTTATTTATGACCAATGTACAAGATTGTTTGTTTTATTGTAAGCTTGCGCCTCAACTGTAATACACGTGCTATTATTTGCTGGTATAAAGTGGTTTTAAACCCCCTAAGTGGGTTCGACACAGTATAAAACTGCTGTAATGTTAAGGTGTTCAGCTGAATCGGTACAAAATGTGGTTCACACCTTTAAGGCACTGCTAAGCACCAGCATGTAAAATTGTACCTATTTACCGGGATGAGAGTTAGCAACTATCCTATTTTCCAGACACTAAATAAATCAAAATACTATTCCATATACGTTATTTACACAGTAAATGTTTATTTACATAACTTAATTGTTTCCAAACAGTGTGTAACACAGCAGTAAAACGGATGATCAAACAAAACAGAAGTCATGGTCATGGACCCACTAGCTGTGCGAGCTAGCTCTCCAATCAGCTAAACAGACACAATAACTCCACGCTGACGTTTTGGTGAATTTACTGAGGAATTTGTGAAAGTGAAACATTACAAAAAGAATGTTGTTGTAAGTTAATAATACTAACACAGATACTATTAGCTAATGCTAACAACGCCAGCTTGGTTACATTACGATAGCAGGTACAAATGGGCATGAAAACACTCCTACAGAACATGGGACGCTTTACTAAGTGAGAATTGTTTTAGTTATATTGTAAAACTTACAAACGTTGCTTGGAGCGATAAATAAAGAATCCGGAGGAGTAGAACGCTATGGACGACTCAAAGACGGAAAGGCACGTTTACTTCCGGTTGAAAGCGCTTAATGGAAAAAAACAATGCAGTACCTGCAGTGAGCAAAGCTGTCCAGAAGATGGCAATAACACACATTTTCTGTGTATTTGCTTCGTTTTTCATTTATAACTATATGCTTAAAACCTCTAAAGGCGTAGTGGCCACATGCGTGGACAGCACCTTTTAGCCCTTATTGCCAAAACTGTGTACACTACTGAATTGGGGTTTTATGGCCGCTTATGTGGACACTTATACTGCCATCTGGTGGTGTCAGAAGATTATAACATACAGTGGAATTTGGGGGGGGAAAGTGTAAAAATAAGAATTAGCATGTCACTAAACATGAAGTACATGTTTGTTAATTATAGACTAAGTACATCATATCAAGAGATGATTCTTAGTTTTTATTCTAATTAGAGTCCAAAAAAGCGCAAATAGCAAAGAGAAATTAAAAAAAAAAAAGCATGTAAACAAACAGCTTGGGTCTTAAGAGCGAAGAAAAATCTTCAAATTAGCCGCGCCGTTTAATAGACCGCAGGGTTCAAAGTGTAGGTGGAGCGAGCCATCTTCAAGCTCGCTGGTGTGAGATTCAGGCTTTGTTTTGAGACACGCTCACTAGCCACCTGCTAAACTTACATCACTGCTCACCTTGAAGATATCCCGACATAGGCCAACATATATTTGAACTTTTAGCCTCAGAAAGATGAGCACGGTCAGTTGTGTGTGTGTGTGTGTGTGTGTGTGTGTGTGCGTGTGTGTGTGTGTGTGTGTGTGTGTGTGTGTGTGTGTGTGTGTGTGTGTGTGTGTGTGTGTGTGTGTGTGTGTGTGTGTGTGTGTGTGTGTGTGTGTGTGTGTGTGTGTGTGTGTGTGTGTGTGTGTGTGTGTGTGTAGACTCTCAGACGCTGGCATAAAAAGGCTGAAAAGATGACATCATCTCCTCGGGCTTTCTTTGTAGTGGGACTATAAGATGGATCACACAGGACTCCTACTTCCTGTTGTTTATGGCGCTTCATCACATGACTCTTCAACACGTGTGCCGAGCGTTTCATTTGGATTGTGACTCTCAAGTCTGTCTATGATTGATCAAACATGTTGATCTGGACAATTATTAAGGATACCGTATTTCCTTGAATTGCCGCCGGGGTGCTAATTAATTTAAAACCTCTTCTCACTCCGGCACTTACCAAAGGTATGCGGTAAATTTAGGCCTGCGCTTATAAATTTGAGTGTGATGTAAGGATACCATCACGAAAAGCACATTTAATTAAAAAAACATTATTATGGTCTTACTTTTACTTATAAATGAAGTCCATGCGCAGCTCCTTCTGATCAAAAGCATCAATAACTTGTTTATAGAAGTCTTCCTTATCTTTCTTCAGTTTTAAAAGTCTCTCTGTCTCGATGGAGATCTTCCTTTATTACCTCCTGCTTCCATTGAAAGTCCAGTTTAGAAAACTGTTTTATTTTAGATATGTAATCCTCCATGTTAAACGATCGCTGCTCACTCTTGCTGCTTGTTGTCACTTCTTCTGCAGCCGAGTAGTCGCAAGAAGGATCACTAGCGCCCTCTACCACCAGGAGGCGGGAGTCATTTAATGACTCATATTTGACACACGCAGCTACGGTACATTAATAAAACATAGCTGCTTACTATTCTTTTTAGCATATTCAATAGCTTGGACCTTAAATCCTACTGAATAGCTCTTAATCTTCTTCCCTTTATGCGATTTCAAATGATTGAAATCAGCCTCCTCCATTTTGAAAATGATGACAGGTGAAGTGTCACTCGTGACGTGACGAGTTTGACCCGGCGGAAATTCTAGACATATGCTAATTATTTGGCGAAACGAGTTTGACCCGGTGAAAATTCTAGACATGCTCTAATAAAAATAATATTTTGCGAAACGAGTTTGACCCGGCGTTAGTCCTGAGCCGGCGGTAAGGCTAAGCGTGCGCTAATTATTTTGCGCAACTAGGTTGACCCGGCAGTAATTCTAGGCAGGCACATACTATATACCCGGCGGCAATTCAAGGAAATACGGTAACACATATATATATATTTATACATATATATATACATATATATGTATAAATATATATATATATCACATGCTTCTGTCAGCAGCTACAAGGACAAGGAATAAAAGGACAACGCATTAAAGTTTTCAGAGTTTGTTTTGCTAGTCAGAGAGAAAAAGTCACGTTTTGATGAAAGTAAACAGAGCTAAAAAATTAAAGTGTTTCCTTCCATAGTAGAAGTACACCACACTGCCCCCTGCTGCTTTGGAGGGTGAACACTTCTTTTTTTAAATAAATAATTACTTCATCAAGAAATCTTTGTTGACGTGGTTACAGCCCCTCCCCCCTCCCCCCCGCCCCTGGCTGATTACATGTTCCGACGCCCCCACCCCCCCATCTTGTTACCCAACCCCCAGCCTTCATTCCTCATGGAAGAAGGCTGGAGGCGCGGGAGGTCTCATGATTAAGTGTTAGAGATGCAGGTTACGTCTGGTTGTTAGCAGACACGTCTTCCTCTAACAGGCTCACGGACGCCAAATGTCGCCTGCACTTTTTCAAAAGCGCCGCTGAGAAGAAAACTGGCTTTTGAAGAGAGAAGGAACAAATGTCTCTCCCCATGCGTGTGACGCCACTGTGGAAGAAACAGCATGAACACAGGCTTCACTACACGTCTTAAAATTGTACCTGTAACTCTGACAACAAGCAGCTACCGACGTAACAGTTTGATTCTTTGGTTTTTGTTCAGCAAATATGCTAACTTAGCTTCGAATCTAGCTAACCTATATGACATCTATGACATTGTTGTATGTGATATATGACCTCTATTACATTGTTGTATGTGATACATGACATCTATTACATTGTTGTATGTGATACATGACATCTATTACATTGTTGTATGTGATACATGACATCTATTACATTGTTGCATGTGATATATGACATCTATTACATTGTTGTATGTGATACATGACATCTATTACATTGTTGTATGTGATACATGACATCTATTACATTGTTGTATGTGATACATGACATCTATTACATTGTTGTATGTGATACATGACATCTATTACATTGTTGTATGTGATACATGACATCTATTACATTGTTGTATGTGATACATGACATCTATTACATTGTTGTATGTGATACATGACATCTATTACATTGTTGTATGTGATACATGACATCTATTACATTGTTGTATGTGATACATGACATCTATTACATTGTTGTATGTGATATATGACATCTATGACATTGTTGTATGTGATACATGGCATCTATTACATTGTTGTATGTGATACATGACATCTATTACATTGTTGTATGTGATATATGACATCTATTACATTGTTGTATGTGATACATGACATCTATTACGTTGTTGTATGTGATACATGACATCTATTACATTGTTGTATGTGATATATGACATCTATGACATTGTTGTATGTGATACATGACATCTATTACATTGTTGTATGTGATACATGACATCTATTACATTGTTGTATGTGATATATGACATCTATTACATTGTTGTATGTGATACATGACATCTATTACATTGTTGTATGTGATACATGACATCTATTACATTGTTGTATGTGATACATGACATCTATTACATTGTTGCATGTGATACATGACATCTATTACATTGTTGTATGTGATATATGACATCTATGACATTGTGGTATGTGATACATGACATCTATTGGGCGGTATTGCTCGGTTGGTAGAGCGGCCGTGCCAGTAACTTGAGGGTTGCAGGTTCGATCCCCGCTTCCACCATCCTAGTCACTGCCGTTGTGTCCTTGGGCAAGACACTTTACCCACCTGCTCCCAGTGCCACCCACACTGGTTTAATTGTAACTTAGATATTGGCTTTCACTATGTAAAGTGCTTTGAGTCAATTGAGGAAAAAGCGCTACATAAATATAGTTCACTTCACTTCACTATTACATTGTTTTATGTGATACATATCTACACAAATATATATATATATATACATACATATATATACATACATATATATATATACATATATATTATATACAGATATATATATATACATCTACATATATATATGTATCACATACAACAATGTAATAGATGTCATGTATCACATACAACAATGTAATAGATGTCATGTATCGCATAAAACAACGTTTTATATATATACAGTATATATATATACATATATATATATATACAGTGTATATATATATACATATATATATATATATATATATATATATATATATATATATATATATATATAAACATACATATATATACATACATGTATACATATATATATATATATATATATATATATATATATATATATATATGTGTGTGTGTGTAGATGGGCACACGTCTGACCAAGTTGACCAAGGAATGAATGTGTAATTTTTGGGACAAGGCATTCTTTATTGCACCCCTCTGAGCTTTGGAGCGCAGACAAGAGGCCAGGTGCAAGCTGTGGTGTGTGTGTGTGTGTGTGTATACACACACACACACACACACACACACACACACACACACACACACACACACACAAAACGCATCTTGTTTGTAGGACTGAGAAGTGTGTAAAAAAGAAACCTGATGAAACTGTGTAAAAAAGAAACCTGATGAAAACGTTACACTAATGAAGGCTAATACTGAATAAGCTCAAAAATGGCAAACATCAGCAACGCCCGTAGTCTGCTTTATGCAACTTTAGATTGGGGTATGAAGTTTCTTAATGGGGAAAGATGTTAATATTTCTTGTTTTTCTGCTAGCATTTAAGATAGCTAGCAAGCAAACGCTATTCAGTGCATTATTTTGTTAACGAAGAAAAAAATCAACAAATATTAAAGGATACTGATATACGTCAAAAATGCCAAATATCAGTGTTTATAATCAGCAACGCCCATAGTCTGGTTATACAAGTTTGGATTGGGGTATGACGTTTCTTTATGGGGAAAGACGTTGATGTCTTTTGTTTTCATGTTAACATTTAAGTTAGCGAGCAAGCTAATGCTAGTCTGTGCATAATTCCGTTAAGGTGTGTTTAGAATTCACGGTTTTTCCATCATTTTAATTTATTATGATATTACTAGTTCAGTTGTAGTTGAGGAAAAACGGCCGATACAGACAAAAAGAGTCCGATCGTGAAATAGGTGAAAATGCCAATGGGTGCATCTGTGACATGAGCGAACACAAACGAGCGTGTAAGAGAAGCAAGTTCCCTGGCGGAGGTCATGAGATGGCGGTAACGGGACCCGCTCGTAGTACGGCGCTGACATTCTGGCGGCGGGCGGGGACAACTTTCCATAACGTCAGGAGCCATCGGGGCCACTTTTAGAAACACACGCGGCACAGCGTGCTGGCGTAATGGATATCGCTCGGAAGCGTCGGGGGAGCTTTGGCAAATCCGCGAGCGGCGGCTGAAAGAAGGACGACAAGCGGCTGGATTCTGGCCGTCATGAAGAAGACATGCGGGACGTGACCAGGGTCGGGTTTCGCACCAGCGGGTGAAGTCAGCCACGACTTCTCCTTTAACACCTGACTTGTCCCTCGGAGGGCTGAACGATAAGGCTCAAAACTGTATCGCCAAACAAGTGCACCGTATCGGTCAATATCAGTCATTATTGATATTTTAGGACCTGTGGAAAATAAAATATTTTCCTTTGAAATGTGCCTCCTGCACCTTATTTTCCGTAGGTCATAGAAATATTAATAATTATCGAAATGTAACAGTATTATAAACACTGCGGTATTTCGGTTTGACGGTCCTCCCAAAAACACCGTGCCATGTGATGGCATCAAACAAATCTGCGCCAGCGGAGTTTTTTTTTTTTTTTTTGGCAATACACATTAAAAAATGCTGGATAATTTTTTTTCCACCCAAAAGCTGGGTTGAGACTCTTGGGTCATATTTATGGGTTATTTCCAAGGAGTTGGGTCGTTTTTGTGAGCCAACAATGTTTGCAGACTAAGCACATGGTCTCCAAAGGGAGATCTGGGATGCAAGTGCAAGTTTTTACTTCTCCCTGTCGGGGGCATCATTCACTACCACGTTTGGACTACAGCTTAAACAACTACATCTTGCAATACTGACCTCTGCCTGTAGGAGTCACAAATCATCATGAATTGCAGCATTGCAGTCAAAATGACCCAGCATTTGGGTTGAATGCATAACCCATCTTGCTGAGTTACATTAATGTTGGTTTGGTCTAATAGTTTTCAACGCAGCCTTTTTTTATTTATTTTTTTTTTTTTTTTTTGAGTCTATAGTGTTGGCGGTGTCTGGCAATAGACTAAATAGCATGTTAGCATGGATTAGCTTGCAGTCATGCAGTGACCAAATATGCCTGATTAGCACTCCAACAAGTCAATAACATCAACAAAGCTTACCTTTGTGAATTCTCACACAGCATAAAACATTTGGTGGACAAAATTAGACAAAGGAGTGGCATAAAACTCATCTTTCTGTGGCAGCGTTGGAGAAAGCTATACATTTAAACAAACAGTTGAGTCACAGTCCACACAACTACGGTGTGTTCAAGGACCGGCGAAATTAAGAAAACAAAACGGCGCTCCCCAAATACTGTCATCAGTGAAGCATAAATTGCCAGTAGGTCAAGTGTTGTACCTGACAACACTTGATGGTACAATCCATATAAGACGTCACAGATGACGTCACGCTAACATCACGTGACACCTCTGATGAAGGCTGACAACACTTGATGGTACAATCCATATAAGACGTCACAGATGACGTCACGCTAACATCACGTGACACCTCTGATGAAGGCTGACAACACTTGATGGTACAATCCATATAAGACGTCACAGATGACGTCACGCTAACATCACGTGACACCTCTGATGAAGGCTGACAACACTTGATGGTACAATCCATATAAGACGTCACAGATGACGTCACGCTAACATCACGTGACACCTCTGATGAAGGCTGACAACACTTGATGGTACAATCCATATAAGACGTCACAGATGACGTCACGCTAACATCACGTGACACCTCTGATGAAGGCTGACAACACTTGATGGTACAATCCATATAAGACGTCACAGATGACGTCACGCTAACATCACGTGACACCTCTGATGAAGGCTGACAACACTTGATGGTACAATCCATATAAGACGTCACAGATGACGTCACGCTAACATCACGTGACACCTCTGATGAAGGCTGACAACACTTGATGGTACAATCCATATAAGACGTCACAGATGACATCACGCTAACATCACGTAACACCTCTTATGAAGGCTGACAACACTTGATGGTACAATCCATATAAGACGTCACAGATGACGTCACGCTAACATCACGTGACACCTCTGATGAAGGCTGACAACACTTGATGGTACAATCCATATAAGACGTCACAGACAACGTCACGCTAACATCACGTGACACCTCTGATGAAGGCTGACAACACTTGATGGTACAATCCATATAAGACGTCACAGATGACGTCACGCTAACATCACGTGACACCTCTGATGAAGGCTGACAACACTTGATGGTACAATCCATATAAGACGTCACAGACAAGGTCACGCTAACATCACGTGACACCTCTGATGAAGGCTGACAACACTTGATGGTACAATCCATATAAGACGTCACAGACAACGTCACGCTAACATCACGTGACACCTCTGATGAAGGCTGACAACACTTGATGGTACAATCCATATAAGACGTCACAGACAACGTCACGCTAACATCACGTGACACCTCTGATGAAGGCTGACAACACTTGATGGTACAATCCATATAAGACGTCACAGACAACGTCACGCTAACATCACGTGACACCTCTGATGAAGGCTGACAACACTTGATGGTACAATCCATATAAGACGTCACAGATGACGTCACGCTAACATCACGTGACACCTCTGATGAAGGCTGACAACACTTGATGGTACAATCCATATAAGACGTCACAGACAACGTCACGCTAACATCACGTGACACCTCTGATGAAGGCTGACAACACTTGATGGTACAATCCATATAAGACGTCACAGACAACGTCACGCTAACATCACGTGACACCTCTGATGAAGGCTGACAACACTTGATGGTACAATCCATATAAGACGTCACAGATGAGGTCACGCTAACATCACGTGACACCTCTGATGAAGGCTGACAACACTTGATGGTACAATCCATATAAGACGTCACAGATGACGTCACGCTAACATCACGTGACACCTCTGATGAAGGCTGACAACACTTGATGGTACAATCCATATAAGACGTCACAGACAACGTCACGCTAACATCACGTGACACCTCTGATGAAGGCTGACAACACTTGATGGTACAATCCATATAAGACGTCACAGACAACGTCACGCTAACATCACGTGACACCTCTGATGAAGGCTGACAACACTTGATGGTACAATCCATATAAGACGTCACAGACAACGTCACGCTAACATCACGTGACACCTCTGATGAAGGCTGACAACACTTGATGGTACAATCCATATAAGACGTCACAGACAACGTCACGCTAACATCACGTGACACCTCTGATGAAGGCTGACAACACTTGATGGTACAATCCATATAAGACGTCACAGATGACGTCACGCTAACATCACGTGACACCTCTGATGAAGGCTGACAACACTTGATGGTACAATCCATATAAGACGTCACAGACAACGTCACGCTAACATCACGTGACACCTCTGATGAAGGCTGACAACACTTGATGGTACAATCCATATAAGACGTCACAGACAACGTCACGCTAACATCACGTGACACCTCTGATGAAGGCTGACAACACTTGATGGTACAATCCATATAAGACGTCACAGACAACGTCACGCTAACATCACGTGACACCTCTGATGAAGGCTGACAACTCTTGATGGTACAATCCATATAAGACGTCACAGACAAGGTCACGCTAACATCACGTGACACCTCTGATGAAGGCTGACAACACTTGATGGTACAATCCATATAAGACGTCACAGACAACGTCACGCTAACATCACGTGACACCTCTGATGAAGGCTGACAACACTTGATGGTACAATCCATATAAGACGTCACAGACAACGTCACGCTAACATCACGTGACACCTCTGATGAAGGCTGACAACTCTTGATGGTACAATCCATATAAGACGTCACAGACAAGGTCACGCTAACATCACGTGACACCTCTGATGAAGGCTGACAACACTTGATGGTACAATCCATATAAGACGTCACAGACAACGTCACGCTAACATCACGTGACACCTCTGATGAAGGCTGACAACACTTGATGGTACAATCCATATAAGACGTCACAGATGACGTCACGCTAACATCACGTGACACCTCTGATGAAGGCTGACAACACTTGATGGTACAATCCATATAAGACGTCACAGACAACGTCACGCTAACATCACGTGACACCTCTGATGAAGGCTGACAACACTTGATGGTACAATCCATATAAGACGTCACAGACAAGGTCACGCTAACATCACGTGACACCTCTGATGAAGGCTGACAACACTTGATGGTACAATCCATATAAGACGTCACAGACAACGTCACGCTAACATCACGTGACACCTCTGATGAAAGCTGCAGAAGCAAG
>NC_084623.1:2737755-2847755 GCF_033978795.1 Nerophis ophidion | reverse complement strand
CAGGATTAGCAAATGTGCGTGGACAGTAGCATCTTCCCTCGCCATACAGCCGCTCACCTTTTGCCCATTTTAACATTGTATGTTCACGACTACAAGCCACTACTTTTTTTCCCTACGCTTTGATCCCTGCGGCTTCTAGAACGCTGAGGCTAATTTATGGAGTTTTCTCCGCTAATGGCCATGATGTTTAGCATTGAACAAATTGCTATGATATACGCCCGACAACTTCCTGGTTCTGCTTTGAACCGCAAGTAAAACCGTCCACAGTGTTTCTGCTCAAGAAGTTTCTTCATTCATCACTCCAAGCAGCGTTTTTTGAAAGTTTTACAATATAACTAAAACACTTCTTACTTACTATAACGTCCCATGTGTGATGTCTGTAGGAGTGTTTCCATTCATATTTGTACAGGCTACCGTGATCTAATGAACCTAGCCTCATTAGAATTAGCAAATATGCTATCATGTTTACGAGTGTCTGTGTTAGCATTATTTACTCACAATTACTTTTAGTTTCACAAATTCTTCAGTAAATTCACCAAAACGTCACTAAGGAGTTATTGAGACTGTTTAGCTGATTGGAGAGCTAGCTTGCGCAGCTAGTGGGTCCATGCCCATGACTACTGTTTTGTTTGATCAGCCGTTTTACTGCCCTGTTACAAACACCGTTTGGAAACAATTCATGTATGTAAATAAACATTTACAGAATATTTCTGTGTAAATAAGTCATTTCACAATGTATATATCTGCGACTTATAGTACGGTGTGGCTAATATATGGAAATATATTCTAAAATTTTACAAGACAACAATTTATAAAAGACTACAAGAAAACAATGAGTAAAACAACATTTGATCATAAACCAAAATGAGGAAGTGAGGATGAAAGGTTTAGTGGTGCACAACTTTTCAAAGTGGGGTTGAAGTGCGATACTGCATGATACTGATAAAGCATGATACAGTATGGTACTGATAAAGCATGATACTGATAGATCACTATTTGAGGAGTACTGACATAAACATATGTTACTCTTTAAGGGAGCTAGCTCGTTAGCATGTGTACATTAGCATGTGCTCCACACGGTGCTTTGATGTCTTCTGGGTCAATTTTGTCATTTCGGCAGAATGACCACGAGGACCTGACTGGCGTTTGCATTGTGAGGCGTGAGTGCCCCCCCCAGCACACTGACCCATAGTTCAGCTAAAAATAGCCCTGTCTAACCCAGAGAGGAAGGGGGCGGGGCTAAATCCCAGGATTGTTATGCTGCACTTTGTAAAGTGATCAAGTGGACAGAAGTGACGTCGCCTCACTCACTCCGACAGGAAGTCAACTTTTTGAAGCACACTCACACACATTTAGTGTATTCAAATATTGGGAACATAACTCCTGCTCCAAGTTCCATGGAGGACACTCAAACATGATATCAACAATTAAAAAAGTCAAAATGATGAAAGAAAAACTCAGCTACAGAGTCAGAATTGTGAGATAAAAAGTCTGAATTATAACATAACATAACATAACATGTCATAATTAATAAGTCATAGATATGCAAAAAAAGTCTAAATGATAAGATAGTTATAATTGAGACAAAAGTCAAAATGAGATAAAGTCATACATTTTCAATTAAAATTCAAAACTATGGAAAAAAGTACAACATATGAGATAAGTCTAAACTGAGATGAAAGTAAAGATGAGATAAAAAGTCAAATGTACAAACCCCGTTTCCATATGAGTTGGGAAATGGTGTTAGATGTAAATATAAACAGAATACAAAGATTTGCAAATCCTTTTCAAGCCATATTCAGTTGAATATGCTACAAAGACAACATATTTCATGTTCAAACTCATAAACATTTTTTTCTGCAAATAATCATTAACTTTAGAATTTCATGGCTGCAACATGTGACAAAGAAGTTGGGAAAGGTGGCAATAAATACTGATAAAGTTGAGGAATGCTCATCATACGCTTATTTGGAACATCCCACAGGTGTGCAGGCTAATTGGGAACAGGTGGGTGCCATGATTGGGTATAAAAACAGCTTCCCAAAAAATGCTCAGTCTTTCACAAGAAAGGACGGGGCGAGGTACACCTGAGCTTCCGTAGCTGACATTTCATGGACAACTTCAGACAGGACACATTAGAAGTGAGGGACAGGAAGTGAGACGGACCATAAATAAAAAAGAGCCTTTGGTTAGCGGGCTCGTGATTTAATTTGAATTAGTTTTCATGTTTCACCTCATCAAGCCAAGCAGTTTGGTGTTTTAAACGCAGGAACGTACAGAACATTTAGAGGAAATAGGAAACTTGACCATCAGTCAGAATGAGGACAATGTTGAGGTGTGTGTGGTCGCCATGACAACACCGGACAGGGTGAGAAGAGCGTCTTGACTCTTCCCGCCATGACAGCAGTGGTCCTGAGTCTGCCCGGCTACAGGAGGAAGTGTCTGAGAGGCTCTGCTCCAATGGGAAGCCTGCATCCCGCTCAGCTGCTCCAGGCTTGTGGCCGCCAGCCAATCAGGCGGCAGGATGGCTGGTCATGTGACCGCCAACCCCGATTGTATTTTTTTTCCCCCCTAAAGCCGATGAAAACAAAGCTACTAATAATGAGGACGCCAGTCGGCTGAGCCTGCAGAGTGCGAGCAGGAAGACTATTTGGGACGCTGTGTTGCTATGGCAACCAGAGGGGTATACAGGAAGTTGTTTTCCACACTTGAACATATTTGTGGCCTCCTTTTCACTTCTTGGTGGAAATATGCATGCTCTCAAAGATGAGCTGAGGATGCATCAATAATCCATTTTAGTAGAACCACAATTAAAGATTGGAAATAGACACACACGTGTTTTCCAGACTATAGAGTGCACCGGTTTATAAGCAACACCCACAATTTTAGAAGGAAACTATCCATCCATCCATCCATCATCTTCCGCTTATCCGAGGTCGGGTCGCGGGGGCAACAGAAGGAAACTATATCCTTCCATATGTAAGCCGCACCCGACTATAAGTCACAGATATGTACGCTGTGAAATGAGTTATTTACACAGAAATATTTATTTACACACCTTAATTGTTTCCAAACAGTGTCTGTAACAGGGCAGTAAAACGGCTGATCAAGCAAAACAGAAGTCATGGTCTTGGACCCACTAGCTGTGCAAGCTAGCTCTCCAATTAGCTAAACAGACTCAATAACTTTTTAAATTCACAAAAGTGAAACAACACAAAAGGAATGCCATTGTAAGTTAATAACAGACTCCTGAAAAACATGTGAGCATATTAGCTAATGCTAACGACGCTAGCTTCATTACATCACGATAGCGCGTACAACTTTGCATGAAAACCCTCCTACAGACATCACACATGGGACGCTTTAGTAAGTGAAAATTGTTGTAGTTATATTGTAAAACTTACAAACGTTGCTTGGAGTGATGAATGAAGAATCCATACGAGTAAAAACGCTATGGACGGCTAGAAGATGGAATGGCCCTCTCAGTTTGGGTTAAAAACTTGAGCACCTGCAATGAGGGAGTTCATCCAAAAGATGGCGCCATAGCACAAACAATAAATCACCCTCACCCTTTTATTACAGCCGTCATTATTAGAGCTCAAATTAGACAAGTTGGTCCACTATTCATCGACTATCTTAACGATCAGTCGACTAGTCATCGACTATCTTAACAATCGGTCCACTTGTCATCGACTATCTTAACAATCGGTCCACTTGTCGACTATCTTAATGATCGGTCCACGAGTCAACGACTACCTTAACGATCGGTCTAATAGTCAATGACAATCTTAACGATATGTCGACTCGTCAGCGACTATCTTAACGGTCAATCGACTCATCATTGACTATCTTAAAGATCGGTCCATGAGTCATCGACTATCTTAACGATCGGTCCCCTAGTCATCGACCATCTTAACAATCGGTCCACGAGTCAACGACTAGCTTAACGATCAGTCCACCAGTCATCGACTATCTTAACGATCGGTCCACTAGTCATAGACCAGTGGACAATCTTAACGATCGGTCGACTCATCATTGACTATCTTAAAGATCGGTTGATTCGTCATCGACTATCTCAACGATCGGTCCCCTAGTCATCGACTATCTTAACAATCGGTCCACGAGTCATCGACTATCTTAACAATCGGTCCACTAGTCATCGTCTATGTTAACGATCAGTCCACTTGCCATCGACTTTTTTCCTAAACTTGGAACCCTGCGGATTATGAAACGGTGCGTCTAATTAATGTATTTTTCTTCGTTGGCGGCCATAAAGCAAACAGTTTTCACAAAACACAAGCAACGACACTGAAAAGGTGTGTTATTGTTTGAGCTATGGCGCCATCCTCTGGATGAGTTTGTTTACTGTAGGAGCTGCTGGGTGAATGGGAATCCCTTATGTTTTGTGCTTTCAACCAGAAGTAGAAGTGCCAAGCCGTCTTCTAGCCATCCACAGCGTTTTTACTCATTTAGATTCTTAATTAATCTCTCTAAGCAACGTTTCTAAGTTGTACAATATAACTAAAACAATTAAAGGTCTACTGAGACCCACTAATACCGACCGCACAGTCTGATAGTTTATAAATCATTGATGAAATATTAACATTGCAATACATGCCAATACAGCCGGTTTAGTTTACTAAATTACAATTTTAAGTTTCTTGCGGAGTTTCTTGTTGAAAACCTCGCGAAATGATGACGCTTATGATGACGTGTGTGTGTGACGTTATTGGTTGGAGGGGACATATCAGCCCAGCACCACTTATGGCTAAAAGTCGTCTCTTTTCATCGCATAATTACACAGTAATTTGGACATCTGTGTTGCTGAATCTTTTGCAATTTGTTCATTTAATAATGGAGAGTGTAAAGAAGAATGCTGTTGGTGGAAAGTGGTGTGTTGCAGCTGTCTTTAGCACCGAGACCCAGCCCGTGTTTCTTTGTTTGTTGTGAAGCTTTAACACAGAGCGGTCAAGCGAACATCTTTCTCTACGTCAACCAGCATGTTTTTGGATGGGAAAATTGTGATATATATCTTACCGGAGACATCAGTGGATTATGCATCCTCCTGCAGTAGCTGTTTAAAAGGCAGCAGTGAGCTTGGCTCCTCGGCTTCTCTCTGAGACACTGGCGTGTTCACCGCAGCCATCCGACTTTACAATCTCACTAAAACACTATTAAAACAATAAACAGATAAGGGATATTCCAGAATTATCCTAGTAAATGTGTCCAATTACATCAGAAACGCTCAAACTGCCGCCGCCCCGAGTCGTCGCTTGTATTTTATTTATTTATTTTCTAGTCCTTCATTATCAATAACCTCATCCACAAATCTTTCATCCTCGCTCAAATTAATGGGGAAATTGTCGCTTTCTCGGTGCGAATTGCTCTTACTGCTGGTGGCCATGATTGTAAACAATGTTCAGATGTGAGGAGCTCCACAACCCGTGACGTCACGCGCACAACGTCTGCTACTTCCGGTACAGGCAAGGCTTTTTTATTAGCGACCCAAAGTTGCAAACTTTATCGTGGATGTTCTCTACTAAATCCTTTCAGCAAAAATATGGCAATATCGCAAAATGATGAAGTGTGACACATAGAATGGACCTGCTATCCCCGTTTAAATAAGAACATCTCATTTCAGTAGGCCTTTAAACAAGCTCACAGAGCTAAATAAACTAGATTTATTTAGCTATGTGAGCATCGCTTTGGATTCATGCACTGACTGGGAGTCTTTGGGACAAACAACCCGCCCCCCCCCCCCCGCTTGCTTTTCTCTGCTCCAGATGGCCACACGTACTGTAGCCCCCCGCCTACAGCACACACACACACACACACACACAAACACATAACACTTCCTCCACCAGCTCAGACAGAGCAACAACTGTCATTAAAGAGCAGGACTAGACGCTGGCTTTAACAAGTCATGCGGGGGGGGGGGGGGGGGGGGGGGGGGTGCTTGGCGAGGGGGCTGGAAACTCTGCCCGTTAGTGCCCTTCTTATCTCAGAAGTTAGCCCACATTTTATCTCGGAAGTTATCCCACTTCTTTTCTAAAAAGTTATCCCACTTCTTGTCTCTCTGAAGGCACTCGTCAAAAGACCATAAAGCAGGGGTTCCCAAGCTTTTTTACCTCACGGCCGGACTTTTCCACTACACAGGAGACCGGGTCCCACTCAAATATTACAACTTAATTAGTAATCTTGGATTTTAATCCTACCCAATAATGATATTTAACCTAGTTTCCGTTTTGCAGGATAAACCTTGTCAGAGATATTAAATCACGTGTTCATCATTGTCCAGGCTTAGGTCAGACTGATTACAAAAAGAAACCTGTTTTTATGTTTTTATGTTTTATTTATTCATTTTTTATCATGTTCTGTTTGTGTTGTGTTGTTTGCTCGGTCCTCGTATTATCTTTGAACCTGTCCATTGTACAGCACTTTGGCTACCCCTGTGGTAAATTTGAAATGTGCTTTATAAATAAACTTGATTTGATTTGATTTGATATACATCAAAAGAAGGGACTAAAAACGAACTAAATTAACAATAAATATTAAAGACTAGGTTTCTTCAATAAACCTTAAAATACAGCTTCACCACTTTAATCATAATTTTGGCGCTTAAAGAAACATTTCAATGACTTTACTTTTGTTGGCTTGATATTGTCATTACTGCCACAAGTGGAAAGGTGTATTACAACCAAATACCCATAAGGACCACAGCTGAAAAGAGATATTTTGGGGCGTCCCTCTCGCGGCCCTATGTTAAAGAAACACTGCCATAAAGTATACACAAATGTCATAAGGACTTGGACTTGCAATTGTAACATGTACTCCAAAATGATGATTAAACAAGATAACAACCGGACAGTAGCTGTCATAATCGGCTATTTTTTTCTAAATGTGGCGATAAAAATAGATTGTATCGTCGAAAACAATTAATATTTACTAACATGCACAAAGGTACACGCTACATTCCCGGGAAGTCACGCCGTCTTTGGAACGAGGGCCGCAACATTTTAGCCTTGGTCTCAGTAAACACTTTTATTGGCCAAATAAAAAGCTTGCCACAAATACAGTTCCAAATAAAATACTATGAGCATGACAGGATTATTCCAGCAAAGAATTGCTGACTCATCACGTTGGGATAAACAAAGGCTTGATCGCCGATCCTTTAGGATGATGCAATCTCTGATCCAAGGGTGGGGGAAGCGGTCCAAGATAACGAGATGGTTTTATTTTGGAGAAGCACGACCGTAGAGATACAACTTCCTGTTATTTGGGAAATGTAGAAAAGCCAGAGCACACATTCCACTCAGGTTACTGAAGGGCCGCGTTCACACTGGGCCAACTTTCCATCTGGACTTTAGCTTTGGGTACTCGCAGTATTCAGGTCAGGGGGTCCAAACCTTGGCCACTGAGGGCCGCACACTGAAGAATCAAAGCCTGCAAGGCCAATTTGAAGTTTTTCATTTCTTCAAAACAAATACAACACAGAACGTATTTTTGGAATTAGAGCGCACCAGTATACATACATACATATATACACACACATTATATATATATATATATATATATATATATATATATATATATATATATATATATATATATATATATATATATATATATATAAAATTATATTTATATATATATATATACATATACATATATAAAATTATATTTATATATATATATATATAGATATATATATATACAGAAATATTTATTTCTGCGTAAATAAGTGACTTCATAATGTATATATGTATACATATATATATATATATATGTTGTGAAATCACTTATTTACGCAAAAATATTTATTTACATCCCTTAATTGTTTCCAAACGGTGTGTATAACAGGGCAGTAAAACGGATGATCAAACAAAACAGAAGTCATGGTCATGGACCCACTAGCTGCGCAAGCTAGCTCTCCAATCAGCTGAACAAACTCAATAACTCCACAGTGACGTTTTGATTCATTATTATTTTTAAAAACATGTTCACCATGGCACTAGAGAAGGTTTCAAACATTATGGCACTAGAGAAGATTCTGGAAGGAGAGTTTTTCCAAGTGGTCTGGTGGACCAGGAGCTGACACGTGAGGCTAAAGGCTAAGCTAATAGTGGTGCACAAAGCAACACTTCCTGTTGATGGCACCCTGGACAAAGGCCACGGCAACTGTAAAGGTCAGAGCGACTCACTTCCTGTCGCTGTGTTCTACTTCCTGCGTGGTCGCCAGGGAATGGCAGGAAGATCAGCTGCCAGCTAGTCTCTACTTTGTAGTTTATAGGCACTAACAATGTGCTCACTTCTTTTACCACTGCAACTATATGTCTACTATTTAACATCATGTGGAAGTACTACAATAGTGTATTTGTTATGTATCACATACAACAACATAATAGATATCATGTATCACATACAACAATGTCATAGATGTCATGTATCACATACAACAATGTAATAGATGTCATGTATCACATACAACAATGTAATAGATGTCATGTATCACATACAACAATGTAATAGATGTCATGTATCACATACAACAATGTAATAGATGTCATGTATCACATACAACAATGTAATAGATGTCATGTATCACATACAACAATGTAATAGATGTCATGT
Organism: Nerophis ophidion; assembly: GCF_033978795.1. Classification (NCBI taxonomy): domain Eukaryota; kingdom Metazoa; phylum Chordata; class Actinopteri; order Syngnathiformes; family Syngnathidae; genus Nerophis; species Nerophis ophidion. The sequence goes on along the minus strand of NC_084623.1, from coordinate 2,839,124 downwards.
ATCACATACAACAATGTAATAGATGTCATGTATCACATACAACAATGTAATAGATGTCATGTATCACATACAACAATGTAATAGATGTCATGTATCACATACAACAATGTAATAGATGTCATGTATCACATACAACAATGTAATAGATGTCATGTATCACATTCCACAACGTAATAGTGTTGATAAAGAAGTAGTAGGTGGTTTAAAAGTGACTTTGTCAGGAGCAAAGTGCCATCAAAGTCCCTACAAACATGATTGGTGCCACCATAAAAAGTTGAGGTACTTCCTGTGTGCTCAGATCAGATGTGGTTGTCAGGAAAGAGTCCAAGTGAGAACTCTCCTGCTGTCTGCTGTGATGATGATGATGATGATGACATCATGCATCCTCTAATTTCCACTTTCTTTCCCCTCATATTTACTTTTCCATCCGGGTCTGCCCTGGGCCCCCACCCGCCCTGGGTGGGGGCGGGTGGGTGGGGGCCCACCCGCCCTGGGCCCCCACCTGCCCTGGGCCCCCACCTGCCCTGGGCCCCCACCCGCCCTGGGCCCCCACCTGCCCTGGGCCCGGGCCATGACTAAGTGATGTGGGAGCGAGCACGTGCAGGTGAGAAGACCTTTGTGGGTCAGCTGAGTGCGAGGACGCCTGTGATTCATCCACTCATCGGGAACTAAAGTCAAAATGTCCAGTCTTCTTCTGGCTCCAGAACCACATGACACTGACCTCGGTTCTCTGCAGGACCGACTTGTGGATTATTGCAGTGTAACCATCCCATACTGCTATGACATTAACTACAAAACATACGCCTTGCATTTAAACTCTCTGATACATGCAAAAACATGTTTACTTGTGTGTGATATCATGTGCGATACAAGCAGTCCTGCAGCGTGTTTACTTGTGTGTGATATCATGTGCGATACAAGCTGTCCTGCAGCGTGTTTACTTGTGTGTGATATCATGTGCGATACAAGCAGTCCTGCAGCGTGTTTACTCGTGTGTGATATCATGTGCGATACAAGCAGTCCTGCAGCGTGTTTACATGTGTGTGATATCATGTGTGATACAAGCAGTCCTGCAGCGTGTTTACTCGTGTGTGATATCATGTGCGATACAAGCAGTCCTGCAGCGTGTTTACTCGTGTGTGATATCATGTGCGATACAAGCAGTCCTGCAGCGTGTTTACATGTGTGTGGTATCATGTGTGATACAAGGAATCCAGCAGTGGGTTTACTTGTGTGTGATATCATGTGCGATACAAGCAGTCCTGCAGCGTGTTTACTTGTGTGTGATATCATGTGTGATACAAGCAGTCCTGCAGCGTGTTTACTTGTGTGTGATATATTGTGCGATACAAGCAGTCCTGCAGCATGTTTACTTGTGTGTGATATCATGTGTGATACAAGCAGTCCTGCAGCGTGTTTACTTGTGTGTGCTATCATGTGCGATACAAGCAGTCCTGCAGCGTGTTTACCTGTGTGTGATATCATGGGCGATACAAGCAGTCCTGCAGCGTGTTTACTTGTGTGTGATATCATGTGCAATACAAGCAGTCCTGCAGCGTGTTTACTTGTGTGTGCTATCATGGGCGATACAAGCAGTCCTGCAGCGTGTTTACTTGTGTGTGATATCATGTGTGATACAAGCATTCCTGCAGTGTTTACTTGTGTGTGATATAATGTGTGATACAGACTGTTTACTTGTGTGTGATATCATGAGTGATACAAGCAGAGTGTTTACTTGTGTGTGATATAATGTGCGATACAAGCAGAGTGTTTACTTGTGTGTGATATAATGTGCGATACAAGCAGAGTGTTTACTTGTGCAGAGCTGGACAGACAGTTAACATCTTAAAGTCCTCCAATAAATACAAAAGTGTTTCTATTTTAATAAAGTCATTTACAAAAGGTAAACATGCTAGGTTATAGGCTGCTAGGGGCTTGCAGCTACACAACAGCTAAGCACACAATAGCACAGCTATTGATATACACCACCGCAGGTCCCCTCTCAAGGAACAATGTGTGGCCCCTTACACGCTAACACAGCACAGGAGCGACAATCCTGTCGATCCATCAGTGAACAGGTGTGTGTTTAGCTGTTTATTAGGACAGCAGACAGTACCGAGGCTCCAAAAGAACACTTCTTGTTGTATTCTACAAAAAGAAGGGCCACAACTCAGTCAGAGTCAGAGACACTTTATGAAACCCCGAGCGGAAATGAATATTTTCAGCACAACCCGGCCTAATATTACCACAAACCAACACAGGAAACGTGCGGCGTACAAAAGGCGAAGCAATGAGGGTAGCGGAGCCTTAAAGGAGAACAACACGATTTTGGGAATTCTGCTTATCATTCACAAACAAATTATGCTTTCTAAGTCGTAAAATATGGCAAGTAGGAGGCGGCTAACAGTGCAGATAATGGCAGTATTCTATTGCATCCATAAAACCCTCTAAAAACATAACAAATTACTCCATTTCCATGTCGTGACCTGAATATTAACAGCAAGATAGTTATTAACAGCGCTATCTTAGAGGAACTACTTTTAGCGGAGCTCACTAAAGTTAAAGTTAAAGAACCAATAATTGTCACACACACACACTAGGTGTGGTGAAATCTGTCCTCTGCATTTGACTCATCCCCTTGATCACCCCCTGGGAAGTGAGGGGAGCAGTGAGCAGCAGCGGTGCCGCGCCCAGGAATCATTTGTGGTGATTTCACCCCCAATTCCAACCCTTGAGGCTGAGTTCCAAGCAGGGAGGTAATGGCTCCCATTTTTATAGTCTTTGGTATGACTCGGCCGGGGTTTGAACTCACAACCTACCCATCACAGGACGGACACTAACCACTAGGCCACTGAGTAGGTTATGCAAAATGGTGACATTTTTCATGTAAAATTCTGACTTTTATCACAATATTGCCTTTTTTTGTTGTCATTGTAAGACAGTGACATTTTTTTTGTAAAATGATGACTTTTATCATCAGTTTGCCAAGTAAAAACAGATTATTATTATAATATTGCCAACATTTTAAAGCTTTCTTATAAAATGTTGACATTTTGTCTAATAAAATTATGACTCTTTATGTAATATTTCTAGCTTTTATTATTGCGTAAAATTCCAACTTTTATCATAATATTGCACAAACGTTGACTTGCGTTGAGTAAAACGAGGACTTTTATTATAATACTGCCAACATTCTACTTTTTTCTTGTGAAATTGTGACCTTTTTGTTGTGAAATTCCAACTCATTTTTCACAACAAGCTTTTTTTCAATGTGCATAGTATGTATATATTATTAATGTTGGAAATACACTTCTTTATATATCTAGAAAGGCTGCTCCTAAAGAGGGAGGCGTTTTTTGGAGGTCTCAAGAAGGTAAGAAATACAAGAGTGTGTGTGTGTGTGTGTGTGTGTGTGTGTGTGTGTGTGTGTGTGTGTGTGTTGGACGGACCTATCCCCCCCCATGCAGCACAGAGAACCATTCCAGCGACAGGAAAGAAGGCCCGGGTAGGCAGTGGCGTGCACAAATGCACAAACGCTGCCCATCCAATGGCGCTGAAGCCTGTCACGGGGATGGAATCTCTTCAAATCCATGCAATGGAGGCCCTCGCCAACATGTGCACGCCGCAGCTAACTGGGGCGTAGATGTCAGGGGGGTGAGGATGAGGAGGAGGAGCAGGAGGAGGTGTAGATGTCAATGGGGTTGAGGATGAGGAGCAGGAGGAGGAGAAGGTGTAGTTGTCAGGGGGATGAGGAAGAGGACGAGGAGCAGGAGGTGTAGATGTCAAGGGAATGAGGAAGAAGAGGAGGAGGAGGAGGAGGAGGAGGAGGTGTAGATGTCAGGGGGATGAGGATGAGGAGCAGGAGGAGGTGTAGATGTCAGGGGGATGAGGAAGAAGAGGAGGAGGAGAAGGAGGAGGAGGAGGAGGAGGAGGTGTAGATGTCAGGGGGATGAGGAAGAAGAGGAGGAGGAGAAGGAGGAGGAGGAGGAGGAGGAGGAGGTGTAGATGTCAGGGGGATGAGGAAGAGGACGAGGAGCAGGAGGAGGTGTAGATGTCAAGGGGATGAGGAAGAGGAGGAGGAGGTGTAGATGTCAGGGGGATGAGGAAGAGGAGGAGGAGAAGGAGGAGGAGGAGGTGTAGATGTCAGGGGGGATGAGGAGGAGGAGAAGGGACCAGCCCTCCTTTTTCTTGGAGCAGATAAATAAATAATGGATGTGACAAGCAGGCCAGCTGAGCATCAATAGGATGGACCTTTGAAAGGCATGCCTGTGCTCCCACACGGACATCAATCAATAAACACATCCATAAATATACATACTAACCTTATAAACTTGTCCATAGGTGCCATTCCCCACCACTTCCACCAGCTCGAAGATGCCGGCGGGGTCCTGTGTGAGGAAACAAGCGCTCCGTTATGGTGGCGAACACGGCGGACACCGCGCGAGGGTGTGTTTGATGCGCGAGCCGGCAATGCCCGGCCTGACACCGCGGCGGAGACGAGACAAAGAGGAGCCCGGTTAGCGGTTCTCTTTGAGCCCGCTAAACAAGCCCCGACGCCGGCCAGAGATTGGAACTCACCCGCAGCGCCGCCAGGTCGATGTCCACCAGGCTCTTGGCTGGGGATTCGTTCGCCATTTTTAGGAGCGGTAAAAGGCGGAAATTCAGCAAGGCAACTTAAATCTTCTTCACGCAAACATTGGACGGGTCATCATTTGTCGAGGACAAGATAAATGTTCTTCTGTGGTTAAATCCTCCTCGACGACGGCGACCTTCCTCCGGTGGAACCTCCACCGCCGCGACACCCGGGTGACAGTGGCCGCCTCACAGCGCCTCTGTCCCCGCCTTCTCCGCCTGATCGCTCCGCCCCCAGCAGGGCCGGATCTACTTTCAAGGGGGCCCCAGACGGGTGACGTAATAGTTACATATTCATATTGATGGTTGATACATATATTAATATACATCAGTGGTTCTCAAACCTGTAAGTACCACCTCAAAAACACTCCAAGTACCACCATATTAACGTTAAATACAGTAGTGTAGTAGACCTAAGTATTCATCAAGTACCACCATAATGACAATATTAAATACAGTAGTGTAGTAGACCAAAGTATTCATTAGTACCACCATGATGACAACATTAAATACAGTAGTGTAGTAGACCTAAGTATTCATTAAGTACCACCATAATGACAACATTAAATACAGTAGTGTAGTAGACCTAAGTATTCATTAAGTACCACCATAATGACAACATTAAATACAGTAGTGTAGTAGACCCAAGTATTCATTAAGTACCACCATAATGACAACATTAAATACAGTAGTGTAGTAGACCCAAGTATTCATTAAGTACCACCATAATGACAACATTAAATACAGTAATGTAGTAGACCTAAGTATGTATTAAGTACCACCATAATGACAACATTAAATACAGTAGTGTAGTAGACCTAAGTATTTATTAAGTACCACCATAATGACAACATTAAAATGCAGTAGTGTAGTAGACCTAAGTACTCCTTAAAACCAAGGCATCGGTTTTAACAGTCGCACTGTGCCTGAATATTTGATGGTGTGATTGTTTGGCGACCCCTAAAGGGAGCCTGGGTACCACGGTTGGAGAATCACTGCTATAAATTAACATACATGTAGCCAGTAGCTACATAGACATGGTGTAAACAACATACATGTAGCTAGTAGCTACATAGACATGGTGTAAACAACATATATGTAGCTAGTAGCTACATAGACATTGTGTAAACAACATACATGTAGCTAGTAGCTACATAGACATTGTGTAAACAACATACATGTAGCTAGTAGCCACATAGACATGGTGTAAACAACATACATGTAGCTAGTAGCTACATAGACATGGTGTAAACAACATACATGTAGCTAGTAGCTACATAGACATGGTGTAAACAACATACATGTAGCTAGTAGCTACATAGACATGGTGTAGACAACATACATGTAGCTAGTAGCTACATAGACATGGTGTAAACAACATACATGTAGCTAGCAGCTACATAGACATGGTGTAAACAACATACATGTAGCTAGTAGCTACATAGACATGGTGTAAACAACATACATGTAGATAGTAGCCACATAGACATGGTGTAAACAACATACATGTAGCTAGTAGCTACATAGACATGGTGTAAACAACATACATGTAGCTAGTAGCTACATAGACATTGTGTAAACAACATACATGTAGCTAGTAGCTAAGTAGACATGGTGTAAACAACATACATGTAGCTAGTAGCTACATAGACATGGTGTAAACAACATACATGTAGGTAGTAGCTACATAGATATGGTGTAAACAACATACATGTAGCTAGTAGCTACATAGACATGGTGTAAACAACATACATGTAGCTAGTAGCTACATAGACATGGTGTAGACAACATACATGTAGCTAGTAGCTACATAGACATGGTGTAAACAACATACATGTAGCTAGCAGCTACATAGACATGGTGTAAACAACATACATGTAGCTAGTAGCTACATAGACATGGTGTAGACAACATACATGTAGCTAGTAGCTACATAGACATGGTGTAAACAACATACATGTAGCTAGTAGCTACATAGACATGGTGTAAACTACATACATGTAGCTCATAGCTACATAGACATTGTGTAAACTACATACATGTAGCTAGTAGCTACATAGACATGGTGTAAACAACATACATGTAGCTAGTAGCTACATGGACATGGTGTAAACAGCATACAGTACATGTAGCTAGTAGCTACATAGACATGGTGTAAACAACATACATGTAGCTAGTAGCCACATAGACATTGTGTAAACAACATACATGTAGCTAGTAGCCACATAGACATTGTGTAAACAACATACATGTAGCTAGTAGCTAAATAGACATGGTGTAAACAACATACATGTAGCTAGTAGCTACATAGACATGGTGTAAACAACATACATGTAGCTAGTAGCCACATAGACATGGTGTAAACAACATACATGTAGCTAGTAGCTACATAGACATGGTGTAAACAACATACATGTAGCTAGTAGCTACATAGACATGGTGTAAACAACATACATGTAGCTAGTAGCCACATAGACATGGTGTAAACAACATACATGTAGCTAGTAGCTACATAGACATGGTGTAGACAACATACATGTAGCTAGTAGCTACATAGACATGGTGTAAACAACATACATGTAGCTAGCAGCTACATAGACATGGTGTAAACAACATACATGTAGCTAGTAGCTACATAGACATGGTGTAGACAACATACATGTAGCTAGTAGCTACATAGACATGGTGTAAACAACATACATGTAGCTAGTAGCTACATAGACATGGTGTAAACTACATACATGTAGCTCGTAGCTACATAGACATTGTGTAAACTACATACATGTAGCTAGTAGCTACAAAGACATGGTGTAAACAACATACATGTAGCTAGTAGCTACATAGACATGGTGTAGACAACATACATGTAGCTAGTAGCTACATAGACATGGTGTAAACAACATACATGTAGCTAGTAGCTACATAGACATGGTGTAAACTACATACATGTAGCTCTTAGCTACATAGACATTGTGTAAACTACATACATGTAGCTAGTAGCTACATAGACATGGTGTAAACAACATACATGTAGCTAGCAGCTACATAGACATGGTGTAAACAACATACATGTAGCTAGTAGCTACATAGACATTGTGTAAACTACATACATGTAGCTCGTAGCTACATAGACATTGTGTAAACTACATACATGTAGCTAGTAGCTACATAGACATGGTGTAAACAACATACATGTAGCTAGTAGCTACATAGATATGGTGTAAACAACATACATGTAGCTAGTAGCTACATAGACATGGTGTAAACAACATACATGTAGCTAGTAGCTACATAGACATGGTGTAAACAACCTACATGTAGCTAGTAGCTACATAGATATGGTGTAAACAACATACATGTAGCTAGTAGCTACATAGACATGGTGTAAACAACATACATGTAGCTAGCAGCTACATAGACATGGTGTAAACAACATACATGTAGCTAGTAGCTACATAGACATGGTGTAGACAACATACATGTAGCTAGTAGCTACATAGACATGGTGTAAACAACATACATGTAGCTAGTAGCTACATAGACATGGTGTAAACTACATACATGTAGCTCGTAGCTACATAGACATTGTGTAAACTACATACATGTAGCTAGTAGCTACATAGACATGGTGTAAACAACATACATGTAGCTAGTAGCTACATAGACATGGTGTAAACAACATACATGTAGCTAGTAGCTACATAGACATGGTGTAAACAACATACATGTAGCTAGTAGCTACATAGACATGGTGTAAACAACATACATGTAGCTAGTAGCTACATAGACATGGTGTAAACAACATACATGTAGCTAGCAGCTACATAGACATGGTGTAAACAACATACATGTAGCTAGTAGCTACATAGACATGGTGTAAACAACATACATGTAGCTAGTAGCTACATAGACATGGTGTAAACAACATACATGTAGCTAGCAGCTACATAGACATGGTGTAAACAACATACATGTAGCTAGTAACTACATAGACATGGTGTAGACAACATACATGTAGCTAGTAGCTACATAGACATGGTGTAAACAACATACATGTAGCTAGTAGCTACATAGACATGGTGTAAACTACATACATGTAGCTCGTAGCTACATAGACATTGTGTAAACTACATACATGTAGCTAGTAGCTACATAGACATGGTGTAAACAACATACATGTAGCTAGTAGCTACATAGACATGGTGTAGACAACATACATGTAGCTAGTAGCTACATAGACATGGTGTAAACTACATACATGTAGCTCGTAGCTACATAGACATTGTGTAAACTACATACATGTAGCTAGTAGCTACATAGACATGGTGTAAACAACATACATGTAGCTAGCAGCTACATAGACATGGTGTAAACAACATACATGTAGCTAGTAGCTACATAGACATTGTGTAAACTACATACATGTAGCTCGTAGCTACATAGACATTGTGTAAACTACATACATGTAGCTAGTAGCTACATAGACATGGTGTAAACAACATACATGTAGCTAGTAGCTACATAGATATGGTGTAAACAACATACATGTAGCTAGTAGCTACATAGACATGGTGTAAACAACATATATGTAGCTAGTAGCTACATAGACATGGTGTAAACAACCTACATGTAGCTAGTAGCTACATAGATATGGTGTAAACAACATACATGTAGCTAGTAGCTACATAGACATGGTGTAAACAACATACATGTAGCTAGCAGCTACATAGACATGGTGTAAACAACATACATGTAGCTAGTAGCTACATAGACATGGTGTAGACAACATACATGTAGCTAGTAGCTACATAGACATGGTGTAAACAACATACATGTAGCTAGTAGCTACATAGACATGGTGTAGACAACATACATGTAGCTAGTAGCTACATAGACATGGTGTAAACTACATACATGTAGCTCGTAGCTACATAGACATTGTGTAAACTACATACATGTAGCTAGTAGCTACATAGACATGGTGTAAACAACATACATGTAGCTAGCAGCTACATAGACATGGTGTAAACAACATACATGTAGCTAGTAGCTACATAGACATTGTGTAAACTACATACATGTAGCTCGTAGCTACATAGACATTGTGTAAACTACATACATGTAGCTAGTAGCTACATAGACATGGTGTAAACAACATACATGTAGCTAGTAGCTACATAGATATGGTGTAAACAACATACATGTAGCTAGTAGCTACATAGACATGGTGTAAACAACATATATGTAGCTAGTAGCTACATAGACATGGTGTAAACAACCTACATGTAGCTAGTAGCTACATAGATATGGTGTAAACAACATACATGTAGCTAGTAGCTACATAGACATGGTGTAAACAACATACATGTAGCTAGCAGCTACATAGACATGGTGTAAACAACATACATGTAGCTAGTAGCTACATAGACATGGTGTAGACAACATACATGTAGCTAGTAGCTACATAGACATGGTGTAAACAACATACATGTAGCTAGTAGCTACATAGACATGGTGTAAACTACATACATGTAGCTCGTAGCTACATAGACATTGTGTAAACTACATACATGTAGCTAGTAGCTACATAGACATGGTGTAAACAACATACATGTAGCTAGTAGCTACATAGACATGGTGTAAACAACATACATGTAGCTAGTAGCTACATAGACATGGTGTAAACAACATACATGTAGCTAGTAGCTACATAGACATGGTGTAAACAACATACATGTAGCTAGCAGCTACATAGACATGGTGTAAACAACATACATGTAGCTAGTAGCTACATAGACATGGTGTAAACAACATACATGTAGCTAGTAGCTACATAGACATGGTGTAAACAACATACATGTAGCTAGCAGCTACATAGACATGGTGTAAACAACATACATGTAGCTAGTAACTACATAGACATGGTGTAGACAACATACATGTAGCTAGTAGCTACATAGACATGGTGTAAACAACATACATGTAGCTAGTAGCTACATAGACATGGTGTAAACAACATACATGTAGCTAGTAGCTACATAGACATGGTGTAAACAACATACATGTAGCTAGTAGCTACATAGATATGGTGTAAACAACATACATGTAGCTAGTAGCTACATAGACATGGTGTAAACAACATATATGTAGCTAGTAGCTACATAGACATGGTGTAAACAACCTACATGTAGCTAGTAGCTACATAGATATGGTGTAAACAACATACATGTAGCTAGTAGCTACATAGACATGGTGTAAACAACATACATGTAGCTAGCAGCTACATAGACATGGTGTAAACAACATACATGTAGCTAGTAGCTACATAGACATGGTGTAGACAACATACATGTAGCTAGTAGCTACATAGACATGGTGTAAACAACATACATGTAGCTAGTAGCTACATAGACATGGTGTAAACTACATACATGTAGCTCGTAGCTACATAGACATTGTGTAAACTACATACATGTAGCTAGTAGCTACATAGACATGGTGTAAACAACATACATGTAGCTAGTAGCTACATAGACATGGTGTAAACAACATACATGTAGCTAGTAGCTACATAGACATGGTGTAAACAACATACATGTAGCTAGTAGCTACATAGACATGGTGTAAACAACATACATGTAGCTAGTAGCTACATAGACATGGTGTAAACAACATACATGTAGCTAGCAGCTACATAGACATGGTGTAAACAACATACATGTAGCTAGTAGCTACATAGACATGGTGTAAACAACATACATGTAGCTAGTAGCTACATAGACATGGTGTAAACAACATACATGTAGCTAGCAGCTACATAGACATGGTGTAAACAACATACATGTAGCTAGTAACTACATAGACATGGTGTAGACAACATACATGTAGCTAGTAGCTACATAGACATGGTGTAAACAACATACATGTAGCTAGTAGCTACATAGACATGGTGTAAACTACATACATGTAGCTCGTAGCTACATAGACATGGTGTAAACTACATACATGTAGCTAGTAGCTACATAGACATGGTGTAAACAACATACATGTAGCTAGTAGCTACATAGACATGGTGTAGACAACATACATGTAGCTAGTAGCTACATAGACATGGTGTAAACAACATACATGTAGCTAGTAGCTACATAGACATGGTGTAAACAACATACATGTAGCTAGTAGCTACATAGACATGGTGTAAACTACATACATGTAGCTAGTAGCTACATAGACATGGTGTAAACTACATACATGTAGCTAGTAGCTACATAGACATGGTGTAAACAACATACATGTAGCCAGTAGCTACATAGACATGGTGTAGACAACATACATGTAGCTAGTAGCTACATAGACATTGTGTAAACAACATACATGTAGCTAGTAGCTACATAGACATGGTGTAAACAACATACATGTAGCTAGTAGCTACATAGACATGGTGTAAACAACATACATGTAGCTAGTAGCTACATAGACATGGTGTAAACAACATACATGTAGCTAGTAGCTACATAGACATGGTGTAAACAACATACATGTAGCTAGTAGCCACATAGACATGGTGTAAACAACATACATGTAGCTAGTAGCTACATAGACATGGTGTAAATAACATACATGTAGCTAGTAGCTACATAGACATGGTGTAAACAACATACATGTAGCTAGCAGCTACATAGACATGGTGTAGACAACATACATGTAGCTAGTAGCTACATAGACATGGTGTAAACAACATACATGTAGCTAGCAGCTACATAGACATGGTGTAAACAACATACATGTAGCTAGTAGCTACATAGACATGGTGTAAACAACATACATGTAGCTAGTAGCTACATGGACATGGTGTAAACAACATACATGTAGCTAGTAGCTACATAGACATGGTGTAAACAACATACATGTAGCTAGTAGCTACATAGACATGGTGTAAACAACATACATGTAGCTAGTAGCTACATAGACATGGTGTAAACAACATACATGTAGCTAGTAGCTACATAGACATGGTGTAAACTACATACATGTAGCTAGTAGCTACATAGACATGGTGTAAACAACATACATGTAGCTAGTAGCTACATAGACATGGTGTAGACAACATACATGTAGCTAGTAGCTACATAGACATGGTGTAAACAACATACATGTAGCTAGCAGCTACATAGACATGGTGTAAACAACATACATGTAGCTAGTAGCTACATAGACATGGTGTAGACAACATACATGTAGCTAGTAGCTACATAGACATGGTGTAGACAACATACATGTAGCTAGTAGCTACATAGACATGGTGTAGACAACATACATGTAGCTAGTAGTTGGGCGGCACACATGAAGGTAGCCGATGACAAAAATCTGAAGAAGATTGGAGCATGTTTGAGGAAGTTATGGCGTTATAAACTTCCACCACCGGGGGGCGCATGAAGCCCCAGCTGTCCTGCAGTCAAAGTTATATTTATATTCTGATCACACATGCGGAACCACAGTTGGATTGGAACTGGTCCACTGCCGATGTATACGATCATGTACGACACTTAAGGGCGACATCATCATCATTTGTACCAAGAAAGGGACAAGCGGTAGCAAATGGTTGGAAGAGTTTGTACTTGGGAGTGTACACTCACGACAGCTACATCTAAGCTACAAAGTATAAGACATTTTAGCAGATAATGTAGCTCAAACATCAAAGTCATACAATCTTAGGCATTTCTATATTTTAAATGTAGTTTTGTTGAAAATAATATTTCATCATTTTGACATCTACTTGAGGCAGGGTGTCACCACGCCTCACCACCGTTGCAACTTGGCTTTCATCTCTATTTATTGGCAGCAATGCATTATGGGCTGGCGGCAGGCCATCTTTGTACTCCTCTCTACATTTTTCATCCCATTCAAAGCGTTCCAACTTCAAACTGTTCAGCCTATTCGGGAATGGCGGCCTTTCCTTTTACCATTCCAGAAATTCCCAGAAATCCGGGACATTTTTCCCATTCAAAATGAATTGGCCATTTTTCAAAGGTCCCCCATTTCCACATTTTTCAACCGATTCAAACCATTCCACCTTCAACACAATCCACAATCCTGGATATTCAAACTATCATCTTTCCAAGTTCAAAAAAATTTCCAGGAATTCCCAGAATGTCATGTTTTCCAAAGGCCTATTTCCACCCTATTTTCTATGGACTACTCCTCCCACATTTGTCAACCCGTTTCAAACATTCTACCGTCAAAACATTCCTCTTAATCAGGACCGGAACAAAGTTTTTTTTTTTAGCTGGAAAAATTCCCAGTTTTTCCCGAAATTAAGGGAATTTCGTAATACCATTCCTCAATTATTATTAGTATTCCATTTTAAGGTCGTAACAGACGAAAATGAGGAAACGAAGTGCTGCGAATACTTTCTGGACACACTAAGTATCGGATCGATACCAACATTTGCAGCGTCGGCCACAATTTGACTTTATTGCCAACACTGCCCCCATGTGGCCACAAGGCGCAGGTGCGCTAATGGATTGGAAAGTTGTGACGTCACAGTCACTTCAACCAGGATGTCACTAATTTAGTTTACATTTGCAAAGATTTCCGAAAAAAACTTTTTCATTACGGGGTATTGTGTGTATGGCAGCACGGTGGCAGAGGGGTCAGTGCCTGTGACTCACAATACGAAGGTCCTGAGTAGTCCTGGGTTCAATCCCGGGCTCGGTATTTTTCTGTGTGGAGTTTGGATGTTCTCCCCGTGACTGCGTGGGTTCCTCCGGGTACTCCGGCTTCCTCCCACCTCCAAAGACATGCACCTGGGGATAGGCCCCTCCCACCTCCAAAGACATGCACCTGGGGATAGGCCCCTCCCACCTCCAAAGACATGCACCTGGGGATAGGCCCCTCCCACTTCCAAAGACATGCACCTGGGGATAGGCCCCTCCCACCTCCAAAGACATGCACCTGGGGATAGGTTGATTGGCAACACTAAATGGTCCCTAGTGTGTGAATGTTGTCTGTGTTGGCCTTGTGATGAGGTGGCGTCTTGTCCAGGGTGTACACCCCTTCCGCCCGATTGTAGTTGAGATAGGCTCCAGCGCCCCCCACAACTCCAAACGAAATAAGCGTAAGGAAATGGATGGATGGTATTGTGTATAGAATTTTGAGGACAAAAATGAATGTATTCCATTGTAATGTTGCAACAGAAGAAAATGTGGAAAAACAATTTCTGGATGGACTAAGTATTGGTATCCGTATCGGACCGATAGCAACATTTGCAGTCCATCCATCCATTTTCTACTGCTTATTCCCTTTTGGGGTCGCGGGGGGCGCTGGCGCCTATCTTAGCTGCAATCGGGCGGAAGACGGGATACACCTTGGACAAGTCGCCACCTCATTGCAGTGTCGGCCACAATTTGACTTCATTGACAACACTGCCCCCCTGTGGCCACAAGGTGCAGGTGAGCTATGATTTGGAAGTCGTGACGTCATAACGTCTGCCTGTGTGGTGTTGTTGCTGCAAAGGAAATAGAGTTGGAGTTGATTAAAGATGAGACTTTGATGATTACATTTTGTTTATTGGCGATAAAAAAGGTAGTCAGAGGAGCGGAGG
Organism: Nerophis ophidion; assembly: GCF_033978795.1. Lineage (NCBI taxonomy): Eukaryota > Metazoa > Chordata > Actinopteri > Syngnathiformes > Syngnathidae > Nerophis > Nerophis ophidion. Next base: position 2,823,889 of record NC_084623.1, on the reverse strand, counting down.
GACAACTGGAGTCCATGTTGGATGTCAGGGAAGTAAGTCTCCTCTGCAGAAACCATTTGAAATGTTTCAAAGTTCCACTTCCTTCGTCCAAGTTGTTCAAAAAGAAAAAGAAAGTTGCTACAAGAGTAGTTAGGCTGCACAACAAAAATCCAGAGGGACAAGCGGCAAAAAATGGATGGATTGACTTTTAACAAAATACAATTTTAAGAATGTTTTTTTTGTTGTTGCCTGAAATTTATGTTTGTTGAAAGAGAATCCATTTTTAAAAAGAAGTTTTTAGTCCAACTGCAAGCAGAAGCAACTGTTCTAACATAATTATTATACCAAATAATACTTTGTAAAATACTTCAAATGTTTAATTTAAAAAATGGTTTAAAGAAAACATATCTTTAATTATATTTAATCAAATTTAAAAGATGTTTAGCAAAATAAAAATATATATAATACTTTTAACATCTTTTTAAAAATAGATCATTTTCCACGTGGGCAGAAGAAAGTTCTGGAAGGTGTTTGTAAGAAATAAGCAGGGGGGCTGCAGGTGAAGAAGATGAGAAGGATGCTAGGAGGTGACCATGTATGGTCATGTGACCATGTATGGTCATGTGACCATGTATGGTCATGTGACCATGTATGGTCATGTGACCATGTATGGTCATGTGTGCTGCTGTCCAGGAAGCAGGAGATGAAGAAGTCAGTCCATTGATGTGAGGTCATCATCATCATCATCATCATCGTGGCCTCTTGCGTGTGACGAAGATGAGGACCTTGCGGATGGCGAGGAGACGACCCTTCAGACTGCTCATGGACAAGATGGTGAGCTGGGCCCGGTTCTCCAGGGGGAGGACAGCCAGCAGCCACCAGCACCAGGCTGGTCCACTTGGACTGGCCTGTAGGACCCATCAGAATGTATTATTATTATTATTATTCTATGAAATATTCCACTTGGACTGGCCTGTAGGACCCATCAGAATGTATTATTATTATTATTATATTAATATTCCACTTGGACTGGCCTGTAGGACCCATCAGAATGTATTATTATTATTATTATTCTATGAAATATTCCACTTGGACTGGCCTGTAGGACCCATCAGAATGTATTATTATTATTATATTAATATTCCACTTGGACTGGCCTGTAGGACCCATCAGAATGTATTATTATTATTATTATTATTATTCTATGAAATATTCCACTTGGACTGGCCTGTAGGACCCATCAGAATGTATTATTATTATTATATTAATATTCCACTTGGACTGGCCTGTAGGACTCATCAGAATTTATTATTATTATTATTATTCTATGAAATATTCCACTTGGAGTGGCCTGTAGGATCCACCAGAATGTATTATTATTATTATTCTATGAAATATTCCACTTGGAGTGGCCTGTAGGACCCATCAGAATGTATTATTATTAATATTATTATTCTATGAAATATTCCACTTGGACTGGCCTGTAGGACTCATCAGAATGTATTATTATTATTATTCTATGAAATATTCCACTTGGAGTGGCCTGTAGGATCCACCAGAATGTATTATTATTAATATTATTATTATATTAATATTCCACTTGGAGTGGCCTGTAGGATCCACCAGAATGTATTATTATTAATATTATTATTATTATATTAATATTCCACTTGGACTGGCCTGTAGGACTCATCAGAATGTATTATTATTATTATTCTATGAAATATTCCACTTGGAGTGGCCTGTAGGATCCATCAGAATGTATTATTATTAATATTATTATTATTATATTAATATTCCACTTGGAGTGGCCTGTAGGATCCACCAGAATGTATTATTAATATTATTATTATTATATTAATATTCCACTTGGAGTGGCCTGTAGGATCCACCAGAATGTATTATTAATATTATTATTATTATATTAATATTCCACTTGGAGTGGCCTGTAGGATCCACCAGAAGTGAAATGCGGCCTGCTAGCTCCAGCTGCTCACCTGAGGGTTTGGGTCTTTCCCAGGCAGGTGTCCAAAGTGGCTGAGAATCTGACTCTTCATGTTGTCTTTGAGCGAGGTGAACCAGTTGTTGGCCTGATCGTACACGGCGTCATGCAGCTTCAGCAGCTCACTAAGCTCCTCCCCCTCCACCTGGACACAAGCAGGTGTGTGAAATAGGAGGCCCACTCCGACAGGTGATTTCCTCACGCACCTTTTTGTCCTCCAGGTATTCGATCTTGGCCGTGTGGTAGCCGTCCCTTTGGCCGTGACTTAAGACTTTGAAGCGAGACACGCCCACAGTCTCCACCACCGAGCGGCCGTCAGGGAAGAACTTGACGTCCTGAACCTGAAGAGGGAGGAGAGAGACTCTTCTTTAAAATCATGTCTTAGGTCTGCTCTTCTTACACTGACTTATGTTCTTTTAGGTCTGCTCTTCTTACACTGACTTATGTTCTTTTAGGTCTGCTCTTCTTACACTGACTTATGTTCTTTTAGGTCTGCTCTTCTTACACTGACTTATGTTCTTTTAGGTCTGCTCTTCTTACACTGACTTATGTTCTTTTAGGTCTGCTCTTCTTACACTGACTTATGTTCTTTTAGGTCTGCTCTTCTTACACTGACTTATGTTCTTTTAGGTCTGCTCTTCTTACACTGACTTATGTTCTTTTAGGTCTGCTCTTCTTACACTGACTTATGTTCTTTTAGGTCTGCTCTTCTTACACTGACTTATGTTCTTTTAGGTCTGCTCTTCTTACGCTGACTTATGTTCTTTTAGGTCTGCTCTTCTTACGCTGACTTATGTTCTTTTAGGTCTGCTCTTCTTACACTGACTTATGTTCTTTTAGGTCTGCTCTTCTTACACTGACTTATGTTCTTTTAGGTCTGCTCTTCTTACACTGACTTATGTTCTTTTAGGTCTGCTCTTCTTACACTGACTTATGTTCTTTTAGGTCTGCTCTTCTTACACTGACTTATGTTCTTTTAGGTCTGCTCTTCTTACACTGACTTATGTTCTTTTAGGTCTGCTCTTCTTACGCTGACTTATGTTCTTTTAGGTCTGCTCTTCTTACACTGGCTTATGTTCTTTTAGGTCTGCTCTTCTTACACTGACTTATGTTCTTTTAGGTCTGCTCTTCTTACACTGACTTATGTTCTTTTAGGTCTGCTCTTCTTACACTGACTCATGTTCTTTTAGGTCTGCTCTTCTTACACTGACTTATGTTCTTTTAGGTCTGCTCTTCTTACACTGACTTATGTTCTTTTAGGTCTGATTCTTCTTACACTGACTTATGTTCTTTTAGGTCTGCTCTTCTTACACTGACTTATGTTCTTTTAGGTCTGCTCTTCTTACACTGACTTATGTTCTTTTAGGTCTGCTCTTCTTACACTGACTTATGTTCTTTTAGGTCTGCTCTTCTTACACTGACTTATGTTCTTTTAGGTCTGCTCTTCTTACACTGACTCATGTTCTTTTAGGTCTGCTCTTCTTACACTGACTTATGTTCTTTTATGTCTGCTCTTCTTACACTGACTTATGTTCTTTTAGGTCTGATTCTTCTTACACTGACTTATGTTCTTTTAGGTCTGCTCTTCTTACACTGACTTATGTTCTTTTAGGTCTGCTCTTCTTACACTGACTTATGTTCTTTTAGGTCTGCTCTTCTTACACTGACTTATGTTCTTTTAGGTCTGCTCTTCTTACACTGACTTATGTTCTTTTAGGTCTGCTCTTCTTACACTGACTTATGTTCTTTTAGGTCTGCTCTTCTTACACTGACTTATGTTCTTTTAGGTCTGCTCTTCTTACACTGACTTATGTTCTTTTAGGTCTGCTCTTCTTACACTGACTTATGTTCTTTTAGGTCTGCTCTTCTTACACTGACTCATGTTCTTTTAGGTCTGCTCTTCTTACACTGACTTATGTTCTTTTATGTCTGCTCTTCTTACACTGACTCATGTTCTTTTAGGTCTGCTCTTCTTACACTGACTTATGTTCTTTTAGGTCTGCTCTTCTTACACTGACTTATGTTCTTTTATGTCTGCTCTTCTTACACTGACTTATGTTCTTTTAGGTCTGCTCTTCTTACACTGACTTATGTTCTTTTAGGTCTGCTCTTCTTACACTGACTCATGTTCTTTTAGGTCTGCTCTTCTTACACTGACTTATGTTCTTTTAGGTCTGCTCTTCTTACACTGACTTATGTTCTTTTAGGCCTGCTCTTCTTACACTGACTTATGTTCTTTTAGATCTGCTCTTCTTACACTGACTTATGTTCTTTTAGGTCTGCTCTTCTTACACTGACTTATGTTCTTTTATGTCTGCTCTTCTTACACTGACTCATGTTCTTTTAGGTCTGCTCTTCTTACACTGACTTATGTTCTTTTAGGTCTGCTCTTCTTACACTGACTCATGTTCTTTTAGGTCTGCTCTTCTTACACCGACTTATGTTCTTTTAGGTCTGCTCTTCTTACGCTGACTTGTGTTCTTTTAGGTCTGCTCTTCTTACGCTGACTTATGTTCTTTTAGGTCTGCTTTTCTTACACTGACTCATGTTCTTTTAGGTCTGCTCTTCTTACACTGACTTATGTTCTTTTAGGTCTGCTCTTCTTACACTGACTCATGTTCTTTTAGGTCTGCTCTTCTTACACTGACTTATGTTCTTTTAGGTTTGCTCTTCTTACACTGACTTATGTTCTTTTAGGTCTGCTCTTCTTACACTGACTTATGTTCTTTTAGGTCTGCTCTTCTTACACTGACTTATGTTCTTTTAGGTCTGCTCTTCTTACACTGACTTATGTTCTTTTAGGTCTGCTCTTCTTACACTGACTTATGTTCTTTTAGGTCTGCTCTTCTTACACTGACTTATGTTCTTTTAGGTCTGCTCTTCTTACACTGACTCATGTTCTTTTAGGTCTGCTCTTCTTACACTGACTTATGTTCTTTTAGGTCTGCTCTTCTTACACTGACTTATGTTCTTTTAGGTCTGCTCTTCTTACACTGACTTATGTTCTTTTAGGTCTGCTCTTCTTACACTGACTTATGTTCTTTTAGGTCTGCTCTTCTTACACTGACTTATGTTCTTTTAGGTCTGCTCTTCTTACACTGACTTATGTTCTTTTAGGTCTGCTCTTCTTACACTGACTCATGTTCTTTTAGGTCTGCTCTTCTTACACTGACTTATGTTCTTTTAGGTCTGCTCTTCTTACACTGACTTATGTTCTTTTAGGTCTGCTCTTCTTACACTGACTTATGTTCTTTTAGGTCTGCTCTTCTTACACTGACTTATGTTCTTTTAGGTCTGCTCTTCTTACACTGACTTATGTTCTTTTAGGTCTGCTTTTCTTACACTGACTTATGTTCTTTTAGGTCTGCTCTTCTTACACTGACTTATGTTCTTTTAGGTCTGCTCTTCTTACACTGACTTATGTTCTTTTAGGTCTGCTCTTCTTACACTGACTTATGTTCTTTTAGGTCTGCTCTTCTTACACTGACTCATGTTCTTTTAGGTCTGCTATTCTTACACTGACTTATGTTCTTTTAGGTCTGCTCTTCTTACACTGACTTATGTTCTTTTAGGTCTGTCTGATTCTTCTTACACTGACTTATGTTCTTTTAGGTCTGTTCTTCTTACACTGACTTATGTTCTTTTAGGTCTGTTCTTCTTACACTGACTTATGTTCTTGGCAGAGTCACTAACTAACTAACTGGGAAATATGATTTACTTTTTTCAATGAATTTGTTTTCCTTAAATTTTTTGTACATCTTTTTTATTTTTCTCAATTTCACATTTTGTTATATTTGAAAAACTAACAAAATATATTGTTTCTTAACATAAGTAAAAAATAATTATTAATTTTACACCGTTTAGTTATTTTTTGTATTTATAATTTTGAATTTTTTTTCTCAATAAATATATGTATATTTTAATTGCAGTCACTTTCACACTTCTGTAGTTGAGAAATCAACAAACTACATAAAACCTATTGTCCTAAAATTAAAAATGCATTTCTATTACCGGTAATTTTTTTTTCTGTTTAAATACGATTTTTTTATTTTTTACGCTCTTTTTGTAACTCTAAAGGCCTACTAAAATGAGATGTTCTTATTTAAACGGGGATAGCAGCTCCATTCTATGTGTCATACTTCATCATTTAGCGATATTGCCATATTTTTGCTGAAAGGATTTAGTAGAGAACATCCAAGATAAAGTTGGCAACTGTCGGAGTTAAGACAATAGCCTTGCCTCTACCAGAAGTCGCTGACGATGACGTCACATGTTGATGGCTCCTCACATATTCACTTTGATTTTAATGGGAGCCTCCAACAAAAACAGTTATTCAGACTGAGAAAAATTGCAAAAGATTCAGCAACACAGAGCTCCAAAACACTGTGTAATTATGCCATTAAAGCAGACGACTTTTAGCTGTGTGTGTGTGCAGCGCTCATATTTCCTAACAGTCCGTGACGTCACGCCTACACGTCATCATTACACGACATTATCAAGGAAAAACTCCCGGGAAATTTAAAATTGTAATTTAGTAAACTAAAGCGGCCGTATTGGCATGTGTTGCAATGTTAATATTTCATCATTCATATATAAACTATCAGACTGTGTGGTGGCTAGTAGTGGCTTTCAGTAGGCCTTTAACTAACGCTATATTTGGAAAACTAACTAAATATATGAAAACTTTATTACTTCTTTAAATGTATTTCTAAGTTCCAATAATTTGTATATTAGTTTTTATTTTATGTGTCTTCAAGCATTTACTAAGCTCATTTTGTCCCTTTCATAAATGCTAATTGTAAAAAAGATTTATATATATTTTTTGTACTTTATTTTTGTTTTGTTTGCAGTGAGCAAAACTCGTCACTCACACAAATGTTATATTTGAGAAACTAACAAAAAATGACAACTTTTTTCTTAAAATTAAAAATATTTGTATTTATATATTTTATACTGCTTTTATATTATTGTTTGGCATTTACAATTTAATTGTACTGTTTTTTCTATAAAAATGTGTTTTAATGTTAGTGTTCTTTTTGTCACTTTCACAAAGATTAAATTTTAAAAAATTGACAAAATAAAAAAATAATACAAAAAAAGTATATATATAATATATATATATATTTATTTTTTTTAACAAAAAATAATAAATGTATATATATTTTTTTTTAATAAAGAAAATATACATATATTAAAAAAAAAAGATTTATATATTTTGTTAGTTTTTTTAACTGATTTTTATTTGTTTAGCGTTACGATGCTCTTCGTCCTTTTCACAAAGGTTATAGATGTGAAATTAACAAAATATATGAAAACATTCCTCTTAAAATTTATATTAATTGTATTTACACATTTTACACTACTTTTTGTCATAATTTGTTTGCATTTATAATAAAAAATATATATATTTTGTAGTTTTTTTCCCATACATTTTTTTTTTACGTTAGTGTTCTTTTTGTCACTTTCACAAAGGTTATATTTGGAAAAACTAACAAAATATATAAAAATATTTTTTCTTCACATACAAACAAATATGATATTTCTGTTTGATTGTTATTTGTTTAGGGTTACAATGTTCTTTATGTCACTTGGGAAAGAAATGATGTCACCTGGAGCATGCAGCCGTAGTCGGCGAAGCCTTTGAGCTGGTCGGCGATGCACATGCCAAACTGCTTGGTGCCCGTCTCCATGGAGCGGCGGATCATGAGGCGGTAGCGGGGCTCGAAGACGTGCAGCGGGCAGGGGATGGTGGGGAAGGCCATGGTGCACACAAAGATGGGCACTTCCTGCGTCAGGCTGCAGGACAAAGAAGATGAGCAACATGGAACAAAGGGGGACAGGCATGACGTCAGTGGAAGACTGACTTGGAGAGCTCCTTCATCTCCTCCTCGTGGATGGTCTTCCTCTCCGCCAGCTCCTTGCTGAGGTAGCGCAGCAGCACCTCCTCCATCAGCAGCGTCTTGTTGTATCCTCGGGTTGCCAGACACTAGCCAAGACAAGATGGTGAGCTCAGAGCTCAGCAGAAGCAAAAATGTTGTCTGAGGAGAAGACTCACCTCAGATAGGTTCTCCTTGCACAGAGGACAGTTGGGGGTGTGGTCCAGGCAGCGCTCCAGACACTTGAGGCAGAAGGTGTGTCCGCAGGGCGTGGCCACCGGCTCGTAGAACAACCTGGAGGAGCAAAAGGAGGCGGTTGGCGACACGGCATCAATCGGGACAATGGCAGCTGGCAGACAGACAATCACCTCATGCAAAGAGAACACTCCATGTCACCGCTGTCCAACAGCTCCAGTGGAACACTGACACTTCCTGCTGACGTCCTCACGCCGCTCCGCTCGGCTGTGGGACAAAAACATAAACCTGTTATGTCCTGAAACATTCTCTTTTGCCATCTAGTGGCTTCTCTGTTAACCTTGCTCTTACGTCACTTTCAACACACACACACACCTTTTTGTACCGTTTTTAAAAAATATACATATTTTTGACTTCTTTTTAGCACTCGCTACTCTGTTTTTGTCCCATCTGCAAAATACATGAACCCTACCAGATTTGAGCAGCTTGGCAGGAGGGTGCGGGGCTGCGTCCTCACTTTGCTTCCTCTTCAGACCACTAGGGGGCGCTGCGACTGAGGCCAGGACAGCAGCCAGACTCTTGCTGCCCTCGGTGGTCTCAGCGGGGACCAGAGAGAGTCTGGAGGACGGCTGGTCCTCAGAGGAGCTTGTAGTCCCGCACAAGTCAGAGTCCTGGACACATGTAAGAGATATAAGATCATGTCATCATCATAATAATTGCTTTGCCATGGGCTTGAAGTTAGACCAGGCACAAAGCGATCACCATTATGTGGATGGATATTAAAATCACTTGAAATATGATTTGAAACAACAAATAATAATAACAACAATACAATTCTGTTCACATTGAGACTTATTTTTCCAGCTTGTCGTGTGATGCATAAAATGAAACATCCTCACATGTATTGGTGCAACACATCTTTGGACCAGTATCTCAAGTCAAAGCATAGTAAAGCTATAAAATAAGAGCTTTAAAGCAAGCCTGTATTTTGTGGCCTTATTGTGAAGGGGGCAGGAAGTGTGCTGCTGCTGTGAGAGGACTCACCTGTGAGGATGAAGGCTGTGTGAGCGGGCTGAGCGACCTCAGCAGGGCGGGCGGCTTGAAGAGGCGTGTGGCCGTGCCGCCCTGCAGCGGGTGCAGCGGCGTGGGCACGTCTTGGTTCTCGAACACGGAGGAGAAGAGTTGGCTGAGGACCTGAGCGGTTAAAACAAACGAAAGAAAGCGGCGAGGTGAGCGTGAAGCCGGCGGATGATGCGGACACAGGATGGAGCTGTTCTTACCTTCTGAGCCTCCAGCTTGACTTTGGTCCAGTTGGGCTTGAGCGCCACACACAGGAAGTACTCCTGCAAGGCCTCGTCGTTGCGACCCGCTCGACTCAGCGTGGTGGCCTTCAGGTAGTGAGCCTGGAGGAAGAGCACACTCATCATCACGGCTCCTTTGCATGTTGGGACAAGACCAGGCATCTTCTGATTTCTTACCCCCTTGTATTTATGTAGCACTTTTCTCCAGAGACTCAAAGCAATTTAACACGGATTGTAAAAGGAAAGAACGTTTTGGGTGTCAACATAAAACTGTAAACTATGTGGTACCAAACGTAAATATTACAAGAATTTTTGCCTCACTTACGATTCTTGGGGTGACAATTCGATTCAGAATCTATTCTCAAAATTGTACTTATTTGTTTATATTATATAGTACTTTTTTTGTAATTAAATATTTATTTTAAATCTACTATATATATTAATGTTTTTAAAATTATATGATTGAAATTATATATACATATATATACACATATATATATACATATATATACACATATATATATATATATATATATACACACATATATATATATATATATATATATACACACATATATATATATACACACATATATATATATATATATATATATACACACACACATATATATATATATACACACACATATACACACACACACACACACACACACACACACACACACACACACACACACACACACACACACACACACACACACACACACACACACACACACACACACACACACACACACACACACACACACACACACACACACACACACTAGGGTTGTCCCAATCCGATATTTTGATCGGATCAGCCGCCGAAATTTGCCAAAAAAATGCGTATCGGCAAGGCGTGGGAAAATGCCGATCCAGATCCAGTTTTTAATAAAACTCCAGTCCGTGTTTCCCAACACACCGATTTAAAATAATACATTCCACTCTTCTGCTGCTCCCTAAACTCCGTTCCGCATTTTCCAGAACACCTTCAAAACATCCACAGGTCTGCGTTCTAAACGTTCAGACGGCCGTGTGAATTAAATGTTACGGTAAAAATGTCAGCTGTGTGGGATTATTTTATCCTACAAAACGAAAAAGATGAAGAGGTGGAGTGCAAAACATGCCACAATAAAGTCAAGCGTGGTGGTAAAGTTGTAAGACATTTTCATGAATCTTGCGAGTGAGAGGCTTTTCAGCATTCATCATAGATGAACACAGGAGCTGGCTGACACCTGAGCATCTTGAAGTGCTCGTCTATGTTAGAAAGAATCTCCCTATTATGCTTGGACGTCAAGTGTTTGCCCCCCCTGACTGGGGAAAACAATTGAAGGGAATGTGGATATATATATATATATATTTTTTTTATTTACACTTGTCCAAGAGCAAGTATTGATGCTGAGTTATAGACATTTTATCCCACTCAGGTTGTTTGTGTCTTTTGCTTTTTTTAATAATGTTTACAGCCTTATTTGCACTTTATACTGTTCACTTTTTTACTGTTTAATGATGCCATTTCTCTTTGTCATGTATAATTTCTGATAATTTGTGTTTATCCTTGAATACCAACTATTGTGTATTACTCAAACTCACCTAATTCAGCTGGCTGGTTGTTATCAAGAGTACTAAAATACTTTTCAGCATGAATCTGACAACTAAGTAGGCTAAATAACTTTAAATTGTAATAAATGCTCGGATAGGCCAGTATCGGTATCGGATCGTAAGTGCAAAAACCATATCGGTATCGGATCGGAAGTGCAAAAACCTGGATCGGGACATCCCTAATATACATACGTATATATATATATATATGTGTGTGTGTATAAATAATCATTAGTACAATAATTAATATTTATTTGTAATTGATTGTTAAAATAATAAATAATTTATACTTAAATTAAAATATAATAATTTGGTATTTTGTGGTGCATCAAACGTACACATCCCCCCCTCCCACCCCACCCACTATTCTTGGGGTGACAATTTGATTCAGAATTGCTTCAAACAGATTCTCACAATTGTTTGTATTATATAATACCGTATATTATATTTAAAATTAAATATTTATTTTGATTATAAACTAGAAATTTTATATTTAGTATATGTAATATATAGATGTTTTTAAAATTATATAATTGAAATATAATAAGTATATAATCATTACTATAAATGTAAATATTTATTTCTAATTATTGATAGATAAAATGATAAAATAAATTATTAATATTAAAATATAATCATTTGGTATTTTGTGGTGCATCAAATGTAAACATTTTTCCCATTTATTTTTGAAAACCATGAATTCATTTAGAATGGGATAAATAAAACTGGCAATTTGGAGCACTCTCACTCAACAACCACATTCAGGACTGCAAGTTAGAAAGCTGACTATCCCCCCACACTCAACCCATATTTACACATTATCTGTTTGATTTAAATATTAACTTCAATTCAAAGTTGTTTGCTGGCGACATTTGCATAGCAAACTGTGCCGCAGCTATGAATCCAGCAGAGGGCGCTGTCTTTGACAAGATGCCATGTGCAACTGTACAAAACTATTTGTGTAAAAGTGCATTTAAAATGATTTACAGTAGCATTTTAAGCCAAGAGTAGGGTCTTGGAACATAAGCCCCACTAATAGAATGTGTTTACTGTCTTTAAAACTTAAGAAAAGGAGCTGATGAAAGAATATTGCTCTCACCCTGGGCCAGAGAGGCTTCATCCTGCAGAGGCTGCTGGCGTCCTGCAGAGCCTGGGTGCAGCTCTCCATCTCCAGGTGCAGCTCGGCCCGCTGGCACAGCAGCCTGCCTGAGGGGGGCGCTGTGCACAAAGAGACAGGAGAGGAGCGGGGTCAGGTTGGACAGAAGTAGGCCACGCGGCGTGGTGAGGTGACACGCGGCGTGGAGTCACGTGGTGGTGGCAGCGGCGAGTGAGGCCACGCGCGCAACATGATCGACACGATGGTATCTGCAGGGAGCCTTTTATTACAGCCGCCACTTGCACGGAGCACGTTCCAGTCCGACGGAGCCTGTGGTCCATCACGCGCTGCTTTAAACCAATCATTTCATCTGTTCCAGGGTCAAACTACAGCTACTGATAAGTGAACGGTATAACACGATTTGAAAAAGGCCAGTCATGGACATGATGGCCAAGTTAGCCAGGCTTGGGGTGGTGTTGATGAAGGTGGACCCCGACTTCAATTGGGGTGTTTGCATTCAGTGGTCAATTGTACATAATATGTACTGTACTGTGCAATCTACTAATAAAAGTCTCAATCAATCAAAAAAAAGCACTTCATAAGTAGAAAGGTTTTTTTATGAAACCACCCTGAGCCTTATCTTATTTAGTTTTTATTCTATAAATGTTGACCACATTAACCTTGCCAATGGACCCTGTGTGTGTATATGTACGTTATGCCATTGTTTACAAATTTGGTAAATAACCCCCCCAAAAAAGTATATTTGTTTTCTTACTGTACCGAAAATTAACCGAACCGTGACCTCTAAACCGAGGTACGTACCAAACCGAAATTTTTGTGTACCGTTACACCCCTATTATTTATATAAAAAAAATGTTAATGCAAATATTTATTTTCATACCTGTATTATTTCCAAACCGCAGTAAAACAGCTGAATGAACAAAACAGAAGTCATCGTCATGGACTGAGTTATTTACACAGCAATATGAGTCTGTGTATGTATGTATATATATATATATATATATTATATATATATGTACATACACATATATATATAAGAAAAGAGAGAAGTATTGGATACTTCTTTTTGCCTTATTTGACTATTAAATTATTTTTGCCTTATTTGACTTTATCAAATGTTTGGCTAGAATTTTATTAACAAAACCAAGTATCTTTTAAGTAATACATACATTTATCAGAGCTGTTATCTATTTTACAGGGGAATGTATTTAATCAGAGAATTGGCACCTAATGTAATTAAAAAGTAACGACTTGGTTTGTTTTAAATGATGATTCTGAATGGAATGGTGTGGTGCCCAGAGATTGACAGCCCTAATGAGCTACAATCTGATATTTGGCTTTGGCGTTTCCTTGAATGAGCGGCAGTGGCATGTGGTGGTAGTAAACAAGACACAGACGGTGTCATCACGCGTGGCCGCCACGTGTCAGACGCCAGACCGTACGGGCCCTTGCCGCCTGGCGAAGGAACACTGGCATGCATCAGTGTTGATCCTGGAGCACAAATATCTGACACGGCATCATTTGTAGGAGGGCTTTGGAAGAAATGAGGATAACCTTTTTGTAATCTAAAAACAAAACAAAAACGTTGCAAGTAAATAAATGGTTTGCGGTGAGGAGGGAACATTCTAGACGAGAACATTGTGTTTGGTGACCAAAGCACACTTTGAACGAGCAGAGTCTGACTAATGCAGTTACATGAGACGTCATAACTTTGACCTAAATAATAGCCAAGACTTATGAAACTCACCTCAGTGTTTAGTCACGTTATGTGGCCTCTCCTCCTTATTCATATTAAATACCTTGGGTGAGAGAGCAGACTGTAACTACGTGTGCTTCTTTTCAGGGCTGATACCAACTCCCGTTGTTAATACCAGAAATTCAGGACCACACGGCGCTTCTTCTTTCATACACTTTGAACCCTCCGGCTTATAAAACGGTGAGGGGAATTTGAGGATTTTTCTTTGCCGACGGCCATAATGCAAGAAGTTAAATGAAAAAACAACAACAAAAAAATAAATACGCTAAAAAGCCGTGTTTGTGCTATTGCTCCATTTTTTGGATGAGTTCACTCACTGAAGTCCTTCCATTTAGTGCTTTCAACCAGAAGTAGAAGTGCCATTCCGTCTTATAGCCTGTCTAGTTGTATGGACTTTTTATTCATCACCCCAAGCAACGTTTGTAAGTTTTACAATATAACTAAAACAATACTTACTTACTAAACCCTCCTATGTGTAAAAGGAGTGTTTTTGTGCAAATTTTTACATGCTCCTATAATGTAGATCAAGTGAGTGTTATTGACTTATACTGCCATTCTTTTTGGGGTTTTTCAGTTTTTCGGAAATTCAGCAAGACGTCACCATGGAGTTTTTGAGTCTGTTTAGCTGATTGGAGAGCTAGCTCGCGCAGCTCGTGGGTCAATGACGATGACTTCTGTTTTATTTGATCAGCCGTTTTACTGCTGTGTTACAGACACTGTTTACAAACAATTAAGGTATGCAAATAAAAATATTTGTGTAAATAACTCATTTCACAACGTATATGGAACTTATAGTTCAGCTAATATATGGAAAAAAAAAAATTTCTTTAAAGATTTAATGGGTGCGGCTTATATGCCGGTGCGCTCTATAGTCAGGGAAATACGGCAGTGTGCAGTTTCATGTTGTAAATTACCTAATTTAGATACACAAAACTACGAGAAGAGGACAGACGCTTTTAAATCCATTTACAGAAGAACAAAGTATTCCGCCAGATTTCTAAACGTCAATGTTTGAGATACGGAGGAGGTAGTAAACATGTGGAATGAAGGTAAACATCAAATATTTCCTATTTGTTACACGCTGTAAAATTAGTCAGTGACACGCCTTTTGTGTTACAAAACCCAATGCTAATGCTAACAAGCCAAAGCTAAAAGTGATGTGTTCATGTTGTTGAAATGGAATAAACACAGACATTTATTTATTTTTTTTTAAAGATGAACTGGACCATAAGGATTACTGTGACCCTCATGAATTCATATTTTACTGAGTGCACCACTTTGACGTGTGAAGTGAATTATATTTATGTAAGCACCCCCCCGCGACCTCAAAAGGGACAAACGGTAGGAAATGGATGGATAGCGCTCTTCTCAAGTGACTCAAGGATGGTGACGCTGCCAAAAGCCTGACTTTTTATATGTACAATTATGTATACTTATTAAAAAAAAATCATATTGTTTTTTTTGTTTTCTTCAAGCAAAAAATGTATGGCCTATTTTTCACACGTGTGGTCTTTATGTTATTATTCTCACCTGCACTCTTCGAAGGCGGACGCTCCCCTTCCCCTCTCCCTTTAGCTCGCTTCTTTGTTTTGTCTTGACTTAACTTGCTTGTTGCTTCTTTTTGCACTGCTCTCTGAAATCTAAACAATGGAATTGATCAACTGACCTCTCAACGAAATTGACAAGATTCCAGGTTGGGGTGGAACCTGCCTGTCTTGGTATGGTATGCTCTTTGTTGCCATTGCACAAGTACAAGGAAATTTCTGTTTTGATATTAGACAAACTGTGATTACTGCTTTGCACACTCTTGGCATTCTTGACGAGCTTTAAGAGGCAGTCACCTAAAATGGTTTTCACTTCACAGGTGTGCTTGAAGCTCATCGAGAGAATGCCAAGAGTGTGCATGAAACACAATAATCAGTGCAAAGTGAAGTGAATTATATTTATATAGAGCTTTTCTCTAGTGACTGAAAGCACTTTTACATAGTGAAACCCAATATTTAAGTTACATTTAAACCAGTGTGGGTGGCACTGGGAGCAGGTGGGTAAAATGTCTTGCCCAAGGACACAACAGCAGTGACTAGGATGGCGGAAGCGGGGATTGAACCTGGAATTCTCAAGTTGCTGGCACGGCCGCTCTACCAACCGAGCTATACTGGGTGGCTATTTCGAAGAAACTAGTACATAAAACATGTTTTATATTACAAACACATGTCCAAACTTTTGGCCTGTACTCAGTCATTTTATATTATATTATATATATATATATATATATATATATATATATATATATATATATATATATATATATATATATATATATATATATATATATATATATATATATATATATATATATATATATATATATATATATATATATATATATATATATATATATATATATATATATATATATATATATATATATATATATATACACACACACACACACACATATATATATATATATATATATATGAAAATAAATGTTGAGGTCACTGGATTATCCATATATGATATTGTGCGCGTCCGCCATTGTAGTCCAAAAGCTATTTTTTTCTTCTATCTTCTTGTGGGGCAGACTGGCTCGTACATGCACTTTCATCCTTCGCTGTTACCATTTCTAATACAAACTACAAAAAAAGGTAGGCGCAGAGAAAACACTGTCGCAGTGGAGGCATGTAAATAAAGCCCACAAACTGGCGCATCCTGAAAGAAAGTGATTTGGAGATGGTTTGTAAAACAATCTGTGCTACATTTGGGCCCCAAAAACACCATTAAATGTTATGTAGACCACAAGGAAGTTGTCTACATGGAGAAAAATATAACTGACTCCTACTAAGACAAAACGTATTGTCAGCTTTGGCTTATACATTGCAAAATGTATTCTATTATTAATATCAAATTGTGCACTTTTTCTTACATTTTTCCTATTTTTTTTTTGACAATTTGCTACAGGCCACACTGCACTTTAGACATGTATGTGATAACTGATAATATTCACAAAGCTGACAAAGAGTTTTCCAAATATCATCAAAATGTACCACCGCATACTTTGAGGTTTTAATATGCGGAGCTTGGAACTTTGGATGGAAACAGGGCTGTAGTTAGGCAACAGGACTGTGCGTCATGCAGTCATATAACAGTTGACCTCTAGGGAGCTTACTGGCGCCACCTGCTGGTGACACCATGAACCACCGCAGAGAGAAGTAGGTCATGTTTTGCAAACAATATGAACAGAAATGGTCCACAAGTCGTGTTTCTTACCCAAATCCACGGCTTCGTCGTACTTGTGCAGGGCCCCAGTCAGGTCCCGGTTGTGCCACAGAACCTCCCCTTCCATCCACAGCCTGCGGGCCTGGCTCTCGGTGGCGAACAGCTTGTCCAGCAGGCTGCTGAGGACCACGTTGAGTCTCCGGCCATTGGGTAGCCCCTCTTTCCTGACGAGGGCCTGCTTGCAGTGCACACAGTCTGTCACCGAGTCCGTGTCCAGGCAGCGTCTGCAGAAGGTGTGTCCACATTCCACGGTGGACGGCTCGTGGAGGAGACGCCGGCAGAGGCCACAGGAGAACAAATCCAAAATCTCGCTCCCGGCGCACTCCCCGTCGTCCTCTTCCTCCTCGTCCCCGCCCAGGCCCGGCTCCTTGTCGCGGAGGCTCCGGGCGATACTTTCCACCAGCAGCGTCAGCTCCTCCGGGCGAAGCTGGCCCAGGCCGGCCGCCGTGCAGTACGAGTCCAGCGCCTCTGAGATCCGGCCGGCGCGCGCCAGAGAGTCGGCCTTCCGCAGGCACAGGCCCCGGTCCGGCTGCTGGAGGCCCGACAGCTGCGAGCTGTAGATCTCGGCCGCCAGGCTAAAGTCCCCTGCCCGGTTGGCCTCCTCCGCCACCTCCAGCATCTCCGGGCAGATGCCCGGGGCTGCCGGGTGAGAGCTGACCTCCATGGTTCTCCTCAAAAGTCTCGACTCAACTTAAAAGTTCAAATAGTGTCCAGAGAAAGAAGCTCCTGGACACCCGAATATGAAACACTAATGCCCGCTGGGCGCAGATTCAGATTCATTCTGCATCTATTTTGTAATACAGTTGAGTCCGCCCCCCTGCCCTCCCTTCTCCGCCTCCTATGTCACTTATGTTTACTACTTTCTGGACGTTACACAACTACTTCAGCACAGAAACATGTGGAAATTCAACTACTAGATTGCGTCTTCGATATCAGTATTACTTGTTTCCTATTTTCTGACTGTTAACGCAACCATTTTAGCACAGAATTGTATTTTATTATTCAACTAAATTCCAACCGCAAAGTTACTGGTGTGTACTATTTTCCCGCCGTTATACAACTAGTTTAGCACTGAAAAAATGTTATTAAACTAAATTTCGCCTTGGGTCGATATCAAGGTCACTTGTGTTTACTTTTTTCTGGCCGTTATAAAACTAGTTAAGCATGGAAAAAAGGTAATCTAACTAAATTGTGCCTAGGTTCGACGTCAATATGACTTATGTTTTTGACTTACGGGCTGTTATAAGTTTTAACACGGAACAATGTTACTTTTCAAATTTAACACGGAACAATGTTAATATTCAAATCAATTGCGTGTTCGGAAGGTCGATGACGATAACACGAAACAACATTATTATTCAAACCAATTGCGTATTCGGAAGGTCGATGTCGATATCGCACTGCCCAGTGAGCCGGTGTTAAAATCCCTCCGTTTTAAACAAACATAGCCGAATAATATCCAATACGCGGCTATCCGACGTTCTCGGTTAAACGGATAAAACACGTTTGAACAAAGAAAGTGCAGTCAAGTTAGGTTATTTCCACAAGCTAGCAGCCGAAGCTAACGACGAGCTAGCCGCTTTTCCGCCCTCGAAGCAACTGCCGGTGTAGTCCGCTCCATTTATGCGGTCCTATAAGAGCGTCGTCAAAGGTGTTGGTGAAAAAAAGCCGGCAAAAACAAAAAACAGCTACGTTGTCGCCTGCGCCGCCAACAAGTCGCTAGCTTGCGAAGGCTAACTGCTCCGTCTTGCTAAGCTTCGCCCAAAGTCGGCTCAGGGCTGTCACGTGACAGGCGAGGCGCGCTCCCATTGGCCAGCAGCTCGGTCACTTATATAAGGCGATGGTGTTGTTGTATAACCGCTCACACCGCAAACTGTATCAACTGCAAACTATATCAGCTTTTTCTTTGTACGATGGATTTTTAACAAATACACAACTGTATTTACACACACACACACACACACACACACACACATACATATATACATATATATGTATATATGTATACATATATATATGTATACATATATATATGTATATATGTATAAATACATACATATATATATATATATATATATATATATATATATATATATATGTATATATATATATATATGTACGTAGTCATTCACATTACACAATGCCATAGTGTCATGTAATACTTTATGTAAGCAGCCCTACAAAATGCTGTTTTCTGCAGCATGTTGCATATATGCAAGAGGGAGGAGCCTCCTCCACACATTATGTCATGGACACGCCCTCTGGCCTTATTGAGTCATTGGGTAACAAAAAGTGAAGTGAACTATATTTATATAGCGCTTTTCTCTAGTGACTCAAAGCGCTTTACATAGTGAAACCCAAGATCTATTTTTTTACATTTTGAACCAGTGTGGGTGGCAGTGGGAGCAGGTGGGTAAAGTGTCTTGCCCAAGGACACAACGGCAGTGACTAGGATGGTGGAAGCGGGGATCGAACGTGCAACCCTCAAGTTGCTGGCACGGCCGCTCTACCAACCAAGTGTCACAGTACATGAACATTAAATAAGGCAGCAAAATGGCATTAAAAAGACACAACTTTTTATTCTTCAGGTCGAACGATCACCTCCGATTTGATTGGCGCACAGGTGTCAAGGTCAAAGCCCTATTTTCTGCTGGACTTACTCTCTTTTTTATGCTGGGGCTGCCAAATATACTGTGATAGTGTACATAGCATTTGGTATATATTGTATATATGTTATAGACATATTATATCTGTATATATGATATACTGTACACATATTAAGTATATATTGTATATATTTGCAGATATGTTATATTTTACATTGCTATACCTGGTTTATTTATTCCTGCATTGTCCTTTCCATCCTTACATTTTACATCATTGTAACTAAGCTACTGTGTTGAACAATTTCCCTTGTGGATCATTAAAGTTTGTCTAAGTCTAAGTCTGAGGGGGTCAAATCTGGCCCGCCAATTATTAAAATGTAGCACAACACACTATTCTAACTTGGCCCGCTTAAATATGGCTCGCCCCATAATTTTCTAAAGTGGCCCAAAACGTGCTCAGAGAGTATGGGGTATGGGACTGTCTGATTGTGGCGGTCCTCTCCCTGTATGATCAGTGTCAGAACATAGTCCTCTCCCTGTATGATCAGTGTCAGAACATAGTCCACTCCCTGTATGATCAGTGTCAGAACATAGTCCTCTCCCTGTATGATCAGTGTCAGAACATAGTCCACTCCCTGTATGATCAGTGTCAGAACATAGTCCTCTCCCTGTATGATCAGTGTCAGAACATAGTCCACTCCCTGTATGATCAGTGTCAGAACATAGTCCACTCCCTGTATGATCAGTGTCAGAACATAGTCCTCTCCCTGTATGATCAGTGTCAGAACATAGTCCTCTCCCTGTATGATCAGTGTCAGAACATAGTCCTCTCCCTGTATGATCAGTGTCAGAACATAGTCCTCTCCCTGTATGATCAGTGTCAGAACATAGTCCACTCCCTGTATGATCAGTGTCAGAACATAGTCCTCTCCCTGTATGATCAGTGTCAGAACATAGTCCTCTCCCTGTATGATCAGTGTCAGAACATAGTCCACTCCCTGTATGATCAGTGTCAGAACATAGTCCTCTCCCTGTATGATCAGTGTCAGAACATAGTCCTCTCCCTGTATGATCAGTGTCAGAACATAGTCCTCTCCCTGTATGATCAGTGTCAGAACATAGTCCACTCCCTGTATGATCAGTGTCAGAACATAGTCCACTCCCTGTATGATCAGTGTCAGAACATAGTCCTCTCCCTGTATGATCAGTGTCAGAACATAGTCCTCTCCCTGTATGATCAGTGTCAGAACATAGTCCTCTCCCTGTATGATCAGTGTCAGAACATAGTCCTCTCCCTGTATGATCAGTGTCAGAACATAGTCCACTCCCTGTATGATCAGTGTCAGAACATAGTCCTCTCCCTGTATGATCAGTGTCAGAACATAGTCCTCTCCCTGTATGATCAGTGTCAGAACATAGTCCACTCCCTGTATGATCAGTGTCAGAACATAGTCCTCTCCCTGCATGATCAGTGTCAGAACATAGTCCTCTCCCTGTATGATCAGTGTCAGAACATAGTCCTCTCCCTGTATGATCAGTGTCAGAACATAGTCCTCTCCCTGTATGATCAGTGTCAGAACATAGTCCTCTCCCTGTATGATCAGTGTCAGAACATAGTCCTCTCCCTGTATGGTCAGTGTCAGAACATAGTCCTCTCCCTGTATGATCAGTGTCAGAACATAGTCCTCTCCCTGTATGGTCAGTGTCAGAACATAGTCCTCTCCCTGTATGATCAGTGTCAGAACATAGTCCTCTCCCTGTATGATCAGTGTCAGAACATAGTCCTCTCCCTGTATGATCAGTGTCAGAACATAGTCCTCTCCCTGTATGGTCAGTGTCAGAACATAGTCCTCTCCCTGTATGATCAGTGTCAGAACATAGTCCTCTCCCTGCATGATCAGTGTCAGAACATAGTCCTCTCCCTGCATGATCAGTGTCAGAACATAGTCCTCTCCCTGTATGATCAGTGTCAGAACATAGTCCACTCCCTGTATGATCAGTGTCAGAACATAGTCCTCTCCCTGTATGATCTGTGTCAGAACATCAATCAATCAATGTTTATTTATATAGCCCCAAATCACAAATGTCTCAAAGGACTGCACAAATCATTACGACTACAACATCCTCGGAAGAACCCACAAAAGGGCAAGGAAAACTCACACCCAGTGGGCAGGGAGAATTCACATTCAGTGGGACGCCAGTGACAATGCTGACTATGAGAAACCTTGGAGAGGACCTCAGAAGTGGGCAACCCCCCCAGGGGACCGAAAGCAATGGATGTGGAGCGCGTCTAACATGATACTGTGAAAGTTCAATCCATAGTGGCTCCAACACAGCCGCGAGAGTTCAGTTCAAAGCGGATCAGAGACAGCAGCGAGAGTCCCGTCCACAGGAAACCATCCCAAGCGGAGGCGGATCAGCAGCGTAGAGATGTCCCCAACCGATACACAGGCGAGCGGTACATCCTGGGTCTCGACTCTGGACAGCCAGTACTTCATCCATGGTCATCGGACCGGACCCTTCCACAAGGGAGGGGGGGACATAGGAGAAAAAAGAAAAGAAGCGGCAGATCAACTGGTCTAAAAAGGAGGTCTATTTAAAGGCCAGAGTATGCAGATGAGTTTTAAGGTGAGACTTAAATGCTTCTACTGAGGTAGCATCTCGAACTGTTACCGGGAGGGCATTCCAGAGTACTGGAGCCCGAACGGAAAACGCTCCATAGCTCGCAGACTTTTTTTGGGCTCTAGGAATCACTAATAAGCCGGAGTCTTATTAGATCCCACTAAAAATCCTGGGGATCCAAAAGGGTCCCCATCCATAAAAGTGTTACAGACAAGTCATACTTTTTTTTCCTTTTACTTTCAACGACTAAATCTCTAGATCAACTTCAGGTATATCTGTCATTTATAAGATTTTATTATTTTTCTTGTTGTTGTTTTTTTTATTTTATATTTTTTTTTACGTCCTTTTTGTCAAATACAACCTAGTTTTTCAAATGACAAACACACAAAACGTGTGTAGTAGAAAAATCCGAATCTTGAAGAGGAACAATAGAGAATTTGTTTCAGGAGTTTATTTCCTCCTAATGTGATGTTACAAAGTTGGATTGAATCGATATGATTACAGACAGTGTCTCATGAGATGAAAGACGGTGAACCCTCTTGAAGGAATTAAGAAAGAGCGCACCCCAGGCCTGGTCTTCCCTTCTTATTTATACGCTCCCTGATGGCCTGATTGCAGCATAAGAAGTTATGTAACTGTCCAATGTTCAAATATCACCCCACCAACAGAACTTGCACTTGGTCAGGGTGACTTGACCTCTTATGTCGTGTCCCTCCCAATGCATTCAGTTGACAGGTAACCCCAGGACAGACATTTTTCTACTACACAACATTTCCCCCCAAAAATATTTGACGAGAGGTAATTGGAGCCTTAAGTAGATCAATAATTCATAACAACATTGATACTGATTCATTACAATTTTTTTTTAAACAATGACAGTTTTCAAAAAAATAGTAAGAATCAACAATGAAACGTGTTCTTGTATCACTTCACCTGTTTGCTTTTTTATTCCACTTTCTTACGTGTTGTTTATTTAAATCATACTTTCAGAACATGTGTTAAAAATAACACAGAATAATTGTAGTCTTGATCAATCGCACACGTGTGCTGAATAATCCCATTTTCATCCTCTCCTGTCAGTATTGCGGGCGTTGTTGATCATTGATCACATGACCAAAGTGGGAGTCAAAAAGCTTTTATTGTGAGAGTGACAACAAACACACTGTGCTCATTTCACGCTGCCTTTGTGCCAATGTTCCTGCTTTCATATCACCGCACCAACAACCTTGTATAACGCAAACCTCCTCCTCTTTTTTTCCTACACCAGCACGTGTTTGCAAAACCATTTAGGACACACACGCACACACGCACACACACACACACACACACACACACACACACACACACACACACACACACACACACACACACACACACACACACACACACACACACACACACACACCTGTCCTCTATTTCCAGTGTGTAAGACTGGGTGCTTCAGGAAGCAGTAATGAGAGTGCCTTGCACGTGGACACACACACACACACACACACACACACACACACACACACACTGCAGCCTGCTCATCCATCATGTCATGCAGTGACTCTCCTGTGAGTCCATCATGAATGTTGAAGAAAGGTAACGCAGACAAAATGAAGACCACAACAAACCTGATAATTAAATTGGTTCTTTAACGTGGTTCGTTAACCAAAACGTTGGTAAAGTCAAGCAGAGTTCCTCATAAGAATATATACATACATACTGTACATATGTACATGACACTGTCTTCAAAGTGCATTTTTTACTAAAATAGGGAATTATTGAGGCTGGAACCAATTATTCCTGTTATGTAAACAGGAATAATTGGTTCCAGCCTCAACAAAAGTCCCTATATTAGTAAAAAAAAATGCACTTTGAAGACAGTGTCATGTATATATATGTACAGTATGTATGTATATATACACATACCGTATTTCCTTGAATTGCCGCCGGGTATATAGTATGCACCTGCTTAGAATTACTGCCGGGTCAAACTCGTTTCGCAAAATAATTAGCGCATGCTTATTAGCATTACCGCCGGCTCAGGATTAACGCCGGGTCAAACCAATTTCGCCAAATAATTACCATGTGCCTAGAATTTCCACCGGGTCAAACTCGTCACGTCACAAGTGACACTTCACCTGTCATCATTTTCAAAATGGAGGAGGCTGATTTCAATCATTTGAAATGGCATAAAGGGAAGAAGATTAAGAGCTATTCAGTAGGATTTAAGGTCCAAGCTATTGAATATGCTAAAAAGAACAGTAAGTAGCTATGTTTTATTAATATACCGTAGCTGCGTGTGTCAAATATGAGTCATTAAAGGACTCCCGCCTCCTGGTGGTAGAGGGCGCTAGTGATCCTTCTTGCGACTACTCGGCTGCAGAAGAAGTGACAACAAGCAGCAAGAGTGAGCAGCGATCCTTTATTTTTTCCTCTCGCTTGCACTTTTAACATGGAGGATTACATATCTAAAATAAAACAGTTTTCTAAACTGGACTTTCAATGGAAGCAGGATGTAATAAAAGAAGAGCTCCTTCGAGACAGAGAGATTTTTAAAACTGAAGAAAGATAAGGAAGACTTCTATAAACAAGTTATGGATGCTTTTGATCAGAAGGAGCTGCACATGGACTTCATTTATAAGTAAAGGTAAGACCATAATAATGTTTTTTTTATTAAACGTGCTTTTCATGATGGTATCCTTACATCACACTCAAATTTATTAGCACAGGCCTAAATTTACCGCATGCCTTTGGTAAGTGCCGGAGTGAGAAGAGGTTTTAAAATAATTAGCGCCCCGGCGGCAACCTAGGAAATACGGTATGTACTGTTTATCCATGTATATAAATATGTACACTAACACTGACACTAGTAAGTGTGTTAGCAAATTAGCTAATGCCAACGACGCTAGCTTGATTACAGTATGATGGCAGGTACAAATATGCATGAAAACACTCCAACAGACATCACAAATGGGACGCTTTAGTAAGTAAGAATTGTTTTAGTTATATTGTAAAACTTACAAACGTTACTTGGAGTGATGAAGGAAGAATCCATACGAGACAAACCACACCCCGGTTGGAAAAAAAAAGCACTACCAGTAAATGGAAGGTCACCTGCAGCGAGTGAACTCAACCATAAGATGGCGTCATAGCACAAACAATAAAACCCTGATTAGGTGTATTTGCTTGTTTTATTTTTCTTTTAAACTATTTTTATAATGGCTGTTAGCAAAGAAAATGCCATACGTTAGCCACACCGTTTTATAAGCCGCACAGTTCAAAGTGTAGCAGCTTGCGGAAGAAGTGCAATCATCCCGTCGCTTACTAAGGAGAGAGATTCTGAATTACTTGGAAAGTGAGGAGATTACAAGTTTAGAAGATGGAGGTTTGTCAGACAATTTTGGCTACAATTGACTTCATGGATAACATCCAGAAAAAGGTTGAGGGCAGCAAGTACCAGTGGAGCCTGAAACTCCAGAGCAGTCAAATGTGGTCTTGGAGCGCCCTCCATTAGCATCCCATGGTACTACAAGTCCAAGCCTGTCACCAACAACACTCAGAAAGAAAGCATGTCAATAACCGATATCGATTCAATTTGCACCCAATGTATCGAAGAGTCTTTAGGATCATTGGACAAATAGGTGATGCAAGGCAGAAGAGAAATTAAATCACAGCAGTCTCCAAAGACAAATTCAACGTGGATTGAAAAAAGGTCACGAAGAAGGCGAAATTGGGAAGGCAGCGATTCAATCAATTACACCTGATGCTTCTATCAGACTCTGCATTGATTACAAACAACTGAATGCCAAAACACTCCCTGATAGACACACAATTCCACAAATTCAAGAGATCTTAGAAAATCTTGGGGGGAATTCATGGTTGACCGTGCTTGACCAGCGGTTTGTCGGTGAAGAGAGCCGAGCATGACCTGTCTTCATTAAAGCACTACCAATGGCTTCGGATCCCGTTTGGGCGGACGAATGCGCACGCCACCTTTCAGCGGTACATGTAGGGTTGCCTAGGAGACCTGAGGGATGACACGTGTGTGCCTTACCTTAACGACATTCTGGTGTTCAACATGCGGAAAACGTAAGGAAAGTACTTCAAAGACAGAAAAGCTGTGGCATCGAAATGTGATTTGTTCCAGAAAGAAGTGTGCTATCTGGGACGTGTCATTTCTGAGGAGGGTTGCTGCATACCAGGGGTCGGGAACCTTTTTAGCTGAGAGAGCCATACAAGCCAAATATTTTAAAAAGCATTTCCGTGAGAGCCATATAATATTTTTTAAAGACGGAATACAACTATTATTCTATCTTATTTCAATTATTGTGCAGAAATATTGGGAAATACATATTATAGCAACATAATGCCTTTATTTCACAGAAAAGAGCAATTTGTATCATTTTTAAAGTACGATACAGAGACCACACAAAAGCAGTCTTCATTAGGTCACGATTACTAAAACTAAAATACATTGTAGAATTGAATACTCTATTAATGATGTTCGAAGCGAGAAATAAAGTTTATTCCGAAGGACATACAAAAGTTATTTGTGTTCACATCTGAAGATGAGAACCACAGAAGGCCGTATGATTTTAAATCAATCAATCAATCAATCAATGTTTATTTATATAGCCCCAAATCACAAATGTCTCAAAGGACTGCACAAATCATTACGACTACAACATCCTCGGAAGAACCCACAAAAGGGCAAGGAAAACTCACACCCAGTGGGCAGGGAGAATTCACATCCAGTGGGACGCCAGTGACAATGCTGACTATGAGAAACCTTGGAGAGGACCTCAGATGTGGGCAACCCCCCCCCTCTAGGGGACCGAAAGCAATGGATGTGGAGCGGGTCTAACATGATACTGTGAAAGTTCAATCCATAGTGGCTCCAACACAGCCGTGAGAGTTCAGTTCAAGCGGATCCAAGACAGCAGCGAGAGTCCCATCCACAGGAAACCATCTCAAGCGGATCAGCAGCGTAGAGATGTCCCCAACCCATACACAGGCGAGCGGTCCATCCTGGGTCTCGACTCTGGACAGCCATTACTTCATCCATGGTCATCGGACCGGACCCCCTCCACAAGGGAAGGGGGACATAGGAGAAAGAAAAGAAGCGGCAGATCAACTGGTCTAAAGAGGAGGTCTATTTAAAGGCTAGAGTATACAGATGAGTTTTAAGGTGAGACTTAAATGCTTCTACTGAGGTAGCATCTCCAACTGTTACCGGGAGGGCATTCCAGAGTACTGGAGCCCGAACGGAAAACGCTCTATAGCCCGCAGACTTTTTTTGGGCTCTAGGAATCACTAATAAGCCGGAGTCTTTCGAACGCAGATTTCTTGCCGGGACATATGGTACAATACAATCGGCAAGATAGGCTGGAGCTAGACCGTGTAGTATAGTAAACATCCAAGAGTGCCAACAATTTTGAAACAAATGTGCTTGTCTGTTGTTGGTGTGACAACATGGAATCCTCTAAACAAAGACTTAAAAAGCTGTAAGAATATCTTTGTTTTTAAAAAGAGTTATAAAAAGAAAAAAGTGGAATTATATCAAACTGAATTTTGATTTATATTGGACGTGTCATTGTGAAAATGCTTAAAGGAAAATTGGAAAGTATGTTGGAGTTCGGGTGTTGTTGGAGGGAACAGTTATAAAGTCATCTAAAATAATTGGTGTTAAAAAGGGGGCAGATAAATAGAAGAATATTATTCTACCATCTGCTCCTTTCTGGTCATGGAAATGTATAAGAAACAAAAAAAACAATAAAAGTGTCAATTTTACGTGGCTTTTATATATGCATTTTCATGAAAGGAATAAATATAAATGATGATGATGCACGCATTTTTAAGTACGTCCAACATTTTTAGAGTATAATAAGTCTCTTATTCTTTTTTAATAACATTGTTATTCTGAAGCTAACCATCAATAAATAAAATACTTCTTACCATTAATGAGACTTCTTGAACAGGTGTGGTAGAAACCGGATGGATGGATGGATGGATTTAAATGCATGAGAATCTTTTATATTTTGAACGTAATTTTTGACACTGTGATTACCAGCGGAATTATTCATTACTTATCATGTTTAGCAATGTCAGCTAACATTTATCTGAGAGCCAGGTGCAGTCATCAAAAGAGCCACATCTGGCTCTAGAGCCATAGGTGCCCTACCCCTGCTGTATACCAAAAGAGGTAGAGGTCATCCAAAACCTTAAAAGAAAACAGAAAGTGCGAGAAGTGAGATCACTAGTCAGCTTTTTGAGGTCTACTACAGGTCTTTCATTGCCAATTTCTCAAGGGAAGCCAAACCCTTTTATGAGTTGCTTGGCAATCCAAAAAGCGAGAAGATAATAATGGCCTATTCAGATCTAGAGAATCCATTTGTCCTACAGGTTGATGCGTCTGAAGATGGTCTTGGGGCAGTATTGTATCAGCGTCAAGGAACAGGACTTCGAGTGATTGGCTATGGATGGCACACACTCACCCCAACACAGAAGAATTCAGGACAACTGAAGTAGCTCGGTCTCAAATGGGGCGCTGAATGAGCGGCTCCGAGACTACTTCTTCCACGCTCCGAACTTTCCAGTCTACAGCCAGAACATACGTCATGAGGACCGCAAAGTTGAATGCAGGGGGACAACGCTGGGGGGTCAGGATTGGCTGATTTCAGGTTCAATCTTAAATACAGACCAGAGAGCGCCAATCGTGATGCCGACTTTCTATCTCGCCAACCTACTGCCGTGGAGGAGATCATGGAAGGATGCACTGAGGAAAATGGACCAGGAGACATTGCATCCGTGGGAGAAGAACTCCAAGTCTGTGGCAAAAGTGAGAGAGACTAGATCTCAGCCCCAACCTGTAACGAAGACCTGCTGCAGGAGTTGTGGTCCACCGACAGTCCTTTCTTCAATACCGCCTGAGCGTGTCCCGGCAGATCAGAACAAAGATGACGTCATAAGCCGAGTGATCACTTTGAAGCAGCAAAGGGAACATTTGTGATAAAAGGACAAGCTGAGGGACACAAAACTCTTCTGAGAGAGTGGACTCGTCTTTACCTTGACCAAGGTGGGCTGCTGCGACCAAAGAATGCCTCCCACACGCAACTTGTCATTCCTGAAAGGTCGAAGCCATTCATTTATCAGCAATCTGTTTATAGGGACGGCGTGGCGCAGTGGCAGAGTGGCCGTGCGCAACACCAGGGTCCCTGGTTCAATCCCCACCTAGTACCAACCTCGTCACGTCCGTTGTGTCCTGAGCAAGACACTTCACCCTTGCTCCTGATGGATGCTGGTTGGCGCCTTGCATGGCAGCTCCCTCCATCAGTGTGTGAATGTGGAAGTAGTGTCAAAGCGCTTTGAGTACCTTGAAGGTAGAAAAGTGCTATACAAGTACAACCCATTTATCATTTATCAATCAATCAATCAATGTTTACATACAGTATAGATATAGCCCTAAATCACAAGTGTCTCAAAGGGCTGCACAAGCCAAAACCACATCCTGGGCTCGGATCCCACATCAGGGCAAGGATAACTCAACCCAATGAGATGACAATGAGAAACCTTGGAGGGGACCGCAGATGTCCATAATAGTGTGAGAGTCCAGTCCATAGTGGATCTAACATAATAGTGAGAGTCCAGTCCATAGTGGATCTAATATAATAGTGTGAGAGTCCAGTCCATAGTGGATCTAACATAATAGTGAGAGTCCAGTCAATAGTGGATCTAACATAATAGTGTGAAAGTCCAGTCCATAGTGGATCTAACATTATAGTGTTAGAGTCCAGTCCATAGTGGATCTAACATAATAGTGAGAGTCCAGTCCATAGTGGATCTAACATAATAGTGAGAGTCCAGTTCATAGTGGATCCAACATAATAGTTAGAGTCCAGTCCATAGTGGATCTAACATAATAGTGTGAGAGTCCAGTTCATAGTGGATCCAACATAATAGTTAGAGTCCAGTCCATAGTGGATCTAACATAATAGTGTGAGAGTCCAGTCCATAGTGGATCTAACATAATAGTGAGAGTCCAGTCAATAGTGGATCTAACATAATAGTGTGAAAGTCCTGTCCATAGTGGATATAACATAAAAGTGTTAGAGTCCAGTCCATAGTGGATCTAACATAATAGTGTGAGAGTCCAGTCCATAGTGGATCTAACATAATAGTGAGAGTCCAGTCCATAGTGGATCTAACATAATAGTGAGAGTCCAGTCCATAGTGGATCTAACATAATAGTTAGAGTCCAGTCCATAGTGGATCCAACATAATAGTTAGAGTCCAGTCCATAGTGGATCTAACATAATAGTGTGAGAGTCCAGTCCATAGTGGATCTAACATAATAGTGAGAGTCCAGTACATAGTGGATCCAACATAATAGTTAGAGTCCAGTCCATAGTGGATCTAACATAATAGTGTGAGAGTCCAGTCCATAGTGGATCTAACATAATAGTGAGAGTCCAGTACATAGTGGATCTAACATAATAGTGAGAGTCCAGTCCATAGTGGATCTAACATAATAGTGAGAGTCCAGTCCATAGTGGATCTAACATAATAGTGAGAGTCCAGTACATAGTGGATCTAACATAATAGTGAGAGTCCAGTCCATAGTGGATCTAACATAATAGTGAGAGTCCAGTCCATAGTGGATCTAACATAATAGTTAGAGTCCAGTCCATAGTGGATCCAACATAATAGTTAGAGTCCAGTCCATAGTGGATCTAACATAATAGTGTGAGAGTCCAGTCCATAGTGGATCTAACATAATAGTGTGAGAGTCCTGTCCATAGTGGATATAACATAAAAGTGTTAGAGTCCAGTCCATAGTGGATCTAACATAATAGTGTGAGAGTCCAGTCCATAGTGGATCTAACATAATAGTGAGAGTCCAGTCCATAGTGGATCTAACATAATAGTTAGAGTCCAGTCCATAGTGGATCCAACATAATAGTTAGAGTCCAGTCCATAGTGGATCTAACATAATAGTGAGAGTCCAGTCCATAGTGGATCTAACATAATAGTGAGAGTCCAGTCCATAGTGGATCTAACATAATAGTTAGAGTCCAGTCCATAGTGGATCCAACATAATAGTTAGAGTCCAGTCCATAGTGGATCTAACATAATAGTGTGAGAGTCCAGTCCATAGTGGATCTAACATAATAGTGAGAGTCCAGTACATAGTGGATCCAACATAATAGTTAGAGTCCAGTCCATAGTGGATCTAACATAATAGTGTGAGAGTCCAGTCCATAGTGGATCTAACATAATAGTGAGAGTCCAGTACATAGTGGATCTAACATAATAGTGAGAGTCCAGTCCATAGTGGATCTAACATAATAGTGAGAGTCCAGTCCATAGTGGATCTAACATAATAGTGAGAGTCCAGTACATAGTGGATCTAACATAATAGTGAGAGTCCAGTCCATAGTGGATCTAACATAATAGTGAGAGTCCAGTCCATAGTGGATCTAACATAATAGTTAGAGTCCAGTCCATAGTGGATCCAACATAATAGTTAGAGTCCAGTCCATAGTGGATCTAACATAATAGTGTGAGAGTCCAGTCCATAGTGGATCTAACATAATAGTGAGAGTCCAGTCAATAGTGGATCTAACATAATAGTGTGAGAGTCCAGTCCATAGTGGATCTAACATAATAGTGAGAGTCCAGTCCATAGTGGATCTAACATAATAGTGAGAGTCCAGTACATAGTGGATCTAACATAATAGTGAGAGTCCAGTCCATAGTGGATCTAACATAATAGTGAGAGTCCAGTCCATAGTGGATCTAACATAATAGTGAGAGTCCAGTCCATAGTGGATCTAACATAATAGTTAGAGTCCAGTCCATAGTGGATCCAACATAATAGTTAGAGTCCAGTCCATAGTGGATCTAACATAATAGTGAGAGTCCAGTCCATAGTGGATCTAACATAATAGTGAGAGTCCAGTCAATAGTGGATCTAACATAATAGTGTGAGAGTCC
The DNA here is from genome assembly GCF_033978795.1 of Nerophis ophidion. Taxonomy (NCBI): domain Eukaryota; kingdom Metazoa; phylum Chordata; class Actinopteri; order Syngnathiformes; family Syngnathidae; genus Nerophis; species Nerophis ophidion. Next base: position 2,791,570 of record NC_084623.1, on the reverse strand, counting down.
AGTCCATAGTGGATCTAACATAATAGTGAGAGTCCAGTCCATAGTGGATCTAACATAATAGTTAGAGTCCAGTCCATAGTGGATCCAACATAATAGTTAGAGTCCAGTCCATAGTGGATCTAACATAATAGTGTGAGTAGAAAAGAAACGGCAGATCAACTGGTCTGAAAGGGGAGTCTATTTAAAGGCTAGAGTATAGAAATGAGTTTTAAGATGGGACTTAAATGTTTCTTCTGAGGTAGCATGTCCAAGTCTTACCGGGAGTACATTCCAGAGTACTGGAGGCCCGATAGAAAAGGTTCTGTAGGTCTAAAGTTGTGAAGTGGAGTGACTCCCCCCAGAAAGACAACAGAGTAGACCCGCAAGTGAGCAATCAACACCAGCTGGGCGGCGTGCTGCTGACCTTTAGTCATGACTCAGCACTTCACTCCCACGTGTCACACAGCGCCCGGGAGTTGACAGGGACCGCCGCTCACCTGACCGTGCCTTTAATTAGCACACCTGTCGCTGGCGACCTTTACTTAAGGGCGACATGAGGGAGGAGTGTCAGCGTTTTCTTGTCCTTCTTGAAGACATTGTCTTCCTGCCCGCTTAGATCTGCTCACTACCAACTCATTAGCCCTTCAGCAAGTACAATCCTGCTCTGCAGTCATTGAAGAACTACAAGCGATATCACTGCTGTCCTGCTAACTGTTAGCATACGTCAAGTGCCAAGTTATAAGTTATCAGACTAGTTCAAACTCAACTTTGCAAAGCCAAAGCCAGGTATCAACAACACCCTCAAGCCAGTGAAGATGACACCTTGTGTAAATGGTAAATGAAAACAAAATACAATGATTTGCAAATCCTTTTCAACCTGTATTCAATTGAATAGACTGCAAAGACAATAAGTTGAAACTCTACTATACAAAGCAAAAGCATTTATCAACAACACCCAGAAATGCTGCTCATCTAAGATGGACTGATGCAAAGTGGAAAAGTGTTCTGTGGTCTGACGAGTCCACATTTCAGATTGTTTTAGGAAACTGTGGACATCGTGTCCTCCAGATCAAAGTGGAAAAGAACATGTTCTAGGCAGCATGTGTGATGGTATGGGGGTGTATTAGTGATTGTTGTAGGGTGAAAGTGTTCTAGGCAGCATGTGTGATGGTATGGGGGTGTATTAGTGATTGTTGTAGGGTGAAAGTGTTCTAGTCAGCATGTGTGATGGTATGGGGGTGTATTAGTGATTGTTGTAGGGTGAAAGTGTTCTAGACAGCATGTGTGATGGTATGGGGGTGTATTAGTGATTGTTGTAGGGTGAAAGTGTTCTAGGCAGCATGTGTGATGGTATGGGGGTGTATTAGTGATTGTTGTAGGGTGAAAGTGTTCTAGGCAGCATGTGTGATGGTATGGGGGTGTATTAGTGATTGTTGTAGGGTGAAAGTGTTCTAGGCAGCATGTGTGATGGTATGGGGGTGTATTAGTGATTGTTGTAGGGTGAAAGTGTTCTAGACAGCATGTGTGATGGTATGGGGGTGTATTAGTGATTGTTGTAGGGTGAAAGTGTTCTAGTCAGCATGTGTGATGGTATGGGGGTGTATTAGTGATTGTTGTAGGGTGAAAGTGTTCTAGACAGCATGTGTGATGGTATGGGGGTGTATTAGTGATTGTTGTAGGGTGAAAGTGTTCTAGGCAGCATGTGTGATGGTATGGGGGTGTATTAGTGATTGTTGTAGGGTGAAAGTGTTCTAGGCAGCATGTGTGATGGTATGGGGGTGTATTAGTGATTGTTGTAGGGTGAAAGTGTTCTAGGCAGCATGTGTGATGGTATGGGGGTGTATTAGTGATTGTTGTAGGGTGAAAGTGTTCTAGGCAGCATGTGTGATGGTATGGGGGTGTATTAGTGATTGTTGTAGGGTGAAAGTGTTCTAGTCAGCATGTGTGATGGTATGGGGGTGTATTAGTGTGTTCTAGGCATGGCTAACTTACACATCTGTGAAGGCACCATTAATGCTGAAAGGTACATACAGCTTTTGGAGCAACATATGTTGTTATCATGGACGCCCCTGCTTATTTCAGCTAGACCGGGGGTTGGCAACCCGCGGCTCTTTAGCATCGCTCTAGTGGCTTTCTGGAGCTTTTTCAAAAATTTATGAAAAATTAAAAAAGATGAGGGGGAAAAAAATATATTTTTTGTTATAATATAGTTTCTGTAGGAGGACAAACATGACACAACCTCCCTAATTGTTATAAAACACACTGTTAATATTAAACATGCTTCACTGATTCCAGTATTTGGCGAGCGCCGTTTTGTCCTACTCTTTTTGGCGGTCCTTGAACTCACCCTAGTTTGTTTACATGTATAACTTTCTCTGACTTTCTAAGACGTGTTTTATGCCACTTTTTATGTCTCATTTTGTCCACCAAACTTTGAATGTTGTGCATGAATGCAGAAAGCTGAGTTTTGTTGATGTTATTGACTTGTGTGGAGTGCTAATCAGACATATTTGCTCACTGCAAGCTAATCGATGCTAACATGCTATTTAGGCTAGCTGTATGTACATATTGCATCATTATGTCTCATTTGTAGCTATATTTCAGCTCATTTAGTTTCTTTTAAGTCCTCATAATTCAATTTATATCTCATGACACACTATCTGTATGTAATATGGCTTTTCTTTTTTGTGGTTCCAGACATGTTTGTGTTTGTACTTTTGGTCCAATATGGCTCTTTCAACATTTTGGGTTGCCGACCACTGAGCTAGACAATGCCAAGTTAAGTGTTACAACAGCGTGGCTTCATAGTAAAATAGTGCAGGTACTAGACTGGCCTGCCTGTAGTCCAGACATAGAAAATGTGTGCAGGCTAAAATATGAGGCAGGAGACTGTTGAACAACTTAAGCTGTACATCAAGCAAGAATGGGAAAGAATTCCACTTCAAAAATGTGTCTCCTCAGTTCCCAAACCTGCACTGAGTGTTGTTCAAAGGAAAGGCCATGTAACACACTGGTAAACATGCCTTTTTGGACATGTGTTGCTGCCATTACATTCTAACTTCATGATTGGTTGCAAAAAAGAAGAAAGTTTGTCAGTGTGAAGATGAAATATCTTGTCTTTGCAGTCTATTCACTTGAATATAAGTTGAAAAGGATTTGTTGTATTCTTTTTATTTAGCTTTTACACAACCTGACTACTTCACTGCTTGGAAAAAGTATTTTGTTGCGTCGTATAAAAAGTTATTCCTGTTTTATTTTCCCACCATCTTTGATGGCAGAGCCCAAAGTGCGGGGATATAAAATAAGAAAGATAAAAATAATCCAATATAACGTTTGATGTTGAGTGCAGCATAAAAAGCGGACGTTTAGTGCGTGAGGAATGTGATTATGGACGCCATGTTTGCTACTCACGCTTTACAGCGCTTCGACCAAAGAGGCTTATTGGCTGCTGCAAATCACACGGCAGTGACGTGTGTGTGTGTGTGTGTGTGTGTGTGTGTGTGTGTGTGTGTGTGTGTGTGTGTGTGTGTGTGTGTGTGTATGTGTGTGCTGTGAACAACATGGCACTTTTTATCACTTCCATCAGCACCAAGAAATTTGTTCTTTCTTCTATTCTAGTCATTAGCAAGATAATTGTGTCTCGCCAACTATTGAATCTGGAAGTGGAGGCAGGAAGCACGAGGGCTGCTTGACCTGGGGAGCTGCGGTTCAACACAAATGAATAAGTGGGTGTCTCGCCAACAGTCACACATGGCCGTAGATGTAGCACGAGTGCTGCCTGCACTGGGGAGCTGTAGTTCAACACAAATGAATAAGTGAGTGTCTCGCCAACAGTCAAACATGGTGATGGATGTAGCACGAGTGCTGCCTGCGCTGGGGAGCTGTAGTTCAACACAAATGAATAAGTGAGTGTCTCGCCAACAGTCAAACATGGTGATAGATGTAGCACGAGTGCTGCCTGCACTGGGGAGCTGTAGTTCAACACAAGTCAGCAGCAAGATAATTGTCTCGCCAACAGTCAAACATGGTGATGGATGTAGCACGAGTGCTGCCTGCGCTGGGGAGCTGTAGTTCAACACAAGTCAGCAGCAAGATAATAAGCTCTCGCCAACAATTAAATCTGGTAGTGGAGGCAGCACTCATGCCGTCTGCACTGGGGAGCTGCGGTTCAACACAAATGAATAAGAAAACAAGTGTCTCGCTAACAGTCACACATGGCCATAGATGGAGCACGAGTGCTGCCTGCCCTGGGGAGCTGTGGTTCAATACAAGTGAGTAACAAAATAATTGTCTTGCTAACAGTCAAACATGGCGATAGAAGTAGCACAAGTGCTGCCTGCACTGCAGAGCTGCGGTTCAACACAAGTGAGCAACAAGATAATTGGGTCTTGCCTACAGTCAAACTTGGTGATAGAAGTAGCACAAGTGCTGCCTGCACTTGGGAGCCGCGGTTCCACACCAGTGAGTAGCAAGATACTTGTGTCTTACCAACAGCCAAACATGGTGGTGGGAGCAGCATGAGTGCTGCCTGCACAAGATAATTGTGTCTTGCCTATAATCAAACATGGCGGTGTTGGTGCATGAGCACTGCTGGACCTGGCGGGAGCTGTGGTTCAATCAACCATAACCCTTTCATGAAGTTCAGCTCCACAGTGCCAGCAGCACTCATGCACACCAAACTCATGCTTGACTGTAGATGAAGAATTATTATCTTGGTGATTGAGTGTGTTGAACCGTGGCTCCCCAGTGCCGGTAGCACTCGTGCTCACCACCACCACTGTGCTTGACTGTAGATGAGACATAATTGTTGTGCTAAATACTTGAATTGAACCGCAGCTGCCCCGTGCCAGCACCACTCATGCTCGATACGAACATTGTGCTCAACTGTATATGAGAAATAATGATCTTACTGATTACTTGTATTGAACCACAGCTCCCATGTGAGCGCTGCACTCGTGCAAGCTACCACTTCTTGACTGTAGATGCCGTCATTGTCTTTTAGATGACTTGTGGTGAACCGCAGCTCCCCTGTACTGGCTACTGTCGAGCACGCTGCAACCACTGTGCTTGAGTGTCGCCACAACATTGTGTTGAAGCGCCGCCCCCCAGTGCCGGTAGCACTCATACGCGCTGCAACTACCGTGCCTGAGCGGTGACCACGCAATTGTTGTGCCGATGACTTGTATCGAACCACAGCTCCTCATTGATGGCAGCATTCAGGCTCCCCACCACCACGCTTAACTGTAGTTGAGATGTCATTATCTTGGTGATTGATTGAATTAAACTGCAGCTCCCCTGGGCAGGCAGCACTCATACACGCAGCACTCATACACGCAGCACTCATACGTGCAGCACTCATACACGCAGCACTCATACACGCAGCACTCATACACGCAGCACTCATACACGCAGCACTCATACACGCAGCACTCATACACGCAGCACTCATACATGCAGCACTCATACACGCAGCACTCATACACGCAGCACTCATACACGCAGCACTCATACACGCAGCACTCATACCTGTAGATGAGACATAGATTTTATGTGGATGACTTGTGTTGAACCACAGCTCCCCAGTGTCGGTAGCAATCATGCATGTCACACCCACTGTGCCTAACTGGAGATGAGACATATTAGTCATGCTGATGACTTGTGTTGAACCACAGCTCCCCAGTGCTGGCAGCACTCATGCATGTCACAACCACCGGGCCTGACTGGAGACTAGACATATTTGTTGCACAGTTGGCTTGTCCTGTCAGATGTGCACACGGTAAACATGCAGTACAAGCTGCACACTGACTACTCTCAGTAGTCCCAACAGAAGACGTGAACACACATCACAGCAGTACAAGCTGCACACTGACTACTCTCAGTAGTCCCAACAGAAGCCGTGAACACACATCACAGCAGTACAAGCTGCACACTGACTACTCTCAGTAGTCCAAACAGAGGATGTGAGCACACATCACAGCAGTAAAAAGAAGCCATTTTGTTTGAGTGTCCCTGTGAGGACCACAGCATGTCAGCTGACTTATGTCTTAATAAGTCCTACTCAGGTGCTCGCTCGTTAACCTCTCTCTCTCACACACACACACACACACACACACACACACACGCACACACACACACGCACACGCACACGCACACACGCACACACAGGTCAACATTGCCATGGCAACTGCAGTCACAATCATCATGTTCACTCAACAATACTATGATGTTGTAGTACTGTGAAATACTTTGTAGTACTTTGTCCCATTTTGCAAAACTTGGTAGTACTTCGGGTGAAGACAGGTGAGGAGTGTTGGTTGACAGGAGAGGTGAGGACAGGTAATGACAGGTGAGGACAGGTGAAGACAGGTGAGGAGTGTTGGTTGACAGGACAGGTGAGGACAGGTGATGACAGGTGAGGACAGGTGATGACAAGTGATGACAGGTGAGGACAGGTGATGACAAGTGATGACAGGTGAGGACAGGTGATGACAGGTGAGGACAGGTGAGGACAAGTGAGGACAGGTGAGGCATTTTGGTTGACAGGACAGGGGAGGAGTGTTGGTTGACAGGACAGGTGAGGAGTGTTGGTTGACAGGGCGAGTGATGACAGGTGAGGACAGGTGATGACAGGTGAGGACAGGTAATGACAGGTGAGGACAGGTAATGACAGGTGAGGACAGGTGAGGTCAAGTGATGACAGGTGAGGTCAAGTGATGACAGGTGAGGACAGGTGATCACAGGTGAGTACAGGTGATGACAGGTGAGGACAGGTGAGGTCAAGTGATGACAGGTGAGAACAGGTGAAGACAGGTGAGGACAGGTGAGGTCAAGTGATGACAGGTGAGGACAGGTGAGGACAGTTGAGAACAGGTGAGCACAGGTGTAGACAAGTGATGACAGGTGAGGACAGTTGAGGACAGGTGAGGACAGGTAAAGACAGGTGAGGACAGGTGAGGTCAAGTGATGACAGGTGATGACAGCTGAGGACAGGTGAGGACAGGTGAGGTCAAGTGATGACAGGTGAGAACAGGTGAGGACAGGTGAAGACAGGTGAGGACAGGTGAGGTCAAGTGATGACAGGTGAGGACAGGTGAGGTCAAGTGATGACAGGTGAGAACAGGTGAGCACAGGTGTAGACAAGTGATGACAGGTGAGGACAGTTGAGGACAGGTGAGGACAGGTAAAGACAGGTGAGGACAGGTGAGGTCAAGTGATGACAGGTGATGACAGCTGAGGACAGGTGAGAACAGGTGAGGACAGGTAAGTACAGGTTGTTCAGCAGTTGTTGTGTTGATGTGAGATGAGTGAAAGAAGTGAGATGTGGTCAGACATCTTTAAAGGTCTCATGCTGCTGTGGACTCACCTCTCTTGTCTCCACTAACATCATTACACCTTCTCAGGTGGGCGTCCATCTTTGTCTCCACTAACATCATTACATCTTCTCAGGTGGGCGTCCATCTTGATGTGCAGGCAGCTGCCTAACGAGGTGTGTGGCTAGCAGCTGCTAACGAGATGCTAATGAAGACACAAGGCCTGCGGAACTAAAGCAAGATGGTGGACATCCTGCCCACTTTCCTCTCACTGCTGTTACTCTGGCATTTAACATTATATGTACTTATAATACATACTCACCATTTAACATTATATGTACTTATAATACATACTCACCATTTAACATTATATGTACTTATAATACATACTCACCATTTAACATTATATGTACTTATAATACATACTCACCATTTAACATTATATGTACTTATAATACATACTCACCATTTAACATTATATGTACTTATAATACATACTCACCATTTAACATTATATGTACTTATAATACATACTCACCATTTAACATTATATGTACTTATAATACATACTCACCATGTACTTATAATACATACTCACCATATATGCTGCTAATAAATACTCACCATTTACAATGATATATACTTATAATAAATATACACCATTTACCATTACACACAAAAATATATTAATTCACACAATATACCATAATATATACTGTAAATACACACTATTTACCATGATATATATATATATATATATATATATATATATATATATATATGTATGTAAATACACACCATAATAAGTAAATATATATATGTCTATTTATAAATATATACATAGACAATATTTACCATTATATGTCAGTCAGTTTACATTTCTTGAATTTTTTGCGCTACTTTTGACCTGTGTTTTCACAGCCATGAACTTCTTTTTACGCTTGCGCGCCAATACCTGTTAAATAAGAAGAACTTTACTGTCACCCTTTGCCACCATTCATCGCCATCATTTCCCAGAAGGGGCGGGAGTGTCATCATGGTGGGAAGTGTGTGTGTGTGTGTGTGTGTGTGTGTGTGTGTGTGTGTGTGTGTGTGTGTGTGTGTGTAGGTGTGCTCATGCACGCAGGCCAATAATTGATGTGGGATGGCGGCGGCGTGCAGGATGTCAGCCCTCAAAAGTCTGCAGCTCACGGCAGCGAGCGACGTGCACCAAGGAGCAGAAGAACTTTTTTGTTTCGTGGCGTGAAAGAAGACGATGAACTTTCCCACAATGCAACACTTGACTCTTGTGTGTTTGTTGTGCTGCTGCAGCTTCACACGTGAGTTGGACAACTTTTTATTACCTCCATGTTTTTATTTCACTGAAAGTAGATTTGTGTTTACATCCTGCTAAAACAAACATTTATTATTATTATTATATTATTTGTGTTTACATCCTACTGTCACAAACTTTTATTATTCTTATATTATTTGTGTTTACATTCTGCTAAAACAAACATTTATTATTATTATTATATTATTTGTATTTACATCCTGCTGACGCAAACATTTATTATTATTATATTATTTGTGTTTACATCCTGCTGACACAAACATTTATTATTATTATTATTATATTATTGTGTTTTCATCCTGTTGACACAAACTTTTATTATTATTATATTATTTGTGTTTACATCCTACTGTCACAAACTTTTATTATTATTATATTATTTGTGTTTACATTCTGCTAAAACAAACATTTATTATTATTATTATATTATTTGTATTTACATCCTGCTGACGCAAACATTTATTATTATTATATTATTTGTGTTTACATCCTGCTGACACAAACATTTATTATTATTATTATTATATTATTGTGTTTTCATCCTGTTGACACAAACTTTTATTATTATTATATTATTTGTGTTTACATCCTGCTGACCCAAACATTTATTATTATTATTATTATATTATTGTGTTTTCATCCTGCTGACACAAACATTTATTATTATTATATTATTTGTGTTTACATCCTGCTGACACAAACATTTATTATTATTATATTATTTGTGTTTACATCCTGCTGTCACATACATTTATTATTATTATATTATTTGTGTTTACATCCTGCTGACACAAACATTTATTATTATTATTATTATATTATTGTGTTTTCATCCTGTTGACACAAACTTTTATTATTATTATATTATTTGTGTTTACATCCTGCTGACCCAAACATTTATTATTATTATTATTATATTATTGTGTTTTCATCCTGCTGACACAAACATTTATTATTATTATATTATTTGTGTTTACATCCTGCTGACACAAACATTTATTATTATTATATTATTTGTGTTTAGATCCTGCTGTCACATACATTTATTATTATTATATTATTTGTGTTTACATCCTGCTGACACAAACATTTATACATCAGGTGTACAGTTGTGATCAAAATATTCAACCCCCACACAATTTTGGTGTTTTAGCAAGTTGGACATTTATTCCGTATTTTGTTTATAGTCATATCAAATAAAGATGCATTAAATAGACAAATGCACCTTGAATGACAACATTATATTTTGTAACATACCAAACAGTGTCATTTCTCTTAATATTTCATTGACAAAATGATTCAACCCCTTGAAGATTATAACTCTTAAGAACAGAATTTGAAGAAGGTCATTTCAATCAGGTGTTGAAAACACCTGTAGATGTGATTAGAAGCATAACGAGCAACAATTAAACGGATTGAAAAAGACTGTGACAATCAGCTTCTTGTAGATGGTCAATGGTGTATTTGCAACATGGTGAAGTCCAGGGAGTGGTCAAAGAAGTCAAGAGAGGAGGTCATTTCTCTTCATAAGAAAGGATATAAGAAAATAGCAAAGACATTACACATTCCAAGAGACACAGTTAGGAGCATAATTTGCAAGTTTAAAGCTAAAGGCACAGTGGAAACACTACCTGGGCGTGGTAAAAAGAGGATGATGTCCGGTATTTGAGAAGTAGAGTGGTGAAAAACCCCCGGGTAACAGCTGAGGAACTACAACAGGACATTGCAGAGGGGGGAACGCAGGTTTCGTCCCATGCCAGAACTCCTAGGCGCACCCTACTTCTGACTACCAGGCACAAGAAAATAGACTCCAGTATGCCAAAAATCATCTGGACGAACCCCAAAGGTTTTGTAAAACTGTTCTATAGAGTGAAGGGACAAAACTGGAACTCTTTGGGCCTATGAATCAACGTTATGTCTGGAGGAGAAAAAATGAAGAACACCTTGCCTACTGTTAAGCATGGTGGGGGGTCAATCATGCTCTGGGGCTGTTTCTCTGCCTCAGGTACCGGGAATCTCCAGCGCGTTGAAGGCATTATGAATTCTATTTCCTAGCAGGATATATTAGCTGCAAATGTCATGAAGTCAGTGAGGAAGCTGAGGCTTGGGAGACGTTGGACCTTCCAACAGGACAAGGATCCCAAGCATACCTCCAAATCAACATCAGAAGAAGGGCTGGAAGACTCTGGAGTGGCCAGACCTAAATCCTGTAGAAAAGCTGTGGTGGGACTTGAAGAAGGCAGTTGCAGCACACAAGTCCAAGAATATGAATGAACTGGAGGCCTTTGCCCAAGAGGAATGGGCTCAAATACCTGTAGATGCTTGCAAGAAGCTTATGTATCACCTTTGAAGGATGTCATTACTGTTCTACTAAGTACTAAAGATGCATGGAACTAGGGGCTTGAATCATTTTGTCAATGAGATATTAAGAAAAATGTCCTTTTTTGCTATTTTGTCAAATACAGTGTTAGAATTTAAATTGCATTTGTCTATTTGACACATCTTTATTTGATATGACTATAAACCAAATACGGGATAAATTTCCAACTTGCTAAAACACCAAAATTCTGTGGGGGTTGAATCATTTTGATCACAACTGTATTTGTGAATGCAAACAACCTCAAAATGCAAATCTTGCACATTTGACTAAAAGATGAGTGATTATTATTCGTACTAAAATGTCCATCACTTCTCACAATACGACTAAGTGACTGTCAGAAACAGTCTGCATAGTTTATATTATTACTGATGTACTTCAATAAGTCTATACACAACAAGTGCAACAAAAGGCTAATGTGAAAGGATTAAAATGTGAAAGGATGAAAAGGTTTCATTGCGATTAATTGCATTCTTCATTCAATGAATCGTGAGAGATCAATCAATCAATCAATGTTTACTTATATAGCCCTAAATCACTAGTGTCTCAAAGGGCTGCACAAACCACCACGACATCCTCGGTAGGCCCACATAAGGGCAAGGAAAACTCACACCCAGTGGGACGTCGGTGACAATGATGACTATGAGAACCTTAGAGAGGAGGAAAGCAATGGATGTCGAGCGGGTCTAACATGATACTGTGAAAGTTCAATCCACAATGGATCCAACACAGTCGCAAGAGTCCAGTCCAAAGCGGGTCCAACTCAGCAGCGAGAGTCCCGTTCACAGCGGAGCCAGCAGGAAACCATCCCAAGCGGAGGCGGATCAGCAGCGCAGAGATGTCCCCAGCCGATACACAGGCAAGCAGTACATGGCCACCGGATCGGACCGGACCCCCTCCACAAGGGAGAGTGGGACATAGAAGAAAAAGAAAAGAAACAGCAGATCAACTGGTCTAAAAAGGGAGTCTATTTAAAGGCTAGAGTACACAAATGAGTTTTAGGTGAGACTTAAATGTTTCTACTGAGGTGGCATCGCGAACTGTTACCGGGAGGGCATTCCAGAGTACTGGAGCCCGAACGGAAAACGCTCTATAGCCCGCAGACTTTTTTTGGGCTTTGGGAATCACTAACAAGCCGGAGTCCTTTGAACGCAGATTTCTTGCCGGGACATATGGTACAATACAATCGGCAAGATAGGATGGAGCTAGACCGTGTAGTATTTTATACGTAAGTAGTAAAACCTTAAAGTCACATCTTAAGTGCACAGGAAGCCAGTGCAGGTGAGCCAGTATAGGTATATATGTATGTATATATGTATATAAAGGTATATACAGTATAGGTATATATGTATGTATATATGTATATAAAGGTATATACAGTACAGGTATATATGTATGTATATATGTATATAAAGGTATATACAGTATAGGTATATATGTATGTATATATGTATATAAAGGTATATACAGTATAGGTATATATGTATGTATATATGTATATAAAGGTATATACAGTACAGGCGTAATGTGATCAAACTTTCTTGTTCTTGTCAAAAGTCTAGCAGCCGCATTTTGTACCAACTGTAATCTTTTAATGCTAGACATGGGGAGACCCGAAAATAATACGTTACAGTAGTCGAGGCGAGACGTAACAAACGCATGGATAATGATCTCAGCGTCTTTAGTGGACAGAATGGAGCGAATTTTAGCGATATTACGGAGATGAAAGAAGGCCGTTTTAGTAACGCTTTTAATGTGTGCCTCAAAGGAGAGAGTTGGGTCGAAGATAATACCCAGATTCTTTACCGTGTCGCCTTGTTTAATTGTTTGGTTGTCAAATGTTAGAGTTGTATTATTAAATAGAGTTCGGTGTCTAGCAGGACCGATAATCAGCATTTCCGTTTTTTTGGCGTTGAGTTGCAAAAAGTTAGCGGACATCCATTGTTTAATTTCATTAAGACACGCCTCCAGCTGACTACAATCCGGCGTGTTGGTCAGCTTTAGGGGCATGTAGAGTTGGGTGTCATCAGCCTAACAGTGAAAGCTAACACCGTATTTGCGTATGATGTCACCTAGCGGCAGCATGTAGATGCTGAAGAGTGCAGGGCCAAGGACCGAACCCTGGGGAACTCCACACGTTACCTTAACGTAGTCCGAGGTCACATTGTTATGGGAGACACACTGCATCCTATCAGTAAGATAAGAGTTAAACCAAGACAGGGCTAAGTCTGACATACCAATTCGTGTTTTGATACGTTCTAATAAAATATTATGATCGACGGTATCGAAAGCAGCGCTAAGATCGAGGAGCAGCAACATAGATGACGCATCAGAATCCATCGTTAGCAATAGATCATTAGTCATTTTTGCGAGGGCTGTCTCCGTCGAGTGATTTGCCCTGAAACCGGATTGAAAGGTTTCACATAGATTGTTAGACGCTAAGTGTTCATTTAACTGCTCCGCAACAATTTTTTCGAGGATTTTTGAAATAAAGGGAAGGTGAGACACCGGTCGGTAGTTTACCATGAGGTCAGGATCGAGGTTAGGTCTTTTAAGAAGAGGATGAATAACCGCTTTTTTGAATGCTAGGGGAACAGTGCCCGAGGAAAGTGGTAAGTTTATAATATTTAGCACTGATGGACCTAATAATACAAAGAGCTCCTTGATCAGTTTCCCTGGAAGAGGGTCAAGTAAACATGTTGTTTGTTTTATTCCATTTACACGTTGTAACAATTCCTCTAATGTTATTTCCTCAAAACGAGAGAAACTATTTTGGAGGGCAGTATCCGCCGTATATACAATCGTGTCAGTGTTAATAGAACCCCGTTGTAGCTGGGACGCATTGTCTTTAATCTCCTTTCTAATGACTTCAATTTTCTTACTAAAGAATTGCATAAAGTCATCAGCTGAGTGGGTGGAGCTACTGGAAGGAGTCCCTTGTTGGGTTAGCGATGCTACCGTACTAAACAAAAATTTAGGATCGTTTTTATTGCAGTGGATGAGATTTGAGTAATATTTAGCTTTAGCTAAGGTAAGCATGCGTTTATAAGTTATTAAACCATCACTAAATGCTTGATGGTGCACCTCAAGTTTAGTCGTGCGCCATTTGCGTTCCAGCTTTCTGCATAATAATTTCTGAGCTCTAGTTTCTTCTGTAAACCACGGGGTGCGCTTTTTTGGAGCCTTTTTTAACTTTAGCGGTGCTATGTTATCAATGGTTTCGCGCAGGGCGTCGTTAAAGTTGTTAGTGAGGTTATCAATAGAGCCCACATACTTTGGGAATGGTGCCATTACCGAGGGCAGTAGGTCAGCAAGAGTTGTCGTTGTGGCTGTATTAATGTTGCGGCTGCTATAGCAGTTATTATTATTATTAGTTTGACGAACATGCGTCTGAACCTCAAATTTTATAAGGTAATGATCGGACAATACTTTAGTATACGGGAGTATCGTAACTTTGGAAGCGGTGATACCCTTGACAAGCACTAGGTCTATCGTATTACCGTTGCGATGCGTGGGTTCATTTATTATTTGTGTGAGACCACAGCTATCAATTATAGTCTGGAGCGCTACGCACGGTGGGTCCGATGGGGTATTCATATGGATATTAAAGTCCCCCATTATGATTATATTATCGGCGTGTGTCACTAGATCAGCAACGAACTCTGAGAATTCATTGATAAAGTCCGAACAGGGCCCTGGGGGGCGGTAGATAATAGCCAGGTGTAGAGGCAGCGGTGTGACTGACCTCATAGTAAGCACCTCAAACGATTTATATTTATTATTTATGTTAGGACTAAGGTTAAAGTTTTCGTTGTATATTAGTGCGACCCCCCCACCCCTTTTAAGCGGACGGGCAATATGCGCATGTGTAAAGTTAGGAGGACATGCCTCATTTAGCGCAAAAAAGTGTTTCAGAGTTGGACACGCCCGCGATATCATTTTTCATTATTAATGAGTGTTTTATTACCATGATTGGGCAATTCATTTGATTTAAATAAATGTTTTTTTGAACAGGTCAACACAAAAAGGACTTAAACCCACTTTTAACAACAATAAAAAGAAGATCTTCAGTGTTTTGGTGTCTTGCCAGATTTGGTCTTTTGTAGAATACAGAATGTGTTCCTGCTGTAGGAGCACTTGCATTCAGAGAGAGAGGAGCTACACATGGCTTAAGATAGCACTTTCATGCAAAATGTGGATTGTTGTGATCATGCTTTTATTGTCAAAGGTGTTTGCTGATGTGATCTGTGATATTTCCACCTGAATAAATATTCTGTACAAGTTAATGGTACTTTTATCTCTGCATGACCTTCTTTATTTGTTAATAACATGTCATTTTTAGCCTGTTAAATATTCTGTCATGGAGGACTATCAATCAGAACATCTTATAAAATAATACACTCTTTATTTTAATCCGTTTAACTGGTGTACTAGCATTTCTTTAGGCGGACATATCACAGAGTACATAACAAATCATCGTTGACAAAGCATGATAGTAATAACATACATTTTTATTTTGTTCATGTAGTTTGACCAAATGTAAAGCATAGCGCTCTTATTTTGAAGTGGGAAAAGTGTGAAGTTTGATAAGGTGTCTGGACTTTATGCGTACTGTTTTTCTTTTTTCTTGAACTTTTATGCCAAACGACTAACAAACTCCGTGTTATGTCATCCACGCACCTCAACTGTCATGTAAACATGCAAGTCAAGCTCCGCCCACAACAGTGAAGGCAGATCACCACAAGATCAAACCCTCCTGTCCTGATAGTTCCAGAACCCTCATGTCCTGATAGTTCCAGAACCCTCATGTCCTGATAGTTCCAGAACCCTCATGGCCTGATAGTTCCAGAACCCTCATGTCCTGATAGTTCCAGAACCCTCATGTCCTGATAGTTCCAGAACCCTCATGGCCTGATAGTTCCAGAACCTTCATGTCCTGATAGTTCCAGATTTCTCATGTCCTGATAGTTCCAGAGCCTTCATGTCCTGATGGTTTCAGAGCCTTTATGTCTTGATAGTTCCGGAACCTTCATGTCCTGATAGTTCCAGAACCCTCGTGTCCTGATAGCTCCAGAACCTTCATGTCCTGATAGTTCCAGAGCCTTTATGTCCTGATAGTTCCAGAACCTTCATGTCCTGATAGTTCCATAGCCTTCATGTCCTGATAGTTCCAGAACCTTCATGTCCTGATAGTTCCATAGCCTTCATGTCCTAATAGTTCCAGAACCTTCATGTCCTGACAGTTCCAGATTTCTCATGTCCTGATAGTTCCAGAACCTTCATGTCCTGATAGTTCCAGAACCTTCATGTCCTGATAGTTCCAGAACCCTCATGTCCTGATAGTTCCAGAACCTTCATGTCCTGATAGTTCCAGAACCCTCGTGTCCTGATAGTTCCAGAGCCTTCATGTCCTGATGGTTCCAGAGCCTTTAAGTCCTGATAGTTCCGGAACCTTCATGTCCTGATAGTTCCAGGACCTTCATGTCCTGATAGTTCCAGAACCCTCGTGCCCTGATAGCTCCAGAACCTTCATGTCCTGATAGTTCCAGAACCCTCGTGCCCTGATTGTTCCAGAACCTTCATGTCCTGAGAGTTCCAGAACCTTCCTTTTCTTTCTCTATTTCTGTTCAATATTTTCTCACTTTTGGCTCATCAAGATCTAATGCAGCCCATTTGCCAGCGCTACGGAACGGCCCGAGGGTCAAAAAGGAGACTTGTGCATCAATCAATCAATCAATCAATCAAAGTTTACTTATATAGCCCTAAGTCAGGAGTGTCTCAAAAGGCTGCACAAGCCACAACCAGATCCCAATTAAGAAGCTTTTAGTATTATTGTTGGTAATAAGACTATTAACATTACTAGTGGAATATTAATGATGCATCAAATCATATTCACATTAATAATAAATTAACAAATACAATCATATGTTAATACAAATATAAGTGCTAAATTAGTCATTAGAATAAATACATGTAAGTATGCTATATTGTAATCAATAATAATAGTCAATGTTATTGACTATTATTATTCAACTAATATTAACACTTTTATTTATATTAAAGACAAAACTGTTGTGTACTGTTGTGCAGTGTTGTGTACTATTGTGTAATGTTTAATCTTGTGTACTGTTGCGTAATGTTTAATGTTGTGTACTATTGTGTAATGTAGTGTAATGTTTAATGTTGTGTACTGGTGTTTAATATTGTGTACTATTGTGTAATGTTTAATCTTGTGTACTGTTGTGCAATGTTGTATACTGTTGTGTAATGTTAATGTTGTATTCTGTTGTGTAATGTGTACTGTTGTGCACTGCTATATAATGTTGTGTACTGTTGTGCAATGTTGTGTACTGTAATGTAGTGTTTTGTACTGTTGTGTAATGTTAATGTTGTGTTCTGTTGTGTAATGTGTACTGTTGTGCACTGTTATGTAATGTTGTGTACTGTTGTGCAATGTTGTGTACTGTAATGTAGTGTTTTGTACTGTTGTGTAATGTTTAATGTTGTGTACTGTTTTGTAATGTTAATGTTGTGTGCTGTTGTGCAATGTTGTGTACTGTTATGTAGCGTTGTGTACTGTTGTGTAATGTTTAATGTTGTGTACTGTTGTGTAATGTTTATTGTTGTGGACTGTTGTCTAATGTTGTGTACTGCTGTGTAATGTTCAATGTTGTGTACTGTTGTGGAATGTTGTGTATTGTTTAGTACTGTTAATGTTGTGTACTGTTGTGTAATGTTTAATGTTGTGAACTGTTGTGCAATGTTGTGTACTGTTATGTAGTGTTGTGTACTGTTGTGCAATGTTGTGTACTGTTATGTAGTGTTGTGTACTGTTGTGTAATGTTGTGTACTGTTATGTAGCGTTGTGTACTGTTGTGTAATGTTTAATGTTGTGTACTGTTGTGTAATGTTTATTGTTGTGGACTGTTGTCTAATGTTGTGTACTGCTGTGTAATGTTCAATGTTGTGTACTGTTGTGGAATGTTGTGTATTGTTTAGTACTGTTAATGTTGTGTACTGTTGTGTAATGTTTAATGTTGTGAACTGTTGTGCAATGTTGTGTACTGTTATGTAGTGTTGTGTACTGTTGTGCAATGTTGTGTACTGTTATGTAGTGTTGTGTACTGTTGTGCAATGTTGTGTACTGTTATGTAGTGTTGTGTACTGTTGTGTAATGTTTAATGTTGTGTACTGCTGTGTAATGTTTAATGTTGTGTACTGCTGTGTATTGTTTAATGTTGTGAACTGTTGTGCAATGTTGTGTACTGTTATGTAGTGTTGTGTACTGTTGTGCAATGTTGTGTACTGTTATGTAGTGTTGTGTAATGTTTAATGTTGTGTACTGTTATGTAGTGTTGTGTAATGTTTAATGTTGTGTACTGTTGTCTAATGTTGTGTACTGCTGTGTAATGTTTAATGTGTACTGTTGTCTAATGTTGTGTACTGCTGTGTAATGTTTAATGTTGTGAACTGTTGTGCAATGTTGTGTACTGTTATTTAGTGTTGTGTACTGTTGTGTAATGTTTAATGTTGTGTACTGTTATGTAGTGTTGTGTACTGTTGTGTAATGTTTAATGTTGTGTACTGTTATGTAGTGTTGTGTACTGTTGTGTACTGTTGTGCAATATTGTGTACTGTTATGTAGTGTTGTGTACTGTTGTGTAATGTTTAATGTTGTGTACTGTTATGTAGTGTTGTGTACTGTTGTGTAATGTTTAATGTTGTGTACTGTTGTCTAATGTTGTGTAATGTTTAATGTTGTGTACTGTTGTGCAATGTTGTGTACTGTTATGTAGTGTTGTGTACTGATGTGTAATGTTTAATGTTGTGTACTGCTGTCTAATGTTGTGTACTGTTGTGTACTGTTTAATGTTGTGTAATGTTTACTGTTGTTTAATTTTTGTTGATTAATGTTGTGTTCAGATGGCAGTCCTTACAGCAGGTGGGAAGATGACATCGTTTTCAGAAAGGTATTGACACACACACACACACACACACACACACACACACACACACACACACACACACACACACACACACACACACACACAGTTGAAGGCCTGTTGTGTGCTTGCAGCTACGAGAAGTTTCCAGTGAAGAAGAGAGTGGATCTTCATGGAGAGACCAGCAGGTTGGTCCAGCAGCACAACATGTTCTCCATCTGTTGTTTAGCGGCACAACATGTCAGTAGAACATGTTCTCCATGTGTTGTGTAGCAGCACAACATGTTCTCCATCTGTTGTGTAGCAGTACTACATGTCAGTAGAACATGTTCTCCATGTGTTGTGTAACAGCACAACATGTTCTCCATCTGTTGTGTAGCAGTACTACATGTCAGTAGAACATGTTCTCCATGTGTTGTGTAGCAGCACAACATGTTCTCCATCTGTTGTGTAGCGGCACAACATGCTCTCCATCTGTTGTGTAGCAGTACTACATGTCAGTAGAACATGTTCTCCATGTGTTGTGTAGCAGTACAGCATGTTCTCCATGTGTTGTGTAGCGGCACAACATGTCAGTAGAACATGTTCTCCATGTGTTGTGTAGCAGTACAAAATGTCAGTAGAACATGCCAGTGGAACATGTTCTCCATGTGTTGTGTAGCAGTACAACATGTCAGAGGAACATGTTCTCCATGTGTTGTGTAGCAGTACATGTCAGTAGAACATGCCAGTGGAACATGTTCTCCATGTGTTGTGTAGCAGTACAACATGTCAGTAGAACATGTTCTCCATGTGTTGTGTAGCAGTACAACATCTCAGAGGAACATGTTCTCCATGTGTTGTGTAGCAGTACATGTCAGTAGAACATGTTCTCCATGTGTTGTGTAGCAGTACATGTCAGAAGAACATGTTCTCCATGTGTTGTGTAGCAGTACAACACGTCAGTAGAACATGCCAGTTGAACATGTTCTCCATGTGTTGTGTAGCAGTACAACATGTCAGTAGAACATGTTCTCCACGTGTTGTGTAGCAGTACAACATGTCAGTAGAACATGCCAGTGGAACATGTTCTCCATGTGTTGTGTAGCAGTAAAACATGTCAGTAGAACATGCCAGTGGAACATGTTCTCCATGTGTTGTGTAGCAGTACAACATGTCAGAAGAACATGTTCTCCATGTGTTGTGTAGCAGTACATGTCAGTAGAACATGTTCTCCATGTGTTGTGTAGCAGTACAACATGTCAGTAGAACATGCCAGTGGAACATGTTCTCCATGTGTTGTGTAGCAGTACAACATGTCAGAGGAACATGTTCTCCATGTGTTGTGTAGCAGTACATGTCAGTAGAACATGCCAGTGGAACATGTTCTCCATGTGTTGTGTAGCAGTACATGTCAGTAGAACATGTTCTCCATGTGTTGTGTAGCAGTACATGTCAGAAGAACATGTTCTCCATGTGTTGTGTAGCAGTACAACACGTCAGTAGAACATGCCAGTGGAACATGTTCTCCATGTGGTGTGTAGCAGTACAACATGTCAGAAGAACATGCCAGTTGAACATGTTCTCCATGTGTTGTGTAGCAGTACAACATGTCAGTAGAACATGTTCTCCATGTGTTGTGTAGCAGTACAACATGTCAGTAGAACATGTTCTCCATGTGTTGTGTAGCAGTACAACATGTCAGTAGAACATGCCAGTGGAACATGTTCTCCATGTGTTGTGTAGCAGTACAACATGTCAGAAGAACATGTTCTCCATGTGTTGTGTAGCAGTACATGTCAGTAGAACATGTTCTCCATGTGTTGTGTAGCAGTACATGTCAGTAGAACATGTTCTCCATGTGTTGTGTAGCAGTACAACATGTCAGTAGAACATGCCAGTGGAACATGTTCTCCATGTGTTGTGTAGCAGTACAACATGTCAGTAGAACATGCCAGTGGAACATGTTCTCCATGTGTTGTGTAGCAGTACAACATGTCAGAGGAACATGTTCTCCATGTGTTGTGTAGCAGTACAACATGTCAGAGGAACATGTTCTCCATGTGTTGTGTAGCAGTACATGTCAGTAGAACATGCCAGTGGAACATGTTCTCCATGTGTTGTGTAGCAGTACAACATGTCAGAAGAACATGTTCTCCATGTGTTGTGTAGCAGTACATGTCAGTAGAACATGCCAGTGGAACATGTTCTCCATGTGTTGTGTAGCAGTACAACACGTCAGTAGAACATGCCAGTTGAACATGTTCTCCATGTGTTGTGTAGCAGTACAACATGTCAGTAGAACATGTTCTCCATGTGTTGTGTAGCAGTACATGTCAGTAGAACATGCCAGTGGAACATGTTCTCCATGTGTTGTGTAGCAGTAAAACATGTCAGTAGAACATGCCAGTGGAACATGTTCTCCATGTGTTGTGTAGCAGTACAACATGTCAGAAGAACATGTTCTCCATGTGTTGTGTAGCAGTACATGTCAGTAGAACATGTTCTCCATGTGTTGTGTAGCAGTACAACATGTCAGTAGAACATGCCAGTGGAACATGTTCTCCATGTGTTGTGTAGCAGTACATGTCAGTAGAACATGCCAGTGGAACATGTTCTCCATGTGTTGTGTAGCAGTACATGTCAGTAGAACATGTTCTCCATGTGTTGTGTAGCAGTACATGTCAGAAGAACATGTTCTCCATGTGTTGTGTAGCAGTACAACACGTCAGTAGAACATGCCAGTGGAACATGTTCTCCATGTGGTGTGTAGCAGTACAACATGTCAGAAGAACATGCCAGTTGAACATGTTCTCCATGTGTTGTGTAGCAGTACATGTCAGTAGAACATGTTCTCCATGTGTTGTGTAGCAGTACAACATGTCAGTAGAACATGTTCTCCATGTGTTGTGTAGCAGTACAACATGTCAGTAGAACATGCCAGTGGAACATGTTCTCCATGTGTTGTGTAGCAGTACAACATGTCAGAAGAACATGTTCTCCATGTGTTGTGTAGCAGTACATGTCAGTAGAACATGTTCTCCATGTGTTGTGTAGCAGTACAACATGTCAGTAGAACATGCCAGTGGAACATGTTCTCCATGTGTTGTGTAGCAGTACAACATGTCAGTAGAACATGCCAGTGGAACATGTTCTCCATGTGTTGTGTAGCAGTACAACATGTCAGAGGAACATGTTCTCCATGTGTTGTGTAGCAGTACATGTCAGTAGAACATGCCAGTGGAACATGTTGTCCATGTGTTGTGTAGCAGTACAACATGTCAGTAGAACATGTTCTCCATGTGTTGTGTAGCAGTACATGTCAGAAGAACATGTTCTCCATGTGTTGTGTAGCAGTACAACACGTCAGTAGAACATGCCAGTGGAACATGTTCTCCATGTGGTGTGTAGCAGTACAACATGTCAGAAGAACATGCCAGTGGAACATGTTCTCCATGTGGTGTGTAGCAGTACAACATGTCAGTAGAACATGTTCTCCATGTGTTGTGTAGCAGTACAACATCTCAGTAGAACATGCCAGTGGAACATGTTCTCCATGTGTTGTGTAGCAGTACAACATGTCAGTAGAACATGCCAGTGGAACATGTTCTCCATGTGTTGTGTAGCAGTAGAACATGCCAGTAGAACATGTTCTCCATGTGTTGTGT
The DNA here is from genome assembly GCF_033978795.1 of Nerophis ophidion. Classification (NCBI taxonomy): domain Eukaryota; kingdom Metazoa; phylum Chordata; class Actinopteri; order Syngnathiformes; family Syngnathidae; genus Nerophis; species Nerophis ophidion. Next base: position 2,768,981 of record NC_084623.1, on the reverse strand, counting down.
GGTCACTTCCTAACCTCCTGTGTTGTTCCAGCAGCAGGTCCAGAACCTTTTCAAGAGGGTAAGTTCTCTTGTTACGTGAAGAACACAACAATGTTTTCACCTTCATGAAAGAACCATCACGTCATGTTCCTACCTCTCTGGCCAGTTCCTCTTGCATTGTTCCAAATATGAAGTTTCCTTCTTCTCCGCACAGTTCCTCTTCCATTATTCCAAAGCAAAGACCTCCGATGGCCCACAAGAACTTCTGGTGAGTAACCCCCCCCCCCCCTTTTTCTTAAGATAGCATGCTAACGTTAGCATGCTAGCATTTGAGCTAATCTTATTCAACTTAAATATCATGGCTTTCGATACTTGCCGCCATCATTTTGTTCTGGGCCACAGTTTGCTAACTTTTCTTGAGATAGCATGCAAATGTTAGCATGCTAACTTTTCTTAATATAGCATGCTAACGTTATGGCTTTTGTTACCTAGCACCATCTTAGAAGTGGGCTAACTCCTTCAAAAACAACATGCTGATGTTAGCATGCTAACATTTGAGCTAATCTTATTTATTTGGACCAAAATAGCTTTCAATACTTTCCGCCATCTTAGAAGTGTGCTAACTTTTTCTATGTTGCAATGCTAGCGTTTTAAAACCCTAGCAAACATCACAGCTTTGGTGCCACCTGAGAAATACGCCAACTTTCTCGATGTCATCATGCAAACTTTAAGAAGCTGACCTTTTATGCTAGCATTTTTGCAAATTGTATTCAGTGGAACCTAAAGTCTGTGGGTTTTGATAACTACTACCATTTCACAAATATGCTAACTCTTCCTACATTAACGTTCCCATGCTAATGTTTTATGTGAGCAATATAGCTAAATTTGTACTTGGATCCATCTCAGAAGACAGCATGCTGACGTTAGCATGCTAACATTTTTTGCAAATTTTATTTGGATAAACCCCAAAACCATGACATACTCTAATCGGCGCCATCTTGGAAGGAGGCTACATGTTCTCGTATGTTACCATGCAAAAGGGGGGTTGCCCACATATGTGGTCCTCTCCAAGGTTTCTCATAGTCATCATTGTCACCGACATCCCACTGGGTGAGTTTTTCCTTGCCCTTATGTGGGCCTACCGAGGATGTGGTAGTGGTTTGTGCAGCCCTTTGAGACACTAGTGACTTGGGGCTATATAAGTAAACATTGTGATTGATACCCCGCCTTCCGCCCGATTGTTAGCATGCTAACATTTAATGCTAGCTTTTTAACTTCCATCCACTGCCTGGAGGTTGACAACATGCCAGATCTGACAAAGAAAATGTCACTTAAAGGATTATAAAAAAAAAAAGAAATGTAGTTCAATCACAAAAAGGGATTCATCATCCAATCATCATGCTGAAGCTCAGCCGAGGCCACGCCCACTTTCCATTCACTCCCAGAGCTGCTGGGCGTCCAGTGGGCGGGACAAAGCCAATGTGGGTGGAGTTTGGCTGCACTGGGACCACCCCCACCGCCCGCGCCCCCCCCCCGCTGAAGTCAATGGACGCTCAGATTCAACAAGTTTAATGCAACTGAAGCTGAAAGAAACGTAAACACAAAAGTAAATATCTATTTTAGGCCAAGTTAGCATGCTAACAATTGGAAGTTGATCAAAATCTTTTAGGATGGGGAATAAATGTTCTGGAAATGTGGGAATTTTTTAAAGAGGGCGACAGGCGTGTGGTGTCTGAGTGGAAGTGGAATACTTTCATGACCTTGGAACTTTTCTTCTTCACCTTCAGTCCGACTCCGTTCACCCGCTGATGAGACTTTCACCACAACTGGCCCAGAGGAGGAAGAAGACCTTCGTGCTGCTGGTGAGACTCCACCCACAACAACAACACCACCACCGCTCCAACAACAACACCACCACCGCTCCAACAACAACACCACCACCGCTCCAACAACAACACCACCAGCACTTCAACACCACCTCTACCACTTCAACACCACCACCACTTCAACAACAACAACACCACCACTACTTCAACACCACCACCACCAGCACTTCAATAACAACACCACCAGCACTTCAACAACAACACCACCACTTCAACAACAACAACAACAACACCACTACTTCAACAACAACAACAACACCACCACTACTTCAACACCACCACCACCAGCACTTCAATAACAACACCACCAGCACTTCAACAACAACAACACCACCACCACTTCAACAACAACACCACTAGCACTTCAACACCACCACTTCAACAACAACAACACCACTTCAACAACAACACCAACACTTCAACAACAACACCACTTCAACAACAACACCACCACTTCAACAACAAAACCACCACTTCAACAACAACACCACCACCACCACTTCAATAACAACACCACCAGCACTTCAACAACAACAACACCACTTCAACAACACCACTTTAACGACACCACCACCACCTCAATAACAACAACACCACCACTTCAACAACAACACCACTTTAACGACAACACCACCACTTCAACAACACCACCAGCACTTCAACACCGCCTCTACCACTTCAACACCACCACCACCACTTCAACAACAACAACAACACCACCACTTCAACACCACCACCACCACCACTTCAATAACAACACCACCAGCACTTCAACAACAACACCACCACCACCACTTCAATAACAACACCACCAGCACTTCAACAACAACACCACCACCACCACTTCAATAACAACACCACCAGCACTTCAACAACAACACCACCACCACCACTTCAATAACAACACCACCAGCACTTCAACAACAACACCACCACCACCACTTCAATAACAACACCACCAGCACTTCAACAACAACAACAACAACACCACTTCAACAACAACACCACTTTAACGACACCACCACCACCTCAATAACAACGACACCACCACTTCAACAACAACAACACCACTTTAACGACACCACCACTTCAACAACAACAACACCACTTTAACGACACCACCACTTCAACAACAACAACAACAACTCTAGATGCTGTTAACACCAAAACACCCTTGAAAGTATTTCAACATCATTATTTTTAATTACTTGGATTTCTTTTAGATAATATCGGTTAAAAGTACTTAAAAAAACACTTTGTTGACAAAAATACTGCAAAATGATATATATTTTTTATGAGTAGAAAAATACTGTGAATATTAACTATACTTGAATAATATTTTTTATACTGGAAACATTTCAATTTTATTTGAACATAATTGTTTTTAAATACTTGGATTTTTTTTTTTTTTTTTTACATAAAATGTACTCAAAAGTATTTAGAAAACCACTTTTATATGTTAAAAAAAATACTGTAAGAAAATATTGAAAAATTGGTGAAGAAGTATTGTGGTGGTGCACACGTGAAAAAGTATTGTGGTGGTGGTGCACATGTGAAGAAGTATTGTGGTGGTGGTGCACATGTGAAGAAGTATTGAGGTGGTGGTGCACATATGAAGAATTATTGTGGTGGTGGTGCACACGTGAAGAAGTATTGTGGTGGCGCACATGTGAAGAAGTATTGTGGTGGTGCACGTGTGAAGAAGTATTGAGGTGGTGCACAAGTGAAAAAGTATTGTGGTGGTGCACATGTGAAGAAGTATTGTGGTGGTGCACACGTGAAAAAGTATTGTGGTGGTGGTGCACATGTGAAGAAGTATTGTGGTGGTGCACATGTGAAAAAGTATTGTGGTGGTGCACATGTGAAGAAGTATTGTGGTGGTGCACATGTGAAGAAGTATTGTGGTGGTGCACATGTGAAGAAGTATTGAGGTGGTGGTGCACAGGTGAAGAAGTATTGTGGTGGTGCACATATGAAGAATTATTGTGGTGGTGGTGCACACGTGAAGAAGTATTGTGGTGGTGCACGTGTGAAGAAGTATTGAGGTGGTGCACAAGTGAAAAAGTATTGTGGTGGTGCACATGTGAAGAAGTATTGTGGTGGTGCACACGTGAAAAAGTATTGTGGTGGTGGTGCACATGTGAAGAAGTATTGTGGTGGTGCACATGTGAAAAAGTATTGTGGTGGTGCACATGTGAAGAAGTATTGTGGTGGTGCACATGTGAAGAAGTATTGTGGTGGTGCACATGTGAAGAAGTATTGAGGTGGTGGTGCACAGGTGAAGAAGTATTGTGGTGGTGCACATATGAAGAATTATTGTGGTGGTGGTGCACACGTGAAGAAGTATTGTGGTGGTGCACGTGTGAAGAAGTATTGAGGTGGTGCACAAGTGAAAAAGTATTGTGGTGGTGGTGCACATGTGAAGAAGTATTGTGGTGGTGCACACTTGAATAAGTATTGTGGTGGTGCACACGTGAAAAAGTATTGTGGTGGTGGTGCACATGTGAAGAAGTATTGTGGTGGTGCACATGTGAAGAAGTATTGTGGTGGTGCACACGTGAAGAAGTATTGTGGTGGTGCACACGTGAAGAAGTATTGTGGTGGTGGTGCACATGTGAAGAAGTATTGTGGTGGTGCACACGTGAAAAAGTATTGTGGTGGTGCACATGTGAAGAAGTATTGTGGTGGTGCACACGTGAGAAGTATTGTGGTGGTGCACACTTGAAGAAGTATTGTGGTGGTGCACACGTGAAAAAGTATTGTGGTGGTGGTGCACATGTGAAGAAGTATTGTGGTGGTGCACATGTGAAGAAGTATTGTGGTGGTGCACATGTGAAAAAGTATTGTGGTGGTGCACATGTGAAGAAGTATTGTGGTGGTGGTGCACACGTGAAGAAGTATTGAGGTGGTGGTGCACAGGTGAAGAAGTATTGTGATGGTGGTGCACATATGAAGAAGTATTGTGGTGGTGGTGCACACGTGAAGAAGTATTGTGGTGGTGCACATGTGAAGAAGTATTGTGGTGGTCGTGCACACGTGAAGAAGTATTGTGGTGGTGCACATATGAAGAAGTATTGTGGTGGTGGTGCACATATGAAGAAGTATTGAGGTGGTGGTGCACAGGTGAAGAAGTATTGTGGTGGTGCACACGTGAAGAAGTATCGAGGTGGTGCACACGTGAAGAAGTATTGAGGAGGTGGTGCACACGTGAAGAAGTATTGAGGTGGTGGTGCACAGGTGAAGAAGTATTGTGGTGGTGTACATGTGAAGAAGTATTGTGGTGGTGGTGCACACGTGAAGAAGTATTGTGGTGGTGCACATGTGAAGAAGTATTGTGGTGGTGGTGCACATGTGAAGAAATATCGAGGTGGTGCACATGTGAAGAAGTATTGAGGTGGTGGTGCACAGGTGAAGAAGTATTGTGGTGGTGTACATGTGAAGAAGTATTGTGGTGGTGGTGCACACGTGAAGAAGTATTGTGGTGGTGCACATGTGAAGAAGTATTGTGGTGGTGGTGCACATTTGAAGAAATATCGAGGTGGTGCACATGTGAAGAAGTATTGAGGTGGTGCACATGTGAAGAAGTATTGTGGTGGTGCACACGTGAGAAGTATTGAGGTGGTGCACATGTGAAGAAGTATTGAGGTGGTGCACATGTGAAGAAGTATTGTGGTGGTGCACATGTGAAGAAGTATTGTGGTGGTGCACATGTGAATAAGTATTGTGGTGGTGCACATGTGAAGAAGTATTGTGGTGGTGCACACGTGAGAAGTATTGAGGAGGTGGTGCACATGTGAAGAAGTATTGTGGTGGTGCACACGTGAAGAAGTATTGAGGAGGTGGTGCACATGTGAAGAAGTATTGTGGTGGTGCACACGTGAAGAAGTATTGTGGTGGTGCACATGTGAAGAAGTATCGAGGTGGTGCACACGTGAAGAAGTATTGAGGAGGTGGTGCACACGTGAAGAAGTATTGTGGTGGTGGTGCACATGTGAAGAAGTATTGTGGTGGTGCACATGTGAAGAAGTATTGAGGAGGTGGTGCACACGTGAAGAAGTATTGTGGTGGTGCACATGTGAAGAAGTATTGTGGTGGTGCACACGTGAGAAGTATTGAGGAGGTGCACATGTGAAGAAGTATCGAGGTGGCGCACACGTGAAGAAGTATTGAGGAGGTGGTGCACACGTGAAGAAGTATTGTGGTGGTGGTGCACATGTGAAGAAGTATTGTGGTGGTGCACATGTGAAGAAGTATTGAGGAGGTGGTGCACACGTGAAGAAGTATTGTGGTGGTGCACATGTGAAGAAGTATTGTGGTGGTGGTGCACATGTGAAGAAATATCGAGGTGGTGCACATGTGAAGAAGTATTGAGGTGGTGCACATGTGAAGAAGTATTGTGGTGGTGGTGCACATGTGAAGAAATATCGAGGTGGTGCACATGTGAAGAAGTATTGAGGTGGTGCGACTCTCCTGCTAACAAACTTTGTGTCCTGGCAGAAAATCTGAGGCAACCAGCAGAGTGTGGAGGACCCAGAAGAAGACTAAAGTCCGAAGCGGACGCCAAAGGTCAACTTTCCGCTCGTGTGCCGAGATACGATAAAAACATTTGATGAGGTTCCCGGCAGACGAGCTCCATGCTTGGAAACACAACTCTGAGTGCGGCACTTTTGCACAATAAAGAGTCGCACAATCACCTTTGTGTCCTTGCTCGCTGGCTTCCTGTCACACACAACACACCTCCACCTTTTTTTTTTTGTCATGAAAAAAGGGAGTTTTTTGGGGTTGGTGAACTAATTGTAAGTGTATCTTGTGTTTTTATGTTGGTGAACTAATTGTAAGTGTCTCTTGTGTTTTATGTTGAATTAATTAAAAAAATAAAACAAATAATAATAATAATAAAAAATTATTCTGCGGCCCGGTGGTTGGGGACCACTGGTCTAGAGGACCATACTTTAGTACTGCTATCATATTTTAGTGCGACTCTCAGGACAAAGCTTTGGTTTGAAGTCCAAACTGTCCCCCGCATAGTTGTAATCATTTGCTGTCCTGAATGTGTTGTTGAAGGCCAGTCATCAAGTAAATGAGTGACGTTGGACAGAAAGAAGAAGTTTAATGTACTTGGAATTGTTTCCTTGGCAGTCCTTTAAGGAGGTTTCCATGGCAACCAGTTCAGTAAGACAGGAAAGTCAGTCCTCGTCCTCAGACTCGCTGGTCCTGCGGGTGGGCAGCGAGGACCTGATGGACGACATCAGTTTGTCCTCAATTTGTTTCCGAGGGTTCTCCTCCAGCTCCGTCTTCACCGCGCCGCTCTCTGATATCCTCCACTCCAGTTCTGTGGGCGGGGGGGCGGGTGGGATGATGGACAGGAAGTGGTGGTCAGTGGGAATAGTTTTACAAACACATACATACATACATATATACATACATATATACATACATGTATACATACATGAAATATGACAGAAGATTAATTGTTAAATCAGGCATGATTACATATAACAAAAACATTTTTGAAGAGTTTAAAAGATTACGGTTGAATAAAAATATTCATACAAGCCCATTTTCACCACAAAAAAAAACTATACTTGAAAAATATTTTAAATATACTTGAATCATTTGAAATATATTTGAACCTAATTGTTTTAATGATTTAAAAAATATATATATACTCAAAGGTATCTAAAAAAATACTTTCATCTGTTAAAAAATATATTTTTAATGAGTAGAAAAATACTGTGAATAATAACTATACAAGAAAAATATTTCAAATATACTTGAAACATTTAATATATCCATCTATTTTCTACCACTTGTCACTTTTGGGTATTTGAACATAATTATTTTTAATTACTTGGATTTGATTATAAACAAAAAAATTATTCAATAGTATTTAAAATTATTTCTTATAAAATACTGCAAAACTATTCATAATAAGTAGAACAATACTATGAATAATAACTATACTTGAAAAAAAATTAAATAAGAAATTATGATGTATGAAAGTTAAAATGATTAAATAAAAAGTCATAATAATGAGATTAAAAAGAAAGTCATAATTATGGGATCTTTAAAATCAAAACAATGAGATAAGAAAGTTCAAATTATGAGATAAAAAGTCATAATTATGAGATAAAGTTGAAATCATGAAAGGATATTATACTTATGAGATTTTAAAAATCAAACTCATGAAATAAAAAGTCAAAAAAATGGGATAAGAAAGTTAAAATTATGAGAAAAAGTCTGAAATATATGATAGTCATACTTATTAGATTAAAAATCATAATTATGAAGTAAAAAGTCATAATTATGAGATTTAAAAAAAAATGTCAATTATGAGTTAAAAAGTCAAAACTATGAGATAAAAAAAGTTAAAATTATGAGATAAAAAGTCTAAACTATAAGATAAAGTCATGATTATTAGATCAAAAAGTCCTAAATAGGAAGTAAAACACTGTTAATTTTCTCATCATTTCAACTTTTTATCAGATAATTATGACCTTTCAAATATTTGTCATGTGCTGAAAAAACATTTGAGAGAAAATGGGTGACAGTAATATTTGAACAGTAACACTACCTTCCAAGGTGACAGTAATATTTGAACAGTAACACTACCTTCCAAGGTGACAGTAATATTTGAACAGTAACACTACCTTCCAAGGTGACAGTAATATTTGAACAGTAACACTACCTTCCAAGGTGACAGTAATATTTGAACAGTAACACTACCTTCCAAGGTGACAGTAATATTTGGACAGTAACACTACCTTCCAAGGTGACAGTAATATTTGAACAGTAACACTACCTTCCAAAGTGACAGTAATATTTGAACAGTAACACTACCTTCCAAAGTGACAGTAATATTTGAACAGTAACACTACCTTCCAAGGTGACAGTAATATTTGAACAGTAACACTACCTTCCAAGGAGACAGTAATATTTGAACAGTAACACTACCTTCCAAGGTGACAGTAATATTTGAACAGTAACACTACCTTCCAAGGTGACAGTAATATTTGAACAGTAACACTACCTTCCAAGGTGACAGTAATATTTGAACAGTAACACTACCTTCCAAGGTGACAGTAATATTTGAACAGTAACACTACCTTCCAAGGTGACAGTAATATTTGAACAGTAACACTACCTTCCAAGGTGACAGTAATATTTGAACAGTAACACTACCTTCCAAGGTGACAGTAATATTTGAACAGTAACACTACCTTCCAAGGTGACAGTAATATTTGGACAGTAACACTACCTTCCAAGGTGACAGTAATATTTGAACAGTAACACTACCTTCCAAAGTGACAGTAATATTTGAACAGTAACACTACCTTCCAAAGTGACAGTAATATTTGAACAGTAACACTACCTTCCAAGGTGACAGTAATATTTGAACAGTAACACTACCTTCCAAGGAGACAGTAATATTTGAACAGTAACACTACCTTCCAAGGTGACAGTAATATTTGAACAGTAACACTACCTTCCAAGGTGACAGTAATATTTGAACAGTAACACTACCTTCCAAGGTGACAGTAATATTTGAACAGTAACACTACCTTCCAAGGTGACAGTAATATTTGAACAGTAACACTACCTTCCAAGGTGACAGTAATATTTGAACAGTAACACTACCTTCCAAGGTGACAGTAATATTTGAACAGTAACACTACCTTCCAAGTTGACAGTAATATTTGAACAGTAACACTACCTTCCAAGGTGACAGTAATATTTGGACAGTAACACTACCTTCCAAGGTGACAGTAATATTTGAACAGTAACACTACCTTCCAAAGTGAAAGAAATATTTGAACAGTAACACTACCTTCCAAAGTGACAGTAATATTTGAACAGTAACCCTACCTTCCAAGGTGACAGTAATATTTGAACAGTAACACTACCTTCCAAAGTGACAGTAATATTTCAACAGTAACACTACCTTCCAAGGTGACAGTAATATTTCAACAGTAACACTACCTTCCAAAGTGACAGTAATATTTCAACAGTAACACTACCTTCCAAGGTGACAGTAATATTTCAACAGTAACACTACCTTCCAAGGTGACAGTAATATTTGAACAGTAACACTACCTTCCAAGGTGACAGTAATATTTCAACAGTAACACTACCTTCCAAAGTGAAAGAAATATTTGAACAGTAACACTACCTCCCAAAGTGACAGTAATATTTGAACAGTAACACTACCTTCCAAGGTGACAGTAATATTTGAACAGTAACACTACCTTCCAAGGTGACAGTAATATTTGAACAGTAACACTACCTTCCAAGGTGACAGTAATATTTGAATAGTAACACTACCTTCCAAGTTGACAGTAATATTTGAACAGTAACACTACCTTCCAAAGTGAAAGAAATATTTGAACAGTAACACTACCTTCCAAAGTGACAGTAATATTTGAACAGTAACACTACCTTCCAAGGTGACAGTAATATTTGAACAGTAACACTACCTTCCAAAGTGACAGTAATATTTGGACAGTAACACTACCTTCCAAGTTGACAGTAATATTTGAACAGTAACACTACCTTCCAAGGTGACAGTAATATTTGAACAGTAACACTACCTCCCAAGGTGACAGTAATATTTCAACAGTAACACTACCTTCCAAAGTGAAAGAAATATTTGAACAGTAACACTACCTTCCAAAGTGAAAGAAATATTTGAACAGTAACACTACCTTCCAAAGTGACAGTAATATTTGAACAGTAACACTACCTTCCAAGGTGACAGTAATATTTGAACAGTAACACTACCTTCCAAAGTGACAGTAATATTTGGACAGTAACACTACCTTCCAAGTTGACAGTAATATTTGAACAGTAACACTACCTTCCAAGGTGACAGTAATATTTGAACAGTAACACTACCTTCCAAGGTGACAGTAATATTTCAACAGTAACACTACCTTCCAAAGTGAAAGAAATATTTGAACAGTAACACTACCTCCCAAAGTGACAGTAATATTTGAACAGTAACACTACCTTCCAAGGTGACAGTAATATTTGAACAGTAACACTACCTTCCAAGGTGACAGTAATATTTGAACAGTAACACTACCTTCCAAGGTGACAGTAATATTTGAATAGTAACACTACCTTCCAAGTTGACAGTAATATTTGAACAGTAACACTACCTTCCAAAGTGAAAGAAATATTTGAACAGTAACACTACCTTCCAAAGTGACAGTAATATTTGAACAGTAACACTACCTTCCAAGGTGACAGTAATATTTGAACAGTAACACTACCTTCCAAAGTGACAGTAATATTTGGACAGTAACACTACCTTCCAAGTTGACAGTAATATTTGAACAGTAACACTACCTTCCAAGGTGACAGTAATATTTGAACAGTAACACTACCTTCCAAAGTGACAGTAATATTTGAACAGTAACACTACCTTCCAAAGTGAAAGTAATATTTGAACAGTAACACTACCTTCCAAAGTGACAGTAATATTTGAACAGTAACACTACCTTCCAAAGTGAAAGTAATATTTGAACAGTAACACTACCTTCCAAGGTGACAGTAATATTTGAACAGTAACACTACCTTCCAAGGTGACAGTAATATTTGAACAGTAACACTACCTTCCAAGGTGAGGTTCATGCCGCCAAAGACCAGCGGCCCGATGAACTGCGCCTTGATCTGGTTGTCCAGGTAGACGAAGACCGTGGGCAGGTTGCGGTCAGGGTAGTTGGCGATGCAGGTGGTGGAGATGGACCTGAGGAACTTGGTCTGAGGGAACTTGCGGGCCAGAGCGCTGAGATGTTGGTTGATGAGCGAGCACAGAGGGATGCTGCGGGCACACAAGGGGGGGGGGGGGGGGGGCTGCTTTCAAAGTGCTTTACTAACTGCTTTCAAGCTGATTTCAGAGTGGTTCGGAAACTGCTTTGAAAACCTGTTTCAGAGTCGTTCAAAGTGGTTTGAAAATGGTTTCGGAGAGGTTCGGAAACTGGTTTCAAACTAATGCGAAGAGTGGGTTACAAATTGGTTTGGAAACTGGCTTCAAAGTGGTACAAAGACTGGTTTGAAAGTAGTTTGCAAACTACTTTCAAAGTGGTACGAAATCTGGCTTCAAAGTGGTTTACGAACTGGTTTCAAAATGGGTCTTAAAGTGGTTTTAGACTGGTCTTAAAGTGGTTTTAAATTGTTTTTGAACTGGTTTTAAACTTTTAAAACAGTTTTTAAAAAATGCTTTAAACTGGTATTAAAGATGTTTTAAACTGGTTTTAAAGTAGTTTTAAAGCATATTTTACCTGGATCTGAAACATGTTTTTCCTAATGGTTTTTAAACTGGATTTAAAAAGTGTTTACAAAATAATGGCTTCAAACCGGTTTTTAAAAAGTGTTTTGAACTGGTTTTTAAAGTAGTTTTAAAAAGCTTTTTTTAAACAGTTATTAAAACATTTTTTAACTAGTTTTATAATGCGTTTATTGTTTTAAAATGCTCTCAACAGGTTTTAAAAAGTTATTCCAAACTTACTTTAAAGTGGCTTTTAACTGGTTTTAAAAAAATGTTTTTCAAAAGAAATGTTAAATAGTTTTTAAAGTTTATTTTATACCAGGTTTCAAATTGTTTTCAAAATAGTTTTAAAAAGTGGCTTTAGACTGTTTGAGTGGTTTTAAAGTCTTTTTGAACTGGTGTTAAAAAAGTGTTTAACTTATTTTAAAAAGTGTTTTCAAACTTGTTTTAAAATTGCTTTGAAAATGGTTTTAAAGTGGTTTGACACTGGCTTTGCAAAATGATTTGAACTAGTTTATCTTTTTAAGTGGTTTTAAAAACCAGTTTTTAAATAGTTTTTGAAGTTTATTTTATCTGGTTTTATAATGTTTTTGGTGCTTTTAAACTGGTTTTAAAAATGTTTTTCAAAAAAGTTTAAAACATTTTTAACTGGTTTTAAAGTGTTTTAAGTGGTTTTAAATGTTTTTTAAGTGTTTCAGTGGTTTTAAAATTGTTTTAAAAAAGTGGATTTGGACTGTTTAGGAGGGGTTTTAAAGTATTGGTTGTCTTTTTACACCGCTTTTAAAGTGGTTTAAAAATGTTTTGAAAGTGTTTTAAAAAGTGGCTTAAACGGTTAAAAAAAAAAAAAGTTTTTGAAAAGTGTTTTTGAGGGCAGACTTCCTTCTAGTGCTTGTAGAAGTGTAGCACCAACCAGGTGTCTTCGCATGTGTTTTTAAAGTGCTTTAAAAGTGCTTTAAAAGTGCTTTGAGAGGGTGACCCCCCCCCCCCCCCCCCGTCCCCCCTACCCTTGCTTGTAGAGGTGCAGCACCACCCAGATGCCTTCGCCAGCCTTGTTGACCTCATTGACGTAGTCTTGACCCGAGATCTCCGTCACCTCCCCGAAGATGTTCTTGGCCTGACTGGCCTTCCACTCCGCCAGACGCTTCTGTCTGCGAACACACAAACACACACACACACGCACACAAACACACAATCACACAAACATGAGGCAATACTTCCCAGCTCACCCAAGTGGACAGGAAGAGACTCACCTGTACATCTCTATGGCCGCCTCGTCGTCCTCTTCAAACTCATCCTGGTTCTCCTCCAGCTCCTCCAGCGTCATGTCCTCATACGTTCTCACTGCTCACACAAAACATTCTTAGTATGTCAGCGGAGAAGTAAACAACATCTTGGTGTCCACTTTCATCCATTAACACCTGCACATCTTACACAAACTGCACCGCAAGGCAAAAGAAGGACAACAGAAGGTGACTAAGGCACTTAAAGGTCAAAGAAAGGTAAAAAAAAAAGTCATTTAAAAAGTAAAATATGTAAATAAAATGCAAAAGAAGGTAAATAAAACACTAAAGACAGTAAATAAACGTTTTTAAAAAAGAATATAGAAGGTAAAAGAGGAAAATGTTAAATAAATTAGTTATTTAAAAAGGTAAAAGAAGGTGAAACAGGTAAATAAAAAGTAAAAGAAACAACATAAAAGGTAAACAAAATGGAATATAGAAGGTAAACAAGTAAATAAAGGGTAAAATAAGTTAAATAAAAGGTAAATGAAGGAACACCCAAGATAAAAATAGTACATCAAAGGTTAAATAAGGCAACAAAAGGTAAATAAAATGTTAATGAAGGAATAGAGAAGGTAAACAAGTTCAACAGAAAGTAAACAATGAATATAGCAAGTAGGGCTGGGCAATATATGGAATATACTGGATATACAGTGGGGCTAAAAAGTATTTAGTCAGCCAGCGATTGTGCAAGTTCTCACACCTACTCAGTGGCCTAGTGGTTAGAGGGTCCGCCCGGAGATGGGTAGGTTGTGAGTTCAAATCCCGGCCGAGTCATACCAAAGACTATAAAAATGGGACTCATTACCTCCCTGCTTGGCACTCAGCATCAAGGCTTGCAATTGGGGGTTAAATCACCATAAATGATTCCCGAGCGCAGCAACGCTGTTGCTCACTGCTCCCCTCACCTCCCAGGGGGTGAACAAGGTGATGGATCAAATGCAGAGATTAATTTCGCCACATCTTGTATGTGTGTGACAATCATTGCTACTTTAACTTTAAAATGATGACAGAAATCTGTCATTTTCATCATAGGTACACTTCAACTGTGAGACAGAATGTGAAAAAAAAAATCCAGGAATTCAAATTGTAGCAATTTTAAATAATTTATTTGTAAATGATGGTGGAAAATAAGTATTTGGTCAAGCATTCAAAGCTCTCACTGATGGAAGGAGGTTTTGGCTACAAATCTCAGGATACATGGCCCCATTCATTCTTTCCTTAACACGGATCAATCGTCCTGTCCCCTTAGCAGAAAAACAGCCCCAAAGCATGATGTTTCCACCCCCATGCTTCACAGTAGGTATGGTGTTCTTGGGATGCAACTCAGTATTCTTCTTCCTCCAAACACGAGCAGTTGAGTTTATACCAAAATGGATACATGGATGATAGAGCAGAGGATTGGGAGAATGTCATGTGGTCAGATGAAACCAAAATAGAACTTTTTGCTATAAACTCAACTGGTGGTGTTTGGAGGAAGAAGAATACTGAGTTGCATCCCAAGAACACCAAAAACGACTATATGGTGATATTGAATTATAGCTTCTCACACACTTGCTTTTAGCTGCGGGCATTACACTACAGGCTCCTCACACTCTTTCTTGTCTCTCCTTCTCACAGAGACAAAAAACAACCGCATCTTCTTACATACGTCACTTACTGTCACCTCACACCTCACACGTCACTTACTGTCACCTCACACGTCACATACTGTCACCTCACACGTCACATACTGTCACCTCCTACGTCACATACTGTCACCTCATACGTCACATACTGTCACCTCATACGTCACATACTGTCACCTCACACGTCACATACTGTCACCTCACACATCACATACTGTCACCTCATACGTCACATACTGTCACCTCATACGTCACATACTGTCACCTCACACGTCACATACTGTCACCTCATACGTCACATACTGTCACCTCATACGTCACATACTGTCACCTCACACGTCACATACTGTCACCTCACACGTCACATACTGTCATACGTCACATACTGTCACCTCACACGTCACATACTGTCACCTCATACGTCACATACTGTCACCTCATACGTCACATACTGTCACCTCACACGTCACATACTGTCACCTCACACGTCACATACTGTCACCTCACACGTCACATACTGTCACCTCACACGTCACATACTGTCACCTCACACGTCACGTACTGTCACCTCACACGTCACATACTGTCACCTCACACGTCACATACTGTCGCCTCACACATCACATACTGTCGCCTCACACGTCACATACTGTCACCTCACACGTCACATACAGTCACCTCATACGTCACATACTGTCACCTCACACGTCACGTACTGTCACCTCACACGTCACGTACTGTCACCTCACACATCACATACTGTCGCCTCACACGTCACATACTGTCACCTCACACGTCACGTACTGTCACCTCACACGTCACGTACTGTCACCTCACACGTCACGTACTGTCACCTCACACGTCACGTACTGTCACCTCACACGTCACGTACTGTCACCTCACACGTCACGTACTGTCACCTCACACATCACATACTGTCGCCTCACACGTCACATACTGTCACCTCACACGTCACGTACTGTCACCTCACACGTCACGTACTGTCACCTCACACGTCACATACTGTCACCTCACACGTCACATACTGTCACCTCACACGTCACATACTGTCACCTCACACGTCACAAAAAGGAGGCCTAATAAAACCCACTACTACCCACCACGCAGTCTGATAGTTTATATATCAATGACGAAACCTTAACATTACAACACATGCCAATACGGCCGCTTTAGTTTACTAAATTGCCATTTTAAATTTCGCGAAGTAACCTGTTGAAAACGTCACGGTATGATGATGCGTGCGCGTGACGTCACGGACATTTTGTTCCAGCCCGATCTCAGCTATAAGTCGTCTGCTTTAATCGCATAATTACACAGTATTCTGGACATCGGTGTTGCTGAATCTTTTGCAATTTGTCCAATTAATAATGGAGACGTCAAAGAAGAAAGATGTAGGTGGGAAGTGGTGTATTGCGGCTGCCTTTAGCAACATAAACACAGCCGGTGTTTCCTTTTTTTACATTCCCGAAAGATGACTGTGAAGCTTTACTATGGAACAGAGCGGTCAAGCGAACATGGTTCCCTACCACATGTCAACCGGCAGGTTTTGGTGAGAAAATTGTGCTAATAAGTCGGCTCTTACCGTAGACATGAGCAGAGCTTGCGTCGTTCCTCGTGTACCTGTCAGAGAGGCAGCTGCGGACTCTCTTGCCTCCTCCAACCGGCCGCCCCCGAACGTGGGATGCTTCCACCATGGAGGAGGGGAAAAAAGCTCAGCCCGGCTCCAACGATTGCCTTCGCTTCACCTCGTCGAGAAACATGGCTTCCCTCAGAGACACTGGCCACACCCCTCTGACTTTTAGGTACGACAGTATAATTTCACTAAAACACTAGTAACACAATAAGCAGATAAGGGATTCTCCAGAATTATCCTACATGTGTTTAATAACATCTGAATCGCTCCCACTGCCCTTGTCTTCCTCCCTTTTTTTTCTAGTCCTTCACTCTCATTTTCCTCATTCACGAATCTTTCATCCTCGCTCAAATAATGGGGAAACCGTCGCTTTCTCGGTACGAATTGCTCTCGCTGCTGGTGGTCATGACTGTAAACAATGTTCAGATGTGAGGAGCTACACAATCCGTGACGTCACGCACACATCGTCTGCTACTTCCGGTGCAGGTAAGGCTCCACATTTGAGGTAAAAAGAGGACTAATTCCTCCACATTTTAGGTCAAAAGAGGACTAATTCCTCCACATTTGCGGTAAAAAGAGGAATAATTCCCCCACATTTGAGGTAAAAAGAGGACTAATTCCCCCACATTCGCGGTAAAAAGAGGACTAATTCCTCCACATTTGTGGTAAAAAGAGGACTAATTCCTCCACATTTGTGGTAAAAAGAGGACTAATTCCTCCACATTTGAGTTCAAAAGAGGACTAATTCCTCCACATTTGAGGTCAAAAGAGGACTAATTTCTCCACATCTGAGGTCAAAAGAGGACTAATTTCTCCACATTTGAGGTCAAAAGAGGAATAAATCCTCCACATTTGAGGTCAAAAGAGGAATAATTCCTCCACATTTGAGGTCAAAAGAGGAATAATTCCTCCACATTTGAGGTCAAAAGGACTAATTCCTCCACATTTGAGGTCAAAAGAGGACTAATTCCTCCACATTTGAGGTAAAAAGGACTAATTCCTCCACATTTGAGGTAAAAAGGACTAATTCCTCCACATTTGAGGTAAAAAGGACTAATTCCTCCACATTTGAGGGAAAAATGACTAATTCCTCCACATTTGAGGTAAAAAGGACTAATTCCTCCACATTTGAGGTAAAAAGGACTAATTCCTCCACATTTGAGGTCAAAAGAGGAGTAACTAGAAAGAGAAGAATGGTGTCTCGCACCAACAGACTGATGTTGTTCTTCCTCGTCATCTTCTGGGGGAAGTTCTTTAGGAGGAAGAATGCCTTTCTTCCTCAGGATGTCATTCCACTCCGTGTCCTCGTTTGGGTCCTGGACACAAAATCAGGACTTTTGACTGGGGAACACTTTCACTTTTCCTCTTATGTTGTAAGTTGGTGACAAACACATGCAGCTAAAGCTACAAGTTAAGCTAACTTTACGAAAACATCAACAACTCGTTCGCTCTTTTTTGCTTTCCAAGGTAATAAAAGGTAAAAGTGCTGTTTTCGGCCCAAACATCAAGGTAATAAAAGGTAAAAGTGCTGTTTTCGGCCCAAACCTGCATTTTGTCCCGCAGAAGTCCAGCAGGAAGCACGCCACTCCTCTCTCCTAAGCAGGAAGCAGAAGGAGCGCGCGCACGTACAGAGTCCGACCAGAAACCATGCTCCTCCCAAACATGTCCTAATTATAAAAAGTGGCTCACATGAATGTATTTTGAAGACATAAAATGCAAATATATTTTCTCTAACATTCAAATTGATTTTTTTAATTCAACACAATATTGTTTTAAAGAGATTTTGAGTGGCTTTGGAAATGGACCTCAGAGGACAATAATAAAAGTGACAAACTTCCGCTGAAGGCTCAATATGTCCATATAAGGAATGGCAGCGCAGGATTCCATTTGTGGCTGCTGAGCGCCGCGGTCAACAGGTGCTGCAATCTCACACACACACACACACACACACACACACACACACACACACACACACACACACCATCCTAAATATGTCATACGTCATTAAAAAAGAGTGGAGTTGGGCCCTGCTCGCAAAGAGAGAAAAAACTTTACAACAAAAAACCTTTCATTCACAGAAGCAGTAGTTTAGCAAACAAACCATGAGAAGGCGTGAACACTGTTGTGTTTGTCCCTGTTAATGATTCATAAACTAGTTATTGCTTTCGTCCTCTCCAAGGTTCTCATAGTCATCATTGTCACCGACATCCCACTGGGTGTGAGTTTTCCTTGCCCTTATGTGGGCCTACCGAGGATGTCGTAGTGGTTTGTGCAGCCCTTTGAGACACTAGTGATTTAGGGCTATATGAGTAAACATTGATTGATTGATAGATAACCTGAACATATGATGCCCTCTGAACAGCCAATAAGAGGCCTCTTTAAAACAACTTTAAAACACTTTTTAAAACCAGTTTAAAATATATTTTCAAACAGTTTGAAACACCTGTTTAAAACTGTTCAAACACTTTTTAAAACAGGTTTGCAACCCCTTTAAAACAATTTTAATAAAAACAGTTTGAAACCTCTATTTTAAAACAAGCTTGACACCAACTTAAAAACGCATTTTAAAATAAAAAACGTTTTAAAACAAGTCTAAAACAACTTCAAAGCAGTTTAAAAATTACTTATCAAAACCAGCTTAAAAATTCTAAACCAATTTAAAATGACATTGAAAACCACTTTAAAACCATTTTAAAACTACTTATCAAAACCATATTATAAGCATTCCAAAACCATTTTGAAATTACCTTTAAAACTACTTTAAAATACTTAAAAAAACACATTAAAACCAGTTTAAACACTTTAAAATCCAATTTAAAACCCATTTTTCAAACCAATTTAAAACCATTCTATACCCACTTAAAACTGTGTTTTAACCAGTTTAAAACCATTTAATAAAAACTTTAACACCAGTTTATAAACACTCAGTTTAATGCTATTTTAAAACCACTTTAAAACACTTTTAAATCACACATTTTTAAACCAGTTTAAAATCACTTTATACCCACTTAAAACCATGTTTAAATAATTTCAAAACCATAAACTCTTTTAAACCAGTATATTAACACTCTAAAACAGTTTGAAGCTATTTTAAAACCATTATAAAACACTTTTGAATTCAGTTTAAAACGCATTTTTAAACCAGTTTAAAACCACTCTAGACCCACGTAAAATCATGTTTTAATTTGTTTTAAACTGCTTAATATACACTTTAAAACCAGTTTATAAACACTCTAAACATTTTTAAGATATTTCCAAAGCCACTTTAATACCAGTTTAAAATTACTTTTAAAAGTCTTAAAACCAGTTTAGAAACCCTTTAAAAAACTTTTAAATCCCTTTTAAATCCAGTTTAAAACACATTTTTAAACCAGTTTAAAACCACTTTACACCCACTTAAAACTGTGTTTTAATCAGTTCAAAAACGTTTAATAAACACTTTGAAATCAGTTTATAGACACTCTAAAACAGTTTGAAGCTATTTTTAAAACCACTTTAAAACACTTCTAAATCCAGCTTAAAACACATTTTTAAACCAGTTCAAAACCACTCTAGACCCACTTAAAAGTATGTTTTAATCAGTTTAAAACACTTAATAAACACTTTAAAACCAGTTTAAAAACACTTTGAAAAAATGTCTACAACAAATTTCCAAAACATTTCGAAACCCCTTTACAACCAGTTTAAAAAAAACACTAACATTTTAAAACCAGTTGAAAACCTTAAAAAACATTAAAACCAGTTATAAACTCTTTTAAACCACAGACGATAAACTCTTGAAGAACACTGAAACAACAGAAAACATTTCACAGTTTTGAAAAGAAAACACGACAAGGTGTGAACAACAACAACAACAACAACAACAACAACAACTGCACAGTTGTTTTTTTCACTTTGAATGATTCATAAACTAATAGTCAGCGCGGGGACCTGATCACGTGACGCCCTCTGAACAGGCCTCTTTAAACCACTTTAAAACACATTTAAAAACACTTTAAAAAACAAATTTAAAAAAATTTTTAAAAGCAGTTTAAAAACATGACAAGGCGCGAACAACAACAGCAACAACAATAACAAGAAGAACTGTACTGTTGGCTTTTTCACTTTCAATGATTTCTAAGTTAGCGCGGACACCTGATCACGTGATGTCCCGTGAAGAACCAATCAGAGAATAGCTGGTGGCTCTTTGCGGAAGTGAGAGTGGGCCGAATGCGGAAAAGAAGAAAGTTGAAAGATGATCGCTCACTGTTGTCGTTGTCCTCTCCTACAACGCCACAAAGTGTCATTATCCCCCGAGGAAAGTAATTGGTACTGCGGGAAAACATATCCGATAGAAATGAGTATGCAGAAAGTATTTGTGGTGAAAAGTAGTCTGTAAATTGACACGACCCGGCGAGCTGTTAGAGCGACAGAGTGAAACTTCTTCCTCTGACAACGATCTAAGTGGACAATCTTTGCGCGGCGTGTCCAGCTGTTGCGAGAGCAGGACGTGAAGGTTCGAAACCCGCAACAAGGAGACTATGGGACCGCCCGTCCACTCGCCGCTTTAACGCGGAAGAAGCGGACCCCGGGTCGGGTTTGGGCCGGCGGCGGCTCCAGTCCCGTCCCCCGGCGAGAAAATGTGGCTGAACCCGGAGGAAGTGTTGGTGAAAAATGCGCTGAAGCTGTGGATCACCGAGAGGAGCAACGCCTTCTTCCTGCTGCAGAGGAGGCGAGGCCGCGGGAAGACCACCGGCAAGATCAGCGGTCAGTAGCCCGCAACACGGCGCACCTGGGCGGCCACACACCTGAGGGGGGTGGGTGGTCTCACATCAGCAACACGGGGCACCTGGGCGGCCACACACCTGAGGGGGGGTGGGTGGTCTCACATCAGCAACACGGCGCACCTGGGCGGCCACACACCTGAGGGGGGTGGGTGGTCTCACATCAGCAACACGGCGCACCTGGGCGGCCACACACCTGAGGGGGGTGGGTGGTCTCACATCAGCAACACGGCGCACCTGGGCGGCCACACACCTGAGGGGGGTGGGTGGTCTCACATCAGCAACACGGCGCACCTGGGCGGCCACACACCTGAGGGGGGTGGGTGGTCTCACATCAGCAACACGGCGCACCTGGGCGGCCACACACCTGAGGGGGGTGGGTGGTCTCACATCAGCAACATGTGCACCTGGGCGGCCACACACCTGAGGGGGGTGGTGGTCTCACATCAGCAACATGTGCACCTGGGCGGCCACACACCTGAGGGGAGTGGGTGGTCTCACATCAGCAACACGGCGCACCTGGGCGGCCACACACCTGAGGGGGTGGGTGGTCTCACATCAGCAACACGGCGCACCTGGGCGGCCACACACCTGAGGGGGGTGGGTGGTCTCACATCAGCAACACGGGGCACCTGGGCGGCCACACACCTGAGGGGGGTGGGTGGTCTCACATCAGCAACACGGGGCACCTGGGCGGCCACACACCTGAGGGGGGTGGGTGGTCTCACATCAGCAACACGGCGCACCTGGGCGGCCACACACCTGAGGGGGGTGGGTGGTCTCACATCAGCAACATGTGCACCTGGGCGGCCACACACCTGAGGGGGTGGGTGGTCTCACATCAGCAACACGGCGCACCTGGGCGGCCACACACCTGAGGGGGGTGGGTGGTCTCACATCAGCAACATGTGCACCTGGGCGGCCACACACCTGAGTGGAGGTCAACCCAGTAAAAAAAACTTCATTTGAAGACTTTATCCATTAAGACTTGAGGGAAAAGGAGTCCAAAGTTAGACTTTGTTGACTCACTGAGACTATAATGAACAGTTTGAGTTGCACTAACTCTCCTGCTTCACCTTCATCTAACTCAGGTGTGAACAATATAGTCTGCACTAAATAATAATAACGCCACCTGGTCACCCACTGTTGACTCTTAAAGGTACAGTACACCACTCCGTTTACACTGAACACCAAATCTCATCTGTTTGCCCTCCAGTGATTCAAATCGGATATTTTCACATCAGGAAGTAGTCCCGAGTCTGGATTTACACTGCAGCCCAAAGTCCACCAAATCACACTTCTTTCTAAATCTTTTTTTTTTTCCAGCCCCAATGATCTCTCTCTCTCTCTCTCTCTCTCTCTCTCTCTCTCTTTCTCTCTCAGTATGACTATAGTACCGCGATACTAATGAATAGTTTTGGGTATGATACCACCCCTGAAAAGTACTGGTAAAACCCGCTTTCGTCGTCACATCGTGTTATTGCTGGTTTTACCAGCAGAGGAGCATGTTGGGCAGTGCACACACACAGAGTACTTACAAGCAGACACAGTGTGTGGACAAAAAAGGGAGAACAGACGCATTTCGGCTTAAAAAGTAGAGATAAAGGTGAAGTTATAACACTGAAACACCCTCAGGAAGAGGTGCTTTAAGACATAGCTAGCTAGCGGCTAACGTCCATCTTCAGTGTTTTAGCTACTTCTAAATCACTAATCCTGGCCTCCATGGCGACAAATAAAGTACGTTTCTTACAAGTTGAGGAAAAGGAATTGCTAAACATGCTTCACTCACCGGCATCACATTGTAAACTAATGCCATTGGTGGAGCTATACCTGACATCCACTGTAATGATACCAAATACATAAGCGTATCTAGACGATGCTACTATTATTACATCAATGTTTTTTGGCATCACAACATCTTCTTTCACATTTAAAAAGTTCATATTATGTTTTTAAACTCAGAAAATACGTCCCTGCACACATAAGGACTTTGAATATGACCAATGTATGATCCTGTAACAACTTGGTATCGGATCGATACCTACGTTTGTGGTATCATCCAAAACTAATGTAAAGTATCAAACAGAATAAGAATAAGGGATTATTACATTTCAACATGAGTGTGGATAGAACACGTTGAAAGAGAAAGTAAGCAGATATTAAGTAGAATAATAAATCATTTTCTACCACTTGACCTTAATAATAATAATAATAAGTATCATTACAGTGGATGTCAGGTGGACCCACATCATATTGAACCCTATGGCTTTGGAATGGGATGGCACTTTAACTTCATATGTCAGTCAAGGCAGGTGGCCAAATACTTTTGGCAATATAGTGTATGTACACACACATATATATATATATATATATATATATATATATATCAATTACCACTCCACTTCAACTTAAACAGTTGAATGTTTATATATATATAAACAAACATTCAACTGTTTAAGTTGAAGTGGAGTGGTAATTGATTTAGTTTCATGAAGTTGAACACCTGACTCAGTAAGTTGATGATGCGGACACGTTTGTTTCTGGATACTTTCTTTGTAGTGAGTCAGTTGGATTAGTTTGACTTTGGAGGTCCATTCCTACATGTTGTGCACTGGTCAATTGAAGGTCGTTTAAAAGAAAATCAAAGGTTTGGGATTCTTTGTTGAGTCGAGTCTTTTTTTTTTGTCTCCCAGCCTCAACAAAAGTAACGGCACAAAGCGTCGCCAGGTTGACGCCATTTGTCAGTTTCAAAAGGAAGGCCGGCGTTTGACCTCACAGGTCAAAGGTCACGTAGATGCGTTATCTCACAGCTGTGTTTGTTGACCAGCGTCTCACTTCTTGTTTCCTCTCGTAAAAAAGAATAGTCGGAACTTCCTGTTCGCCTTCGCGTTGTCCCCGCTGCTGTCACCATAGCAACAAGGAGGGTTTGGTTTGAGGTCATCAACATGTTGAAGACCAGAACCTTGGTCACAGGCCGTGAATACAAATACAGTTCTTACAGAGTCTGGACAGCCTTCTAGACCACAAGTGTCCAAAGTTTTTGTAAGACTGTAAAAAGACTAGAAGGTGAATACAAAAGTGGAATAAAAGAGCAAGCAGGTGAAATGGAAAGAGAAGAAGTTGCATGTTGACTCGAATAAGACACAATGTTTTTATTTTAAAACTCTTATTGATCAAAAATAATAATGAATTTACATCAATGTTAGGAATTATTGACATGTTTAAGGCTACAAATAACTTCAAATATTGCACTTGGAAATTTTTGGGGGGAAAATATTGCACATTTTGTCTTTTTTTTTTAAACAAAAAGCGCATAAAATAAAACAAACAAAAAGTAATAAAAACATATACTTGACAGATCTACAGTTGATTTACAGATTAATAGACTGAATGTAAAAAAAAACAAAAAACAAAAAACATTTGTGACTTACTTTTAACATTTTTATGAAAGGGTCCTAAGAACTTTAAGTGTGATTTTTTTTGTTTTTCCTGTCATTGCTCAAAAAATAATAATGAATCAAAATCAATGTTGTTATGTATTATTGACATATTCAAGACTCCAATTAATTCACATAAAATATTACACTTTGAAATATTTTTGGTGTTTTTGCCATGAAAACATGTTTGCTTTGAACAAAAAGGTAATAAAAAAAAATAAAAAATAAAAACGTATGATTGACAGATGGATCTAATGTTAATCTAAAGATTCATAGGTCAAAAACAAATAATGTACGAATATTTTTAACAGTTATTATTTGTGCCTTTTTGGAGCTCTGAGAATTTGAGTTGAGTTTTTTTCCAACTGTCATTGCTAAAACAATAAAAATGAATCCAAATCAGAATCAGATATATTTTATAAATCCCCAGGGGAAATTAAAATGTTCAGCACAATCCCATCCAAGATCAGACAAACATTACAGGGAGACAGAACAGGATCTCTGACGGGTCTGCCAACTTCTGGCGCTCCTTACAGAAAAGGTGAGATACAGGTAAACAAGTGGGGGGATAAAATAAAAATAATCTGTCTAAGCCTGGGCCCCTGGAGAGGGGTCCAGACTGAGGCCAAGGGAAAAAAAACAACTCATAGCCATAGCACACATCCCTCTTACGCTTCACATCAATGTTGTTTTGAATTATTGACATAAATAAGACTCTGTAGGAGGCAACGGGGTAGACGTTGGGAAGACTATGTCTCCCAGCTTGGGATCCCCCGGGAGGAGCTGGATCAAGTGGCTGGGGTGAGGGAAGTCTGGGCTTCCCTGCTTGGGCTGCTGCCCCCGTGACCCCACCTCGGATAAGCAGAAGAAAATGGATGGATGGAAGAAGACTCCAATTACTTCACATCAAATATTACACTTTGAAATAGTTTTTTGTAGAAAATACTTCATAATTTGTGTTTTTGACATAAAAACAAAGTTATCTTTGACAAAAAGGGTATAAAACAAGCATTACTAAAAATTAAAAAAGTTTTAATCAAAGGATGAATCTGAAGTTGATCTGAAGATTTAAGTGTTGAACATAAAATAAAACTAAAAATGTAAGACATATTTTCAACACTTTTATGAGTGGGACCTTTAGAGCTGAAGAAGACTGCGATTGTAGAGAATCATGTTGCCACATCTAGTATGTGTGTGACAATCTTTGGTACTTTACTTTGAACTTTAACATCAAATATACATCCATCCTTTTTCTCACGCTTCTTCCTCATTCCACTTTGAAATATTTTATGGGGAAAATCTTGCATATTTAAAAAACAACAACAAAGCTTTCTTTGACAAAAGGGCACAAAACCTAACATGAACTAACTTGATGTTGTCAACCTGAAGTTGATCTACAGATTTAAGCATAAAAATAATTATTATAGAACTTATTTTTAACATTTTGATGAGTGAGTCTGAGACCCAACTTGAGGAGAACCCTGAAGGTTCAACAATAGTCTTAATTGTCTATTAAGAATAGAAATGGCCGCCGCATGTTCCGATCTCTCAGTGTGCGGCCCTCAGTGGAAAAAGTTTGGACACCCCTGATGTGGACTCTGTGGAATGTTCCAGCTGTGAGGACCTTTTTGTGTTGCTAGGCTGCGGCCTCGTGGCTCCAAGCGGGTCCACTTGGACCCTCCGAAGTGTCTCGCTGTGGACCGGCAGCCCCAACACAGAAATAATAACACCTCAATGGTTACTGGAACTATCAAACAAAGCAGTACTTTGGATTATGAATTATTATTTAGTTTATTACTGTGAACTGATAGCACAGTTGTGCTAACAGACGACTACGCTGAAGGTCATTAGTCATTAGTAACTACATATTGTATACTTTGTGGTGTACAAAATAGCATTTTTACGAGTTTGTCTGCTATGAGTTTTGTGCAGCCTGGGGCCCATTTTTAACGTCACATTGTAAATATAATGTTATTTGGTGATCTTTTTTTGTATTTTTAATCTATGTATGTATTTGGGTATTTTTTCTGTTAAATGATAATAAAATAAAATAAAAAGTGGTAAAAGCTCAAAGAGGTGAAATGTAATGAGAAAAAGTTGCAATGTTGACACTAATAACAGAAACAGAAAATAATTTCTCCAAAAATAATGTTATGAATTATTCACCTAGTAAAAGCTGCAATTACTTAAAATATTCCATTTTGAATTATTTTTTGAGGAAGTTATTGCACATTACATATTACAATATTGTTATTTTGTATATTATAAACATAAAATTATATTTTGGATGACAAAAAAGGCAAAAATAAACCAAAAAAACACAACATAAAGAACTAAACGGTCGGATAAATCTGAAGTTAATCTTAAGATTTATGGGTGAAAGAAAAAATGTAGTGACTTATGTTTAAGATGTTTATGGATCCCTCAGAATTTTAGTGGGATTTTTTTTTTAAACAGTCATTGCTTATAAAATCAATGTTGTTATGAATTGTTGACATATTTAAGGCTACAATTACTTCACATCAAATATTACACTTATACATTTTTTGGTGGGGGAAAATGTTGCATATTTTGTGTATTTGTCATAAAGGTTTTGACAAGGCATAAAACGTACAAAGTAAATAAACTCCAACTTTGTATGGACAGACAGATTAGTAGTAAAACAATAAGGCGCAGCAGTCCTTCATCTCCCAGCTCCAGGTAGTCCAGTTGGTTCTCCAGGGAGCGGACATATCGATCAATCAATCAATGTATATTTGTATAGCCCTAAATCACCAGTGTCTCAAAGGGCTGCACAAACCACAATCACATCATCGGTTTGAAAAAAGGATGGAAGGAGGCGGCGTTCTGTGAGGATTAGCTTTTAGCTTTGTTGTTAGCCCCGCTCGGCGTCCCCGTTTCTGCTTCCCATCACACCGCTTACGTCTCCTCCGTCCACGGTCCCTGCTGGTACCTGGTTCCTCTGCTTCACATCGCGGGCGTGTAGTCCCCTGCTAGCGAGAAGGTCCAGCGTACACACATCTTTTGGTCTGAAACTGTTCCATTTATGTACATCTAAAATTGTCTGGCGGTCCAATGTTAACTTTGAAATTTTCAGAATTTACCAATATGTTTGCCAAAAGAGTTCCATTTCTGCCACGAGCCTCTGCCGCCATTATCATTAATTGTCCTTCCTGCCTGCAGGCCTCCTGGTGGGGGCGCTAGACACGGTGCTGGACTCCAACGCCAGGGTCACGCCCTTCAGGATCCTCCTGCAGGTTCCTGGCTCGCCAATAAGTTGGATCATTGCAAGCGGTGAGTGTGTGTTTGTGTGTGTGTGTGTGTTAGTGTGTTAGTGTGTTTGTGTGTGTGTGTGTTTGTTGTTTTGAAATGTTTGTGTCCTTCAGGAGCCGCCATGGAGGAAGTGAACAAGCACTGGGACTGGCTGGTCCACAACCTGTTGCACTCACTCTCCGTCTTTGACAACAAGGACGACGTCAGCAACTTTGTCAAAGGGAAAGTGAAGGTAAGAAGTACACTTAACACTTTAACTCCTCCCACCACAACACTGCTAACACTTTAGCTCCTCCCACCACCACACTGCCAACACTTTAACTCCTCCCACCATGACAAGCCAACAATGTAACTCCTCCCACCACCACACTGCCAGCACTTTAACTCCTCCCACCATAACAAGCCAACAATGTGACTCCTCCCACCAATAACACAGCCAAGAATTTAACTCCTCCCACCACAACGCTGCTAACACTTTAGCCCCTTCCACTTTAATACGTCAACACTTTAACTCCTCCCACTACCACACTGCTTACACTTTAACTCCTCCCACCACAACACAGCCAACACTTTAACTCCTCCCACCACAACACTGCTAACACTTTAGCTCTTCCCACCACCACACAGCCAACACTTTAGCTCCTCCCACCACAACAAAGCCAACACTTTAGCTCCTCCCACCACCACACTGCTTACACTTTAACTCCTCCCACCACAACACAGCCAACACTTTAGCTCCTCCCACCACAACACTGCTAACACTTTAGCCCCTCCCACTTTAATACGGTCAACACTAACTCCTCCCACCACAACACAGCCAACACTTTAACTCCTCCCACCACCACACAGCCAACACTGTAGCTCCTCCCACCACAACAAAGCCAACACTTTAGCTCCTCCCACCACCACACTGCTTACACTTCAGCTCCTCCCACCACAACACAGCCAACACTTTAGCTCCTCCCACCACAACACTGCTAACACTTTAGCCCCTCCCACTTTAATACGGTCAACACTAACTCCTCCCAGCACAACACAGCCGACACTTTAACTCCTCCCACCACAATACGGCTCACACTTAAGCTCCTCCCATCGCAGGGTCTGATAGCCGAGGAGGTCAGAGGTCGCCAGGCTGCCCAAGAAGACGACCCAGAGAAGTTCAGAGAAGCTCTCCTCAAGTTTGAGCTTCACTTCCAGCTTCCTTCTTCCGAGAAGTTGGTGACTTTTTATTCCTGCTCCTGCTGGAAAGGACGAGTTCCTCGCCAAGGTTTCCTCTACCTCAGCATCAACCACATGGCCTTCTACTCCTTCCTGCTGGGCAAAGAAGGTACTACTACAACTAGTACTACTAATAATACTACATCAACCACATCTCCTTCCTGCTGGGCAAAGAAGGTACTACTACAACTAGTACTACTAATAATACTACATCAACCACATCTCCTTCCTGCTGGGCAAAGAAGGTACTACTACAACTAGTACTACTAATAATACTACATCAACCACATGGCCTTCTACTCCTTCCTGAGGGTAGGATGAGTAAAACAAAAAGTTGACCTCAGACTGGGCTCCTATGGAGGGGAAGTCTGGGGTGAGGAAAAAAACTGGATAGTAAAGCACATGTAGAAGTTACGACGTACCCGAAGCTGCCAGCTCCGTTTTCCGACATCCCATGAGAGCCCGGGAAGGAGTTTGGATGCAACCCAGCAGCCCATCCTGAAACATTTCAGCAGATTACTAAGGAGGTTCCCGGCAGGATCCTTGAGGGTGCCATCCAGTCTACATGTGCTTTGTGGACCTGGAGAAGGCCTTCGACCGTGTCCCTCGAGAAGTCCTGTGGGAGGTGCTCATAGAGTATGGGGTATCGGACCGTCTGATTGTGGCGGTGAGCTTCCTGTGTGATGAGTGTCAGAGCTTTGGCCGTATTGCGGGTTGTAAGTCGGACCACAGTGAGCTCTAGACCCAGCCAGGGCTGCCCCTTTGTCACGATACTGTTTACAACTTCTATGGACAGAATTTGTAGGCACAGTCAGGGTGTTGAGAGGATCTAGTTTGGTGGCTGCAGGATTAGGTCTCTGCTTTTTGGAGATGACGTGGTCCTTATTGTTTCATCTGGCAAGGATCTTCAGTTCTCATTGGATCAGTTCCCAGCTGAGTGTGACGCGACTGGTATGGAAAACAGCGCCTCCAAGTCCGAGTCCATGGTTCTCGCCTGGAAAAGGGTAAAGTGCCATCTCCGGGCTGGGGACGAGATCTTTCACTAGGTGGAGGAATTCAAGTATCTTGGGGTCTTGTTCACGAGTGAGAGAAGAGTGGATCTTGAGATTGACAGGTGGTTTGGTGCAGTGTCTGATGACCAAATATCGGTCCATGGTGTTAAAGAAGGAGCTGAGCTGGAAGTCAAAGCTCTCAATTTACCAACTGATCTATGTTCCTATTCTCACATATTGTCATGAGCTTGGGTACAACATGAGTTTCCTAGAGAGAGGGTGAGAAGCTCTGTCATCCAGGAGGAGATCAGAGTATAGACACTGCTCCTCCACATCGAGAGGAGCCAGATGAGGTGCTTCATTCATCTGGTCAGGATGCCACCCGAACACTTCCCTGAGGAGGTGTTGAGGGCACCTCCAACCTGTAGAAGGCCACGGGGAAGACCCAGTACAGGTTGGAGAGACTATGTCTCCCAGCTGGTCTGGGAACACCTCGGGATCCCCCGGGAGGAGCTGGACCAAGTGGCTGTGGACAGAAAACGTTAAGTTGGGCTAAGATGGATGGCACAAAAGTTTGAGTGCCCACAGCTCTGCCTGCATCCTCCAATCATTTGTGGCAACTTTAGGGTACTTTCAACCATTTGTGGATACACCAAGGCAAGGCTTACTCCAGTCTGCAGAGGTTATGAGGATTTCTAATAGGTCGATGTCTTCAATGTCCTTGACTGAAAGGGAGGTACGCGGCACTCCTCTTCTCTCAAGAGTCTGTCCTGTGTCCAGCAACAACCGTACTGTCAGGACAGCCGAAATCTTGTCAATTCTCTTCAGAGGTAAGTTGATCTATTC
>NC_084623.1:2730255-2732755 GCF_033978795.1 Nerophis ophidion | reverse complement strand
TTCATTGATTTTTACTTTCATTCTATCATTTGCTTTTTTATGAACAAGGTACTTTACCTCATCCATTCACTCATTCATTCATTCATTCTAGGTACTCTCATTCATTCATTTCCATTCCTTTTCCTTTAAACAAGGTATTTTCATTCATTCATTCATTTATTTTCTTTTATACAAACAAGGTACTTCAACTCATTCATGCATTCATTTTTATTTAAACAAGGTACTTAAATTAATTCATTCATCCATTCATTTTCCTTTAAGTAGATAAAGGAAACGTTATATTTATATTATTATGATAACATGATGAACTTCTTTTGTGTGATTAATGTTTCAATATTCATAAGCAGATAAAAGAGGAAAGGTCACCTGGCCAAAGGGACCGTAGTCAGACCCATGTGGTCTGTAAAGGATGCCAGGCAAGAGCGCTAACACCGCGCTCACCCTTTAGAACAGTGGTTCTCAAATGGGGGTACTTGAAGGTATGCCAACAATATTCTAAAAATAGCAACAATTCAAAAACTCTTTATAAATATGTTTATTAAATATTACTTCAAGAAAATATGAATGTAAGTTCATAAAGTGTGAAAAGAAATACAACAATGCAATATTCAGTGTTGACAGCTAGATTTTTTGTGGACATGTTCCATAAATATTGATGTTAAAGTTTTCTTTTTTTGCGAAGAAATGTTTATAAGTAAGTTGATGAATCCAGATGGATCTCTATTACAATCCCCAAAGTTGATGATTACTTCTATGTGGAGAAATATGCAGTTAGCATTCAATCACTGGTTTATTTTTTGTTATTTTTACATCTTTTTTTCCAAATAGTTGAAGAAAGACCACTACGGATGAGCAATATTTTGGACTGTTATACAATTTAATACATCAGAAACTTTATTTTACTTCTTTATCTCTTTTTTTCCAACCAAAAATGCTTTGCTGTGATTGGGGGTACTTGAAGTAAAAACATGTTGACAGGGGGTACATCACTGAAAAAAGGTTGAGAACCACTGCAGAAAAGAGTTCTTCTCACATGTTTACATTTTCTTACACTTTATCAAGCATTTCTTGCATATTTTTAAGAGCTTCTTGTCACATTTACAAATCATTCCTCAAACAATACAAAAGTCTTGCTCTTAAAGTAGAAGTTTTATTTTTGTACTTCTTTGCTTTTCGAGCAGAAGAACTTAGACAACAACTTTTTCAACCCAGCAACACAAAACACATTTTGTGTGTTTGTTCGGAACATTGTGTGTTTGTTTAGAACATTTAGTGTGTTTGTTGAGAACATTGTGTGTGTTTGTTGAGAACATTTAGTGTTTGTTGAGAACATTGTGTGTGTTTGTTGAGAACATTTAGTGTTTGTTGAGAACATTGTGTGTGTTTGTTGAGAACATTTAGTGTTTGTTGAGAACATTGTGTGTGTTTGTTGAGAACATTTAGTGTTTGTTGAGAACATTGTGTGTGTTTGTTGAGAACATTTAGTGTTTGTTGAGAACATTGTGTGTGTTTGTTGAGAACATTTAGTGTGTTTGTTGAGAACATTGTGTGTGTTTGTTGAGAACATTTAGTGTGTTTGTTGAGAACATGTGTGTGTTTGTTGAGAACATTTAGTGTGTTTGTTGAGAACATGTAGTGTGTTTGTTGAGAACATTGTGTGTGTTTGTTGAGAACATTGTGTGTGTTTGTTGAGAACATTTAGTGTGTTTGTTGAGAACATGTAGTGTGTTTGTTGAGAACATTGTATGTGTTTGTTGAGAACATTGTGTGTGTTTGTTGAGAACATTGTGTGTGTTTGTTGAGAACATTTAGTGTGTTTGTTGAGAACATTTAGTGTGTTTGTTGAGAACATTTAGTGTGTTTGTTGAGAACATTGTGTGTGTTTGTTGAGAACATTTAGTGTGTTTGTTGAGAACATTTAGTGTGTTTGTTGAGAACATTTAGTGTGTTTGTTGAGAACATTGTGTGTGTTTGTTGAGAACATTTAGTGTGTTTGTTGAGAACATTGTGTGTGTTTGTTGAGAACATTTAGTGTGTTTGTTGAGAACATTTAGTGTGTTTGTTGAGAACATTGTGTGTGTTTGTTGAGAACATTGTGTGTGTTTGTTGAGAACATTTAGTGTGTTTGTTGAGAACATGTAGTTTGTTTGTTGAGAACATTGTGTGTGTTTGTTGAGAACATTGTGTGTGTTTGTTGAGAACATTTAGTGTGTTTGTTGAGAACATTTAGTGTGTTTGTTGAGAACATTGTGTGTGTTTGTTGAGAACATTGTGTGTGTTTGTTGAGAACATTGTGTGTGTTTGTTGAGAACATTGTGTGTGTTTGTTGAGAACATTTAGTGTGTTTGTTGAGAACATTTAGTGTGTTTGTTGAGAACATTGTGTGTGTTTGTTGAGAACATTGTGTGTGTTTGTTGAGAACATTGTGTGTGTTTGTTGAGAACATTTAGTGTGTTTGTTGAGAACATTGTGTGTGTTTGTTGAGAACATTGTGTGTGTT
>NC_084623.1:2535255-2727755 GCF_033978795.1 Nerophis ophidion | reverse complement strand
ATGTATATATGTATATATGTATATATATACATATATACATATGTATATATGTATATATATATATATATGTATATATATATATGTATATATGTATATATATATATATGTATATATATATATATATATATATATATATTTGACGTTCCTGTTGGCTCTGAGGACTTTGTAGGTTCCACTTGAGCGCACGTTAGTGTATAAATGATGAGGTGATAATGTTTGATGTGTGCGATGTAGTCCATGAACATCCTGGCCTCGGTGCTGCTGTTGTACGCCAAGGAAGAAGAAGCCTTCTGGCTGCTGGTTGCCGTCTGTGAGCGCATGCTGCCTGACTACTTCAACCGCCGCGTCATAGGTGAGAAAACTATCATCTGCATAATAATCATACTTATCATAATCATAATCGTCGTCATAATCACAATAATCACAGTCATAATCATAATTATAATAATCATACTCATCCTAATCATAATAGTCGTAATCCTAATCATAATAATAATAATAATAATAAAAATGATAATCATAATAATATTTATAATAATTGTCATCATCATAATCAATATAATCATAAACATAATTATCATAATAGTAATCACAAGAATCATAATAGTCCATCCATCCATTTATTTCCTACCGCTTGTCCCTTTCATAATCATAATTATAATCATAATAATCATTATAGTCGTAATCATATTAATCATAATAGTCATAATGGTAAGAATAGTCATAATCATAACAATGATAGTCATAATGATACTTCAAATAATCCTAACAAGCTAATGAAAGAAAGCGAGGTGGTGTTTATGTGGTGGGAGGGTCTTGACCGTCTAATTTGCATAATTGGCCGTGACACATGAGTGTCATTTACCAAAAAGGTTAAAAAGATGATATTTGTGTCCTGGTTAGTTTTTCAAATCATCCACGATGTCGTTCTCTGTTTTCACATGTTCATGAGATCCCTGCAAGGTCTCACATTCCTGCCAAAAACCAGGTCACCCTCTGTAAATGTGAAGTGGATTTATATAGCACTTTTCTCTAGTGACTCAAAGCGCTTTACATAGTGAAACCCAATATCTGAGTTACAGTGTGGTGAGGAAGTGTCTTGCCCAAGGACACAACGGCAGTAAATTGGATGGCAGACATGGGGATCAAACCTGGAACCCTGAAGTTGCTGGCAGGGCCACTCTACCAGCCGAGCTAGCCACCGCCCCAATGGTTTTTCTACTTTTGAAGACCATGGAAGAGTGTGCAGGCTGTGTCACGTTAGCGCTATCGCTAGTCCTTATAGACCTGGTCCCAATCCTAAACCTAATCTGGTTTCTTTGGTACCAGGTTCAGCCAGTGGAACCCTGGTAGGTTCCATTTGGACTTGGAGGACTACCAAAAGGTGCACAATTACCACAAAATAGTTGTGTGTAATTTTAGCAGATTTAGGACCTTTTTGGAGAACCATGAAACTTGTAAGGATGAGTCCTTTTTGGGGAACCATGAGACCCTGGGATGAGTCCTTTTAGGAACCATGAGACCTAAGGATGAGTCCTTTTAGGAACCATGAGACCTAAGGATGAGTCCTCTTAGGAACCATGAGACCTTTTAACAATGAGTCCTTTTTGGGGAACCATGAGACCCTGGGATGAGTCCTTTTAGGAACCATGAGACCTAAGGATGAGTCCTTTTAGGAACCATGAGACCTAAGGATGAGTCCTCTTAGGAACCATGAGACCTTTTAACAATGAGTCCTTTTTGGGGAACCATGAGACCTAAGGATGAGTCCTCTTAGGAACCATGAGACCTTTTAACAATGAGTCCTTTTTGGGGAACCATGAGACCTAAGGATGAGTCCTTTTTGGGGAACCATGAGACCTAAGGATGAGTCCTTTTAGGAACCATGAGACCTTTTAACAATGAGTCCTTTTTGGGGAACCATGAGACCTAAGGATGAGTCCTTTTAGGAACCATGAGACCTTTTAACAATGAGTCCTTTTTGGGGAACCATGAGACCTTTTAACAATGAGTCCTTTTTGGGGGAACCATGAGACCTAAGGATGAGTCCTTTTAGGAACCAGGATACCTTTTAACAATGAGTCCTTTTTGGGGGAACCATGAGACCTAAGGATGAGTCCTTTTAGGAACCATGAGACCTTTTAACAATGAGTCCTTTTTGGGGAACCATGAGACCTTTTAACAATGAGTCCTTTTTGGGGGAACCATGAGACCTAAGGATGAGTCATTTTAGGAACCAGGAGACCTTTTAACAATGAGTCCTTTTTGGGGGAACCATGAGACCTAAGGATGAGTCCTTTTAGGAACCAGGAGACCTTTTAACAATGAGTCCTTTTTGGGGGAACCATGAGACCTAAGGATGAGTCCTTTTAGGAACCAGGAGACCTTTTAACAATGAGTCCTTTTTGGGGGAACCATGAGATCTTTAAGGATGAGTCCTTTTAGGAACCAGGATACCTTTAACCATGAGTCCATTTTGTGTGAACCATGAGACCATGAAGAATGAGTCGTTATAGGGGAACCACGAGACCTTAAAAGATGAGTCCTTTTGGGGAACTATGACACCATTAAGAAGGACTTCTTTTTTGGGAACCTTAATACCTTTAAAAATTAGTCGTTTTAGCGGAACCACAAGACCTTTAAGGATGAGTCCTTTTGGGGGAAACTTGAGACCTTCAAGGATGAGTCTCTTTTGGGGGAACCATGAGACAATTAAAATGAGTCCTTTTAGGGGAACCATAAGACCTTTTAAAAATGAGTTGTTTGGGGGAACCACGAGACCTTTAAGGATGAGTCCTTTTTGGTGTACTATGAGACCATTAACAATAAATCCTTTTGAGGAACCATGAGACCTTTTTAAAAAGGAGTCCTTTTTGGGGGAACCAAGAGGCTTTTAAGGATGAGTCCTTTTGAGAGAACCACGAGACCTTTAAGGATGAGTCCTTTTTGGGATAACCATTACCCTTCTAAGGATGAGTCATTTTAGGGTAACCACGAGATCTTTAAGGATGAATCCTTTTGGGGAACCATAAGACATTTAAAATGAGTCGTTTTAGGGGAACCATGAGACCGTTAAGGATGAGTCCTTTTGGGAAAGCCATGAGACCATTAAGAATGAGTCCTTCTTGGGGAACCATGAGACCTTTAAAAATGAGTCGTTTTTGAGGGAACCATGAGACCATTAAGAATGAGTCCTTTTAGGAACCATGAGACCTTTTAACAATCAGTCCTTTTTGGGGGAACCATGAGACCATTAAGAATGAGTCCTTTTAGGAGAACCACAAGACCTTTTAAGAATGAGTCCTCTTGGGGGAACCATGAGACTTTTAAGGGTGAGTCCGTTTGGGAGGAGCTATAAGACCCTCAGAGGTTAGGTCCTCTTTGTGGTGAGTCTGGACTTTCTTGTTTCCAGGTAGATTGGATGTTGTTCTCAGCCCCATTTCCCAAGTACCCCAAGTGGTCCGAGGAGGTTGTCATTCCCTTTGGCTGGACTGCACGCTCTACACAATTCCATACTTTTAAAGGCACCGTCTGTACTAGCGTGTGTGGATTCATGTAAAATGCAAGGGTGCCTTATTGCAGGTGATGTCACTTCCTGTTGCAGAATCACCAGCTGCTCTGAGGCCGACTTAGTCAACCTCCCTGGAAGTGATGTTGCTACTTTTGACAGCAACAAAGCAAGTCTTTAGCGTGATGCTAACTTACATTGGGTTTACCATAGACAGGCTAGTATTAGCATTAATGAGTTTACTTGAACAATGTGTTCATGAGAACAACGGCTAAGATGAAAGTCACCATCAAACAGCCCACTACATACAGTATGCACACTTTGTGGGGCGCAACAAGCCGCCAGCAATAAACACATGTACTACAACGCAGGAGCCCAAGTGGATCAGTTACTTACAGTATGCACACTTTGTGGGGCGCAACAAGCTGCCAGGAATAAACACATGTACGACAATGCAGGAGCCCAAGTGGATCAGTTACTTACAGTATGCACACTTTGTAGGGCGCAACAAGCCGCCAGCAATAAACACATGTACTACAACACAGGAGCCCAAGTGGATCAGTTACTTACAGTATGCACACTTTGTGGGGCGCAACAAGCCGCCAGCAATAAACACATGTATGACAACGCAGGAGCCCAAGTGGATCAGTTACTTACAGTATGCACACTTTGTGGGGCGCAACAAGCCGCCAGCAATAAACACATGTACGACAATGCAGGAGCCCAAGTGGATCAGTTACTTACAGTATGCACACTTTGTGGGGCGCAACAAGCTGCCAGCAATAAACACATGTACGACAATGCAGGAGCCCAAGTGGATCAGTTACTTACAGTATGCACACTTTGTAGGGCGCAACAAGCCGCCAGCAATAAACACATGTACGACAACGCAGGAGCCCAAGTGGATCAGTTACTTACAGTATGCACACTTTGTAGGGCGCAACAAGCCGCCAGCAATAAACACATGTACGACAACGCAGGAGCCCAAGTGGATCAGTTACTTACAGTATGCACACTTTGTAGGGCGCAACAAGCCGCCAGCAATAAACACATGTACTACAACACAGGAGCCCAAGTGGATCAGTTACTTACAGTATGCACACTTTGTAGGGCGCAACAAGCCGCCAGCAATAAACACATGTACGACAACGCAGGAGCCCAAGTGGATCAGTTACTTACAGTATGCACACTTTGTGGGGCGCCACAAGCCGCCAGCAATAAACAAATGTATGACAACGCAGGAGCCCAAGTGGATCAGTTACTTACAGTATGCACACTTTGTAGGGCGCAACAAGCTGCCAGCAATAAACACATGTATGACAACACAGGAGCCCAAGTGGATCAGTTACTTACAGTATGCACACTTTGTAGGGCGCAACAAGCTGCCAGCAATAAACACATGTATGACAACGCAGGAGCCCAAGTGGATCAGTTACTTACAGTATGCACACTTTGTAGGGCGCAACAAGCCGCCAGCAATAAACACATGTATGACAACGCAGGAGCCCAAGTGGATCAGTTACTTACAGTATGCACACTTTGTGGGGCGCAACAAGCCGCCAGCAATAAACACATGTACTACAACGCAGGAGCCCAAGTGGATCAGTTACTTACAGTATGCACACTTTGTAGGGCGCAACAAGCTGCCAGCAATAAACACATGTATGACAACGCAGGAGCCCAAGTGGATCAGTTACTTACAGTATGCACACTTTGTAGGGCGCAACAAGCCGCCAGCAATAAACACATGTATGACAACGCAGGAGCCCAAGTGGATCAGTTACTTACAGTATGCACACTTTGTAGGGCGCAACAAGCCGCCAGCAATAAACACATGTATGACAACGCAGGAGCCCAAGTGGATCAGTTACTTACAGTATGCACACTTTGTAGGGCGCAACAAGCCGCCAGCAATAAACACATGTATGACAACGCAGGAGCCCAAGTGGATCAGTTACTTACAGTATGCACACTTTGTGGGGCGCAACAAGCCGCCAGCAATAAACACATGTACGACAACGCAGGAGCCCAAGTGGATCAGTTACTTACAGTATGCACACTTTGTAGGGCGCAACAAGCCGCCAGCAATAAACACATGTACTACAACGCAGGAGCCCAAGTGGATCAGTTACTTACAGTATGCACACTTTGTAGGGCGCAACAAGCTGCCAGCAATAAACACATGTATGACAACGCAGGAGCCCAAGTGGATCAGTTACTTACAGTATGCACACTTTGTAGGGCGCAACAAGCCGCCAGCAATAAACACATGTATGACAACGCAGGAGCCCAAGTGGATCAGTTACTTACAGTATGCACACTTTGTAGGGCGCAACAAGCCGCCAGCAATAAACACATGTATGACAACGCAGGAGCCCAAGTGGATCAGTTACTTACAGTATGCACACTTTGTAGGGCGCAACAAGCCGCCAGCAATAAACACATGTATGACAACGCAGGAGCCCAAGTGGATCAGTTACTTACAGTATGCACACTTTGTGGGGCGCAACAAGCCGCCAGCAATAAACACATGTACGACAACGCAGGAGCCCAAGTGGATCAGTTACTTACAGTATGCACACTTTGTAGGGCGCAACAAGCCGCCAGCAATAAACACATGTATGACAACGCAGGAGCCCAAGTGGATCAGTTACTTACAGTATGCACACTTTGTGGGGCGCAACAAGCCGCCAGCAATAAACACATGTACGACAACGCAGGAGCCCAAGTGGATCAGTTACTTACAGTATGCACACTTTGTAGGGCGCAACAAGCCGCCAGCAATAAACACATGTACTACAACGCAGGAGCCCAAGTGGATCAGTTACTTACAGTATGCACACTTTGTAGGGCGCAACAAGCTGCCAGCAATAAACACATGTATGACAACGCAGGAGCCCAAGTGGATCAGTTACTTACAGTATGCACACTTTGTAGGGCGCAACAAGCCGCCAGCAATAAACACATGTATGACAACGCAGGAGCCCAAGTGGATCAGTTACTTACAGTATGCACACTTTGTGGGGCGCAACAAGCCGCCAGCAATAAACACATGTACTACAACGCAGGAGCCCAAGTGGATCAGTTACTTACAGTATGCACACTTTGTAGGGCGCAACAAGCTGCCAGCAATAAACACATGTATGACAACGCAGGAGCCCAAGTGGATCAGTTACTTACAGTATGCACACTTTGTAGGGCGCAACAAGCCGCCAGCAATAAACACATGTATGACAACGCAGGAGCCCAAGTGGATCAGTTACTTACAGTATGCACACTTTGTAGGGCGCAACAAGCCGCCAGCAATAAACACATGTATGACAACGCAGGAGCCCAAGTGGATCAGTTACTTACAGTATGCACACTTTGTAGGGCGCAACAAGCCGCCAGCAATAAACACATGTATGAC
The DNA here is from genome assembly GCF_033978795.1 of Nerophis ophidion. Classification (NCBI taxonomy): domain Eukaryota; kingdom Metazoa; phylum Chordata; class Actinopteri; order Syngnathiformes; family Syngnathidae; genus Nerophis; species Nerophis ophidion. Next base: position 2,720,838 of record NC_084623.1, on the reverse strand, counting down.
AACGCAGGAGCCCAAGTGGATCAGTTACTTACAGTATGCACACTTTGTGGGGCGCAACAAGCCGCCAGCAATAAACACATGTACGACAACGCAGGAGCCCAAGTGGATCAGTTACTTACAGTATGCACACTTTGTAGGGCGCAACAAGCCGCCAGCAATAAACACATGTACTACAACGCAGGAGCCCAAGTGGATCAGTTACTTACAGTATGCACACTTTGTAGGGCGCAACAAGCTGCCAGCAATAAACACATGTATGACAACGCAGGAGCCCAAGTGGATCAGTTACTTACAGTATGCACACTTTGTAGGGCGCAACAAGCCGCCAGCAATAAACACATGTATGACAACGCAGGAGCCCAAGTGGATCAGTTACTTACAGTATGCACACTTTGTAGGGCGCAACAAGCCGCCAGCAATAAACACATGTATGACAACGCAGGAGCCCAAGTGGATCAGTTACTTACAGTATGCACACTTTGTAGGGCGCAACAAGCCGCCAGCAATAAACACATGTATGACAACGCAGGAGCCCAAGTGGATCAGTTACTTACAGTATGCACACTTTGTGGGGCGCAACAAGCCGCCAGCAATAAACACATGTACGACAACGCAGGAGCCCAAGTGGATCAGTTACTTACAGTATGCACACTTTGTAGGGCGCAACAAGCCGCCAGCAATAAACACATGTATGACAACGCAGGAGCCCAAGTGGATCAGTTACTTACAGTATGCACACTTTGTGGGGCGCAACAAGCCGCCAGCAATAAACACATGTACGACAACGCAGGAGCCCAAGTGGATCAGTTACTTACAGTATGCACACTTTGTAGGGCGCAACAAGCCGCCAGCAATAAACACATGTACTACAACGCAGGAGCCCAAGTGGATCAGTTACTTACAGTATGCACACTTTGTAGGGCGCAACAAGCTGCCAGCAATAAACACATGTATGACAACGCAGGAGCCCAAGTGGATCAGTTACTTACAGTATGCACACTTTGTAGGGCGCAACAAGCCGCCAGCAATAAACACATGTATGACAACGCAGGAGCCCAAGTGGATCAGTTACTTACAGTATGCACACTTTGTAGGGCGCAACAAGCCGCCAGCAATAAACACATGTATGACAACGCAGGAGCCCAAGTGGATCAGTTACTTACAGTATGCACACTTTGTGGGGCGCAACAAGCCGCCAGCAATAAACACATGTACGACAACGCAGGAGCCCAAGTGGATCAGTTACTTGCAGTATGCACACTTTGTGGGGCGCAACAAGCCGCCAGCAATAAACACATGTATGACAACGCAGGAGCCCAAGTGGATCAGTCGGTGTTCGAGCAGCTGATCCGCGAGCGTCTTCCTGAGCTGGCCGAGCACTTCCCTGACCTGTCCACCCTGTCCTCGGTCTCGCTGTCCTGGTTCCTCACCATCTTCGTCAGCGTCATGCCCTTCCACAGCGCCGTCTGCGTGGTGGACTGCTTCTTCTTCCACGGCATCAAGGCCATCTTCCAGCTGGGCCTGGCCGTCCTGGAGACCACTAGCGAACTGCTGTGCCGCAGCTGTGATGACGGACACGCCCTCATGGTCCTCAGCAGGTGTGTTGGCGCGCAGGTGACCCTCACCCTGACCTTCGGGGGCTCTCAACCTTTGCTTTTTCCGCCTCGCAGTTTTCTGGAGCACGTCGGCCGTGAGGATTCGTCCTCTCAACCTCCCGCGGACCAAGTCCCCGTGACTCGGCTCATCAACGACGCCCTGGAAGTGAGTCCGCCGCCACGCTGAAAGGAGGTTGCCTACAGCCGCAGCTGGCACACAGCACTTGATAAGGTGGACAACAAATGTGGTTGTTGTGTCCTCTTGTGTGTCAGAGGTTTGGGGACTTGACCGTCAGGAAGATCGAGAGGCTGCGCTGCCACCACAGGATCCAAGTCCTGCAGGCCCACGAGGACACCGCCAAGGACAACACCGTCAGCAACTACACCTCATGTCTTCTGTCTCCTTCTTCTTCTTGTCTTTATCACTCATGTCTTCTGTCTCCTTCTTCTTCTTGTCTTTATCACTCATGTCTTCTGTCTCCTTCTCCTTCTTGTCTTTATCACTCATGTCTTCTGTCTCCTTCTCCTTCTTGTCTTTATCACTCATGTCTTCTGTCTCCTTCTTCTTCTTGTCTTTATCACTCATGTCTTCTGTCTCCTTCTTCTTCTTCTTCTTGTCTTTATCACTCATGTCTTCTGTCTCCTTCTTCTTCTTGTCTTTATCACTCATGTCTTCTGTCTCCTTCTTCTTCTTCTTCTTGTCTTTATCACTCATGTCTTCTGTCTCCTTCTTCTTCTTCTTCTTGTCTTTATCACTCATGTCTTCTGTCTCCTTCTTCTTCTTCTTCTTGTCTTTATCACTCATGTCTTCTGTCTCCTTCTTCTTCTTTTCTTTATCACTCATGTCTTGTGTGTCCTTCTTGTGTTTATGAGTGATATGTTGTGTGTCTTTCTTGTCTTTATGAGTGATATGTTGTGTGTCCTTGTTGTGTTTATGAGTGATATGTTGTGTGTCCTTGTCTTTATGAGTGATATGTTGTGTGTCATTGTTGTGTTTACTACTGATATGTTGTGTGTCGTTGTTGTGTTTATGAGTGATATGTTGTGTGTCGTTGTTAAATTTGAGTGGTATATTGTGTTTTGTTTATGACTGATATGTTGTGTGTCCTTGTGTTTATGAGTGATATGTTGTGTGTCCTTCTTGTGTTTATGACTGATATGTTGTGTGTCTTTCTTGTCTTTATGAGTGATATGTTGTGTGTCATTGTTGTGTTTATGAGTGATATGTTGTGTGTCGTTGTTGTGTTTGAATGGTATATTGTGTTTTGTTTGAGTGATATGTTGTATGTTGTCATCGTAAGTGATATTGTGTGTTGTTGTCATCATAATTGATATTGTGTGTTGTCGTCATAAGTGATATTTTTTGGTGTTGTCATCATATGTGACATTTTGTATGTTGTTGTCGTCATAAGTGATATTTTGTTTGTTGTTGTCATAAGTGATGTTTTGTGTTGTTGTTGTCATAAGTGATATGTTGTTGTCGTCATAAGTGATGTTTTGTGTTGTTGTCATAAGTGATGCTTTGTGTTGTTGTCGTCATAAGTGATGCTTTGTGTTGTTGTCATAAGTGATTTGTTGTCATAAGTGATATGTTGTTGTCGTCATAAGTGATGTTTTGTGTTGTTGTCATAAGTGATGTTTTGTGTTGTTGTCGTCATAAGTGATGCTTTGTGTTGTTGTCATAAGTGATTTGTTGTCATAAGTGATATGTTGTTGTCGTCATAAGTGATGTTTTGTGTTGTTGTCGTCATAAGTGATGTTTTGTATGTTGTTGTCGTCATAAGTGATATTTTGTTTGTTGTTGTCATAAGTGATGTTTTGTGTTGTTGTCATAAGTGATATGTTGTTGTCGTCATAAGTGATGTTTTGTGTTGTTGTTGTCATAAGTGATATGTTGTTGTCGTCATAAGTGATGTTTTGTGTTGTTGTCATAAGTGATTTGTTGTCATAAGTGAGATGTTGTTGTCGTCATAAGTGATGCTTTGTGTTGTTGTTGTCATAAGTGATATGTTGTTGTCGTCATAAGTGATGTTTTGTGTTGTCGTAGTTACGATTGGTGTCGTCAGAAGTGTCGATGTGCGGCGACACGCTGGCGGACATTTACGACCTCTTCAAGGTAAGCGTGAGGTGGGCGTGTGTTTCCAAGATGGCCGCTAAGGGCGTGCGTCCCCCAGACAGAACACTTCATCAGCCTGTACTGGGGCGATACCAGCATGGCGGCGGCGGCACAGGCGGCGTCATGGAGCCGGGGGGGCGTGTCCTACCTGGAGCGCCGCTACCGACTGGACCGCCCACAGTTCAAGAGCCTCTACGGGCTGCTGGCGCCGTGGGCGGGGGAGTCTGGTCGTCACGGCGACACGCTGGCTGACCGCACCTTCACCCTGCTGGACCAGGACCAGGACTCTCTGCTCACCTTCAGGGACTTTGCTGCCTGGCTGGGTGGGTCGCAGGGTTTGGTCTGCTCTTATATCTCATCCTGGCTTCTCTTATATCTCATCATGGCTTCTCTTATATCTCATCCTGGCTTCTCTTATATCTCATCATGGCTTCTCTTATATCTCATCATGGCTTCTCTTATATCTCATCATGGCTTCTCTTATATCTCATCATGGCTTCTCTTATATCTCATCATGGCTTCTCTTATATCTCATCATGGTTTCTCTTATATCTCATCATGCCTTCTCTTATATCTCATCATGGCTTCTCTTATATCTCATCATGGCTTCTTTTATATCTCATCATGGCTTCTCTTATATCTCATCATGGCTTCTCTTATATCTCATCATGGCTTCTCTTATATCTCATCATGGTTTCTCTTATATCTCATCATGGCTTCTCTTATATCTCATCATGGCTTCTCTTATATCTCATCATGGCTTCTCTTATATCTCATCATGGCTTCTCTTACATCTCATCATGGCTTCTCTTACATCTCATCATGGCTTCTCTTACATCTCATCATGGCTTCTCTTATATCTCATCCTGGCTTCTCTTATATCTCATCCTGGCTTCTCTTATATCTCATCCTGGCTTCTCTTATATCTCATCATGGCTTCTCTTATATCTCATCCTGGCTTCTCTTATATCTCATCCTGGCTTCTCTTATATCTCATCATGGCTTCTCTTATATCTCATCATGGCTTCTCTTATATCTCATCATGGCTTCTCTTATATCTCATCATGGCTTCTCTTATATCTCATCCTGGCTTCTCTTATATCTCATCCTGGCTTCTCTTATATCTCATCATGGCTTCTCTTATATCTCATCATGGCTTCTCTTATATCTCATCATGGCTTCTCTTATATCTCATCATGGCTTCTCTTATATCTCATCATGGCTTCTCTTATATCTCATCATGGCTTCTCTTATATCTCATCATGGCTTCTCTTATATCTCATCATGGCTTCTCTTATATCTCATCATGGCTTCTCTTACATCTCATCCTGGCTTCTCTTACATCTCATCCTGGCTTCTCTTAAATCTCATCATGGCTTCTCTTACATCTCATCATGGCTTCTCTTATATCTCATCATGGCTTCTCTTATATCTCATCCTGGCTTCTCTTATATCTCATCCTGGCTTCTCTTATATCTCATCATGGCTTCTCTTATATCTCATCCTGGCTTCTCTTATATCTCATCCTGGCTTCTCTTATATCTCATCATGGCTTCTCTTATATCTCATCATGGCTTCTCTTATATCTCATCATGGCTTCTCTTATATCTCATCATGGCTTCTCTTATATCTCATCCTGGGTTCTATATCTCATCATGGCTTCTCTTATATCTCATCATGGGTTCTCTGGAAATATTTCAATGAATGAAAATATTTTATTTGCAGAGAATTATTCCTACTTTGCAAGGAGATCATGAAAAAAACCTTAAGTCATTTAACTTGGTATGTGACACATGCTAACAGTTAGCATGCTAACTTTTTTTTGGTTTGCCAATTTCATAACTGAATCCTTTAACCCCAGAGTCCTAGACCGTAGTACTTAAAATATGCTAACATTAGCTTGCTAACTTTGTTAGCAGATTTTCTTGTCGTACACCTCAAATCATGTAGCTTGGTAAGTGATACATGCTAGCTGTTAGCATTCAACATCTAGTCTTGGACCTAGATTGGTCACATCTAGTCTGAGACTTAGATTGGTCACATTTAATCTTAGACTTAGATTGGTCACATCTAGTCTTGGACTTAGATTGGTCACATTTAATCTTAGACTTAGATTGGTCACATCTAGTCTTAGACTTAGATTGGTCACATTTAATCTTAGACTTAGATTGGTCACATCTAGTCTTAGACTTAGATTGGTCACATTTAGTCTTAGACTTAGATTGGTCACATCTAGTCTTAGACTTAGATTGGTCTGATTTAGTCTTAGATTGGTCACATTTAATCTTAGACTTAGATTGGTCACATTTAGTCTTAGATTTAGATTGGTCACATCTAGTCTTAGACTTAGATTGCTCACATTTAGTCTTAGAATTAGATTGATGACATCTAGTCTAGCAGCTGGTGCTGAAACCCCAATATAGATACTCCAAAACCAGAAGGGTGTGCCTTTTTTAGCCAATTTTGCAGCCTTAGACCTCAGTTAAATGACTTGGTAAGTGACATATGCTAACTGTTAGCATGCTAGCTTTAGCCTATTTTCCCGCCATATACCTGATAGTCATGTAACTTGGTAGTTGACATAATTTAACTGTTGGCTTTTAAACCTCAGCATGCTAACTTTGTTTGCCAATTTTCTGCGACACATGCCAACTGCCAGCACGCTGACTATTTTATAGATAATGTTTGCATGTTTTGGTCCAAGAGTCATATAACTGCTATTTGTCGGCATGCTAATGTTAGCATTTTGGTTCAACTCCTGCCTTTCTGAGGCTTGTGAACATATGTATCTTATATTATCTATTATATTACGTGACATTATATTATCTAATATATTACGTGACATTATATTGACATATATTACGTGACATTATATTATCTAATATATTACGTGACATATTGACATATATATAGTGACATTATATTATCTAATATATTACATGACATTATATTGACATATATATAGTGACATTATATTATCTATTATATTACGTGACATTATATTGACATATATTACATGACATTATATTATCTATTATATTACGTGACATTATATTATCTAATATATTACGTGACATTATATTGACATATATTACGTGACATTATATTATCTAATATATTACATGACATTATATTATCTATTATATTACGTGACATTATATTATCTAATATATTACATGACATTATATTATCTAATATATTACGTGACATTATATTATCTAATATATTACGTGACATTATATTGACATATATTACATGACATTATATTATCTAATATATTACATGACATTATATTATCTATTATATTACGTGACATTATATTGACATATATTACATGACATTATATTATCTATTATATTACGTGACATATTATCTAATATATTACGTGACATTATATTGACATATATTACATGACATTATATTATCTAATATATTACGTGACATTATATTGACATATATTACGTGACATTATATTATCTAATATATTATGTGACATTATATTGACATATATTACGTGACATTATATTATCTATTATATTACGTGACATTATATTGACATATATTACATGACATTATATTATCTAATATATTACGTGACATTATATTGACATATATTACATGACATTATATTATCTAATATATTACGTGACATTATATTGACATATATTACATGACATTATATTATCTAATATATTACGTGACATTATATTGACATATATTACATGACATTATATTATCTAATATATTACGTGACATTATATTGACATATATTACGTGACATTATATTATCTAATATATTACGTGAGATTATATTGACATATATTACATGACATTATATTATCTAATATATTACGTGACATTATATTGACATATATTACATGACATTATATTATCTATTATATTACGTGACATATTATCTAATATATTACGTGACATTATATTGACATATATTACGTGACATTATATTATCTATTATATTACGTGACATTATATTGACATATATTACATGACATTATATTATCTAATATATTACGTGACATTATATTGACATATATTACATGACATTATATTATCTAATATATTACGTGACATTATATTGACATATATTACGTGACATTATATTATCTAATATATTATGTGACATTATATTGACATATATTACGTGACATTATATTATCTATTATATTACGTGACATTATATTGACATATATTACATGACATTATATTATCTAATATATTACGTGACATTATATTGACATATATTACATGACATTATATTATCTAATATATTACGTGACATTATATTGACATATATTACATGACATTATATTATCTAATATATTACGTGACATTATATTGACATATATTACATGACATTATATTATCTAATATATTACGTGACATTATATTATCTAATATATTACGTGAGATTATATTGACATATATTACATGACATTATATTATCTAATATATTACGTGACATTATATTGACATATATTACATGACATTATATTATCTATTATATTACGTGACATATTATCTAATATATTACGTGACATTATATTGACATATATTACGTGACATTATATTATCTATTATATTACGTGACATTATATTGACATATATTACATGACATTATATTATCTAATATATTACGTGACATTATATTGACATATATTACATGACATTATATTATCTATTATATTACGTGACATATTATCTAATATATTACGTGACATTATATTGACATATATTACGTGACATTATATTATCTAATATATTATGTGACATTATATTGACATATATTACGTGACATTATATTATCTAATATATTACGTGAGATTATATTGACATATATTACATGACATTATATTATCTAATATGTTATGTGACACGCAAGTTAACTCGGAACAACTGACTCATTTCAACGCAGTACTACTAAGTAATATTAGTGTACTATTGCAGTAATAGTCTTCACACAGAGGGTTTTTGGAGTTTTGTGAATGTAAAAGTTGGTGATGTGAAAAATGTAAAGCACACATAAAAACGCCTTCCTAAAATTCCCAAAGTAATTGAATAAAACTCCCTGAAAAGTCACCAATATTGTCAATGATGTCTGCCCTCAGACACTTTGTACTGCGGCGAGCTGAACGAGAGGATCAAGCTGCTCTACCGCCTCCACTTACCTCCAGGTTGGTGGCTTCAACCTAGACCTAGACCTAGACCTAGACCTAGACCTGAACCTAGACCTGAACCTAGACCTGGGCCTGAACCTGCCTTTGTGTCTCCAAGCCCTGACTGGAAGTGAGGACTTGTCGTCTGTGATGCCGGGTGTGTCCACCAGCAGACCTTTGTACGTGAAGGTGGCCTCAGGTGTGTGTCAGGTACAGTCGGCTAATTGTCGTGTTGCTGCCGACTGACGGGTGGTGTCTGATGAAGGACTTGGTGATGGACAGGAGGTGAAGGACTACCAGGAGCAGCTGAAGCAGATGCTGCAGGACTTGGTGCTGGCCAAGGAGAAAGATGTGGAGAAGCCGCTGCCGCTCATGAAGCAGGTAGAGCCGACATCAGCCAATCAGGATGCATATTTACATACATGGAAATATATATGTGTATATGTATATGTGTATTTTTATATATGTCAATATATATGTATATATATAGATGTATATGTGTATTTATATATATATAAATATATATGGGTATATGTATATAATATGTGTATATATATATATATATATATATATGAATGTTGTCTGTCTATCTGTGTGGGCCCTGCGATGAGGTGGCGACTTGTCCAGGGTGTACCCTGCCTTCCGCCCGATTGTAACTGAGATAGGCGCCAGCGCCCCCCGCGACCCCGAAAGGGAATAAGCGGTAGAAAATGGATGGATGGATATATATACCGTATTTTTTGGAGTATAAGTTGCTCTGGAGTTTAAGTCACATTTTTGGGGGAAATGTATTTGATAAAATCCAGCAGCAAGAATAGACATTTGAAAGGCAATTTAAAATACAGAATAGTGAAGAACAGGCTGAATAAGTGTAGGTTATATGAGGCATAAATAAGCAACTGCTATGTTAAGCTAACATATTATGGTAAGAGTCATTCAAATAACTAGAACATATAGAACATGCTATACCTTTACCAAACTATCTCTCACTCCTAATCCATAAATCCCATGAAATCTTATACGTCTAGTCTCTTACGTGAATGAGCTAAATATTATTTGATATTTTATGGTAACATGTTAATATTTTCAAACGTAAGTCGCTCCTGAGTATAAGTCGCACCCCCGGCCAAACTATGATAAAAATGTGACTTGTAACCTGAAAAATATGGTACACTATATGTATATGTGTGTATATATGTATATGTATGTATATATATGTATACATATGTATATGTTTGTGCATGTATACATATATACACATATACATATATACATGTGTATATGTATATGTACATATATATACATGTGTGTGTATATATAAATGTATATGTACATATACACTTATATATATATATATACATGTATGTATATGTACATATTTGTATATATACATGTGTATGTATATATATATATATATCTACACATATATATATATATATACACACATGTGTGGTGTATATACAGTATATCTTCCCTGTGTCCACAGAAAGAGTTCATCCAGTTCTGCAAGACTCTGTACAGCATGTTCCACGGTGACCCGGAGGAGAACGAGCTCTTCCAGGCCATCGCCACCGTCACCAGTTTGGTCCTGCAGATCGGTGAGGCAGACCACCGTGGCAGAGCACCAAGGTCGAGAGGCGGAGACTGTCCAGATAACTGGCCGGACAGCGAGTCCATGGAGAGCCAATGGACCGTCAGCTTTGCTCAGATCTTTGCCTCGCTGCTGACTGAGCAGACGCTGGTTAACTTCCTGGAGAAGCCGGGCGATCTGGCGGTCCGCATCGCTGAGGCCAAGCAGAAGCAGTACCAGCAGAGGGCGGGGCTTCTCACGCTGCAGCAACGCCACCGCTGATTCGTGCAAGATCCGCCAATCAAAGTTTTCACTCAACTTTTCTAGCAGTCATCCCTTTAAATGTCCTTTTCTAACCAGTGACCACACACACACTAACCAGTGACCACACACACACACACACACACACACACACTAACCAGTGACCACACACACACACACACGCGCACACACACACACACACACACACGCGCACACATTGACTCTCCATCCCAAGGCAGTAGAAGACGGAGCACAAGACTGAGCCAAGAAAGTCACTTTACTAGCAACACTGGAAGTCTATTTTTAAATAAAATATTTGCTTGCTTGGCAAAATTGCAAAACTTAACCAATCTGATGCATTTCTACTTCTTATGGACGTGGTGTCAGTTTGATGTAGTCATGTTCATGAGTGGAGGAAGACTCAGCTCTTTAGGCGCTTACCTGCCAGGCACCACCATCTGTGCTCTCTAGGCACAACCCAGGCGACTTACCACTCTCTCCAAGCATGCTCCAGGCGTCCCCTCACTGCGCTCTCCAGGCAACTGCCCCCGCGCCGACTCATCGCTGCCGCACTCTCTAGGTGCAACTCGCCGCGTTCTCCAGGCTATTCCCGCTGTGCCCACCCAACGCCACACTCTCAAGGCCCGACACAGTGCGCTCTCCAGGCACGAGCCACTGCGCTTTCCCGCCGCGCCTTCCAAGCAACCCCCGCTGCGCCTTCTGCCGCGCTCTCCAGGTTCCTGCAGCCGTGCTCTCCAAGCGATCCTCTGCCGCGCCGACCCAACACCGCGCTCTAGAGACGCCCACCGCCTTTCCCCTGCCACACTCTCCAGGTGCCCGCTGTGGTGCTCCCTAAGCGACCCCCTGCCGTACCGACCCACAGCTGCGCTCTCCATGCGCGACCCATTGTGCTTTCCAGGCGCCCCCCGCCATGCCTTCCAAGCGACCCCCGCTGTACCTCCTGCCGCGCGTTCCAGGTTCCCGCAGCCGTGCTTTCCAAGCAATCCCCTGCCGCGCTTTACAGGCGCCCACTGCCTTGTCCCTTGCCGCACTATCGAGGTGCCTGTCGTGCTCTCTAAGCGACACCCTGCCACGCCGACCCACCGCCGTGCTCTCCATGCGCGACTCATCGTGCTTTACAGGCGTCCCCCGCCATGCCTTCCAAGCGACCCCCGCTGCGCCTTCTGCCGCGCTTTCCAGGTTCCTGCAGCCGTGCTCTCCAAGCGAACCCCTGCCGCGCCGACCCAACACCGCGCTCTAAAGACGCCCACCGCCTTGCCCCTGCCACACTCTCCAGGTGCCCGCTGTGGTGCTCCCTAAGCGACCCCCTGCCGTACCGACCCACAGGCGCGCTCTCCATGCGCGACTCATCGTGCTTTCCCGGCGCCCCCCACCATGCCTTCCAAGCGACCTCCGCTGTACTTCCCGCCGCGCTTTCCAGGTTCCCGCAGCCGTGCTCTCCAAGCAATCCCCTGCCGTGCTGACCCAACGCCGTGCATTACAGGCGCCCACTGCCTTGCCCCTGCCGCACTATCGAGGTGCCTGTCGTGCTCCCTAAGCGACCCCCTGCCGTACCGACCCACCGCCGTGCTCTCCATGCGCGACTCATCGTGCTTTCCAGGCGCCCCCCGCTGTACCTCCTGCCGCGCTTTCCAGGTTCCCGCAGCCGTGCTCTCCAAGCAATCCCCTGCCGCGCTTTACAGGCGCCCACTGCCTTGTCCCCTGCCGCACTATCGAGGTGCCCGTCGTGCTCTCTAAGCGACACCCTGCTGTGCCCCGCCATGCCCTCCAAGCGACCCCCGCTGCGCCTTCTGCCGCGCTTTCCAGGTTCCTGCAGCCGTGCTCTCCAAGCGATCCCCTGCCGTGCCGGCCCAACACCGCGCTCTAAAGACGCCCACCGCCTTTCCCCTGCCACACTCTCCAGGTGCCTGCTGTGGTGCTCCCTAAGCGACCCCCTGCCGTACCGACCCACAGCCATGCGCGACCCATGCGCGACTCATCTTGCTTTCCAGGCGCCCCCCCGCTGTACCCCCTGCTGCGCCAACACACCGCCACGCTCTCAAGGCGCGACCCATTCTGCTTTCCAGGCGCCCCCCCCACCGCACTCTGGCCGCCGACTCTCCAGGCACACCTCAGCCGCGCTCTCTGGGCGACTTCCTGCCACGCTCTCCAAGCGTCCTCCTGCCATGCCAACCGTTGCCGTGCTCACCAGGTGAGCCCCGCTGGTGATTAGTGCAGCAGTTCTCAGCCGGTGATTAGCGTGCCAGTTTCCTGTTAGCCATTAGTGCAGAGGTGACTTCCTGCTTGAGGGAGAATGATGCCGACAGGACTGCACCATCACCATAGTTGCATGTTTACCCGGCCGGATTGGCACCAAATGTGTGTGTGGCCCTGATGCCAAGGTCAAAGGTGAAGAAGACAAGATGGAGGCCGAGTACTGCAGGAGCTTGGCTTTATTCGCTACGGGCTGAAGGACGTCCCCCTCGCCATCAAAAACCCAAACAAGCTAGCGGACTACATGGTGGGAGACGCTCTCCAGTTTTTTCTCCTCCGACTCGTCAAGAGCGGTGAGGGTTCCAACTTAGTCCGTGGCACGTTTAGTCGTCTTCTCCCCAAAGGAGTCGGTGAAAGAGTCAAGTTGGAGTCGTTCATGTCGGAGGACTAGAAGGATCAGACTTGAGACACACACACACACGCACACGGACACACACACACATTGCATCGATCCCAGCGGGCGTGGCGGCGTTCAAGCGACTTCCACGTAGTTGGCGGGCAGCATGCCGGTCTTGCCGGTGCGCTGCACGGTGCCGTACATCCAGCCCTCGTCGATGGACTGCACGTTGAGGATGACGTCGCCGTCCTTGAAGGACACCTCGTCGCTGTCCGCCGCCAGGTAGTCGTACATGGCACGCACCGTTTTCTGGGGAGGAAGTCCGGAAGTAGTTTCAAGTTAAAACTCCGGTCCTGGGTTCCTTTAATCATTTTCTATTCCAAAGCCGATAGAACATAGATTTTTATTTCACACCTCAAATTTCAAATGTTTAAAGTACGTCCTATAATTATTTTTTTCAATAACCCTGGAGGTGGGGGGTGTGTGTTACTAACCACACAGGTGGAGAGGTGTGTGTGCCACTAACTCCAGAGGTAGAGGAGTGTGTGTTACTAACCACACAGTTTGAGGTGTGTGTGTGTCACCAACTCCAGAGGTAGAGGAGTGTGTGTTACTAACCGCAGAGGTGGAGAGGTGTGTGTGTGTCACCAACTCCAGAGGTAGAGGAGTGTGTGTTACTAACCACACAGTTTGAGGTGTGTGTGTGTCACCAACTCCAGAGGTAGAGGAGTGTGTGTTACTAACAACACAGTTTGAGGTGTGTGTGTGTCACCAACTCCAGAGGTAGAGGAGTGTGTGTTACTAACCACACAGTTTGAGGTGTGTGTGTGTCACCAACTCCAGAGGAAGAAGAGTGTGTGTTACTAACCACACAGTTTGAGGTGTGTGTGTGTCACCAACTCCAGAGGAAGAAGAGTGTGTGTTACTAACCACACAGTTTGAGGTGTGTGTGTGTCACCAACTCCAGAGGTAGAGGAGTGTGTGTTACTAACCACACAGTTTGAGGTGTGTGTGTGTCACCAACTCCAGAGGAAGAAGAGTGTGTGTTACTAACCACACAGTTTGAGGTGTGTGTGTGTCACCAACTCCAGAGGTAGAGGAGTGTGTGTTACTAACCCCGGAGGTAAAGGGGTGTGTGTCACTAACCACAGAGTTAGAAGTGTGTGTGAGTGTCACTAACTCCGGAGTTGGATTAGTGTGTGTTACTAACCACAGAGGTAGAAGTGTGTGTGCCACTAACTCCAGAGGTAAAGGGGTGTGTGTCACTAACCGCAGAGTTGGAGTTGTGTGTGTGTGTGTGTCACTAACCCCGGAGTTGGATTGGTGTGTTACTAACCCCGGAGGTGGAGAGGTGTGTGTGTTACTAAACCCCAAAGGTAGAGGTGTGTGTGTGTGTGTTACTAACCCCGGTGGTGGAGGGATGAGAGGGGATGGAGGAGACGGTGGTCTGCTGCGTGGCCACAGAAGAAGACCTCTGCTGGACCTCCACAGTCTTCGGGTGTAAGTAACCTGCAGACAGAGGAAGTTGTACGTAAAAAACCCAATCATTTTTCTTGGTTCTACCTGCCAGACCCGCAGCCTTTACCCATGGAGCAAGTTATGAGTCCGTTGCTGGACACATGGTGGTCATGGGTGGACACGTGGTGGTCCTGGGTGGACACGTGGTGGTCCTGGGTGGACACACGCTGGCCCTGGGTGGAAATGCGGTAGCCTTGGGTGGACACTCCAAGGTCCTGGGTGGAAATGCGGTAGCCCTGGGTGGACACTCCGTGGTCCTGGGTGGACAAGCGGTAGCCTTGGGGGGACACTCCGTGGTCCTGGGTGGACACGCTCTGGTCCTGGGTGGACAAGCGGTAGCCCTGGGGGGACACTCCGTGGTCCTGGGTGGACACGCTGTGGTCTTGGGCAGCCACGCGGTAGCCCTGGGTGGACACTCCGTGGTCCTGGGTGGACAAGCGGTGGCCCTGGGTGGACACGTAGTAGTCTTGGGACAGCTCAGATTTCTCGTCCGCCATGCCGCTCAGGGCGCTGGTGGAGCGGGAGTGGTCCTTGCTGCGGCGTTGTGCGTGCACTGTCACCGTGATGTCGGCGGGAACATGGAAAGGACAAAAACGTTCACGTTTAGGTGAAAATCCTCTAGACCTGACTCCTAGCTCCTTAGCAAGACATGACACTCCCAACTTAAGTGGTCCAATGGTGGACCAGGCTAGTTTGTCTTAACAAGAAAAACCTCCAAGCAGACCAGGGCCCTCATGTAACAAGCTTGTGTGCGCACAAAGACCTGGTCTTTCACGCCACAGCTGAGATGTATCAAGTCTGACGCCAACTTCATGCTGGACGTACGTACAGTTCTACGGGCTGTGGACACTTTGGCCACACACACAGAGGTGGTCGTCCGGGCTTTACCAGGACATAGATTCATTATTCTATGACACGGCCATTCAACTGGTGGCTGGGGGGACAAATCTGGCCCAGGAATGACACCACACCGGCCACCAAGTTCAGGTCACAGTCCTAAAAAGACAAGAGCACTCTTGTTGTCCAGGGGAACTTGGACCTGCGCAAACACCTTCAAAGATCCTTGCGTTGACATTGAAACAAAGAACACT
The DNA here is from genome assembly GCF_033978795.1 of Nerophis ophidion. Classification (NCBI taxonomy): domain Eukaryota; kingdom Metazoa; phylum Chordata; class Actinopteri; order Syngnathiformes; family Syngnathidae; genus Nerophis; species Nerophis ophidion. The sequence goes on along the minus strand of NC_084623.1, from coordinate 2,704,902 downwards.
GGGGTCTAAACTTGTGATTGACCTAACCGAGGCGTTCCCCAAGGATCCTCTTTAAGTCCTCACCTTCTTGGCACTGACAGTTTCTTGACGCAATGTGCTTTTTGTAACCAAGGTCTTGCTGGAGCTCGTGTACTTCACATGCAGTCAGTCCTTTGTTCAAATTCTAGACTTCTACTCGTGGTGTTCTTCAAGGTTCCATCTTAGGACTCCTCTCTTTTTCATCATTTGGGCTATTCGACTGGTTCAGATCTAAAAACTTGTGATTTTTTTTCAACTCGAGTGCTGTCATAGAGATGATCTTTGACTCAGGTTATTAAAAAGTGCACAGTGCTCCTGTAACTGACAAATTAATGGACCAAAATCAAAGGTCTACTGTTGAGGATGCTGGATCTTTGTACTAATAGTGAAGGGAGAGGAAGTCCTTAGCTTTCTGGAAATGTTGAATAGTGAGGATCTAGGCGATCATTTTGCTGTCAAAATGTGTTCCTGGCCCCCCTAACCATAGCAGACAGACAGCCTCAGCAGGTGGTGGCGGCACACAGGTGTGATGTCACGTTTACAGTTGCTACCACAAGTAGCTCTGCTGTCTTCTATTAATAAATTGAGTCAAATGTTTCCCCTATTGACCACCCGCTCCACCCTGGAAGAGAAGCCACAAGGGCTATGGCTTAGTAATCTTCTCTAGGAACTGGCACACCACTTGCTAGGTCCCCGCATAGTTTACATTCGGTCACAGAAGCGACTACGTAGTTACGTCCCACCGTGAGAAATAACCGGGCAGCAATGCAGTCGACGGTTGAGAAGTTTATTTTCCTTCTCATTCATCATGTCTCGGTCCAGGAGTAAAGAAGAACCACACGGACTGTTGTCGGGTGCGAATCTTTCCGAGCTATGTGACGTCAATGCTTTCGCTTTCACAAGCTGGTAGTCGGTATTCTCGCCTAACGTTAGCTGGCTCGCGATCGGTCCGAAGTGGATAACCTTACTTGTCGTACTCGTGTGAAATCCCCGACGCATTCGCAGGAAATACAAGCGCTACGGAGTAGAAGACATGGCACCGTAATCGAGCATTCTCGTCTTAAACAATGGTCACATAATCACATCCTCTTAGGTTAAAGTCTTCCAACTGACCGACACTTCTTATTCTTTCTGGGAAATGTTCTGTGGCGCTCCCTGGGCCAGTCAGCATCTGGAATATCTCGCTAGAGTCATACCCCCCCACCCCTCGGTCACGCCCACTACCCCGACATGTGAAGGGTCTTGGGGACCCAAGTCTATTTGTAGTGGGGACTCCACGCCACTGCAGTCCCATGAGGCCCTGGTGTCGCCTGCGTTCTTTAGGAAGGAGCGCCGCCACTGACCTGACATCAGGTGCAGACTGCGAGACTGGATGTTGTCCTCGGCGGGATCGTAGTCAAACACAGAGCCGGGGTTGGTGCGCCACACCTTCAGACCTGAGAGGACAAAGGCAGTCAGGCTACATTTCCACCTAAATGCTACAACTGGATTTACCGTAGTTCTGATTTCAGATGATTTCGACTGTCCGCTTGTTGACTTGTGCCCTAAAATAGGGGTGTATCGACCCCGTACTGATATCGGATATCAGTCCAATATCGACAAAAAACTAACTAAATGTACTCCAAAGAGCACACAATGTCTTTTATATTACTGAAGGCAATTTCAAAAATGGTAAACGTGCTAGGCTTTAGGAGCTGGCAGCTACACAGCAGCTAAGCACCTAATAGCACACAAGCTAGACATAGGTAGCAATCATTCAACAAGAAAAAGTGGCATTTGTCAATATAAACAATTATCAAATTATTATCGCTACATATTACTTACACATACAAAGTCTCCAATAGTAGAAACTATCCAGTAAGAAATGTGTCCGCATCGTGAGCTTAAATTAAGGAATTATTACTCCACTTCAATTTAAAGTGGAACTGCACTTTTTTGGGGGGCGGGGGGGTCATTGGGCTTTGTCTATAATTCACAATCCTTATGTAAGATAAAAACACCTGTTTTTATTTTTCGATGCATTGTAAAACGTAAATAAATGTTAGCAAAAGTCAGTTAACAATGGAGCTAAAGGAAGCCGTCCTATTCCGCCTGTAAAGCGCTCTTTAAAACCTCCATCAATACTTGTGTACACACTGTAAGTGTATATGTAGTATCTAGTAACATTCATAATAACATGTTACATTTACATTATTTTGATAATTTTAGGTATTAATTTCAACTAATAATCATGATGAGAGACAACAAAGACTACTTTGGGACAAATGACGATCCAGAAATGTCTATTTTTGAGCCTAAATATAAGGAGGACAATCTACAAGTTTTAGAAGCTAAACAAATGCAGCTTTACTCAAACACTGAGCATTGTGTAGCAGTATTGCTAAGTGCTTAACAAGATATACAAACATAATAAAACAATCACCTACTGTACAAGTTCTGCTCTCATCGGGATGTTTATATCTTCCCCTTTAAATCAACAATTCATCATAATCCTCACAAAGGGTTAAACATGTTTGAATGTGTCTTTCTGACCATCTCCAGGTCTAATTTGGATGTCAAAGTTGACCAACTTGTGGGTGAATGTCCACAACCTTCCACTATCCAGGTGACAGGCATGATTTATCATCTAGAATTAACTTTCACCAACTCAGAGGCCATGCAGCGTCTCACTGGCTGTGTCGATAGCTAAAATAGTACATCGACAATATTGTTAAGATTGTCCACGGACTGGGTCACTTGGACCATGGCGTGTAAACCCTCCCTGATGCCTGCCAGGCGAGATGTCCGAGGTCATACCAGTGATGGTTTCCTGGTCCTGTTCCACGGCGCGTCTCTTCTCCATCTCCACCACGCGCCTCTGGATGCCGCGGTAGTTGATGTCGCTGAAGTCCTGGGTGTTCTTCTTCACGCGCTCCATCACCAGGTCCGTGGTGACGGGGGTGAAGCTGCCCTTGCTCCTCTCAAAGTCCTCGTGGTATCGCACCTGCACGGACAAAAAGGCGGCGCCGGCGTTAAACCCACGTACCGACTTGACCACCGCCTGGGAGTGAGGACCATGCTTACCCCAGATATGTTGCGCTGGGTTTCCCTGACACGCCTCATCTCGGGGGTGTCCAGAATGAAGGCGGCCTTGCCCTGGACTTGCTTGCGGAAGCTGTCGGAATACAACACCTGGTGGGAAGCAGGGACACGCGGTGAGACTTTTTCAGAACTGAAGCAAAACTATTTGCAAATGCAGATCTCAACCTGTGTGTCTGTAATCTGATTCAAGTGTCTGTGTACACATTTGTGTGTCTGTATCTCAACCTGTGTGTCTGTAATCTGATTCAAGTGTCTGTGTACACATTTGTGTGTCTGTATCTCAACCTGTGTGTCTGTAATCTGATTCAAGTGTCTGTGTACACATTTGTGTGTCTGTATCTCAACCTGTGTGTCTGTAATCTGATTCAAGTGTCTGTGTACACATTTGTGTGTCTGTATCTCAATCAGAGCCCCATGTGCATCTTTTAATTGGTGTAGATTTGTGTGTAGAAAAAAATTAATTAATCTTTCCGTCCATATTTTGATTTGTGTGTGTGTATTCAGATTTGTGTCAGCAGGAACCCTGATTGGTTATCTTTTTACTTGTGACTTTTGCGACACTTCCGAGTAAGATTGGTGTGTCCGTGCACGAAAACTTGTCCGGTTATCTGCGAGCGAGTTAGGTTTAGTCCAGCGTGTGTCACTGACCGTCTGACAGGAATAACATGAGTGGCTGCAAGGCGCCCACTAGTGGTGAGTATAGGGAAAGGAAAGTTGGAGACACACAAGTCTTTTTACACATTCAGATCTCTGCACGGACACACAAATCTTACAAGGCGGAAGTGTCCCAAAAAACTGCCAATCAGGGTTTGTGTTTTACACAAATCTGAATACACACACACACACAAATCAAAACACGCACACGCGGCTCTGTGTTCTCCTCACACACACAGATCGAGATACAGACACACAAATCAGCACACCGACACGGGCATCCGATTAGACGCACAGGTCGAGACAGGTATTAGCAAATAGTTTTGCTACAACACTTCCTTACGCAGCCGTCATTATCCACGGCGTTAGAGAGGGAGACAAGACTTGACAGAGAAATACAAAGATTGGGGAACCAAATAAACCAATTAGCAGAGAGGAAATGATCATGAGTAATAGACGATACAGCCCAAAGATGATCATGAGTAATAGACGATACAGCCCAAAGATGATCATGAGTAATAGACGATACAGCCCAAAGATGATCATGAGTAATAGACGATACAGCCCAAAGATGATCATGAGTAATAGACGATACAGCCCAAAGATGATCATGAGTAATAGACGATACAGCCCAAAGATGATCATGAGTAATAGACGATACAGCCCAAAGATGATCATGAGTAATAGACGATACAGCCCAAAGATGATCATGAGTAATAGACGATACAGCCCAAAGATGATCATGAGTAATAGACGATACAGCCCAAAGATGATCATGAGTAATAGACGATACAGCCCAAAGATGATCATGAGTAATAGACGATACAGCCCAAAGATGATCATGAGTAATAGACGATACAGCCCAAAGATGATCATGAGTAATAGACGATACAGCCCAAAGATGATCATGAGTAATAGACGATACAGCCCAAAGATGATCATGAGTAATAGACGATACAGCCCAAAGATGATCATGAGTAATAGACGATACAGCCCAAAGATGATCATGAGTAATAGACGATACAGCCCAAAGATGATCATGAGTAATAGACGATACAGCCCAAAGATGATCATGAGTAATAGACGATACAGCCCAAAGATGATCATGAGTAATAGACGATACAGCCCAAAGATGATCATGAGTAATAGACGATACAGCCCAAAGATGATCATGAGTAATAGACGATACAGCCCAAAGATGATCATGAGTAATAGACGATACAGCCAAAGGGGGAGAAGAGGAGGTGCAGTAGTTTGGACGCCACAAGAGGTTAGCGCGGTGTGCTTTGGGACAGTGAAAAAGACAACGCACTTGAGGGACATGAATGGGATTGTAAGGACAGTGGGAAGGATTTTACAGGATTCAGTAGTTGAGACTAAAATGCTGTCGGGTGCAAAGACCTGTGACTTGTTTTGATTGACACAGAAGTAACTTTACAATTGAATACGACCATCAGGTACCAGGCTGTCTAAATGTCTGCACGGTACCTCAAATCTTTGGAGACGACTGATGAGTCGTCGTCGTTTACAAAATAATAATCCTTCACACTGGACCTTTGCTTGACCAAGACCACGGGTTTGTTAGACTAGGGTTCACGCAGGGTGAAGTAGCAGAACATTTCTTCAAGTACCGAGCTAATGTTCTCTTGGTTCCTTTTGACTCGCTCCATCTCTGGAGTGTACACCATGGGGGTTCCCTTGGCAGAACTGTCCTTATACAAGACCTAGAGGACAGAAGCAGAGAACCCCAAAGGGTCAGATCAGATACTGGGTGACAAACACACACACCGTCACACGCCTATAGGACTGCTTTCAACACAGAAGCTTCAAGAGAATTTCAAAGATTTTTAGTCTAACAAACTGGTGCTATCGAGTGATTCATGAATTGAACGGTCAAAAACATTGGGAGCAGTAAACGTGGCTTTGTGGGAGAAAAGGTGGGCGGCGTGTTAGCTAGAACCATACGTAGAGGGGAGCGTGTGTCAGCTTCGGTCTGAAGGATTGGCACTTAAAGATTAAGCGGGGAATGGAAGGAGTGAAAGTATTAGGGTCAAAGAGGTGACATATGGCAAGTGGACCTCAGGAGGTCTAAGTCTTGTGTTTAGATGAGCTAAGTAAGCAAGAGGTCATCAGAGCCTGATTAAAAGGTGGCAGCAGGGAGAAGCAAATGGTCTCATGGTGGGCGTTGCTAATGGTCACTCTTGTTAGGAACACACACGGGTCGGTCGAGTTTCACTACCGAGCTGATGTGCCTCTGGGTTTGCTTGACCCGCTTCACCTCTGGCAGGTCTGGTATAGCTGTTCCCCGGTCCAAAGAGTCCCTGTATTTGATCTAGCCAATGGCAGATGAAAAAAAACATGTCAGTCAAAGGCAAATAGGTGGTAGAATCTAAAAGACGGCAAAGCACAGCACCAAAGACCACAACAGAATTAAGATTTTGTTCATCCGGAGAAATGAAGAAGCATGTTAGCTAAACAGTGGGTTTTACCTGCGCCCACAGGTGTTACCACTGCCAGGTGACAGACAGAACAGTTTGCACTCGGATCAGGAACGTTGTTACAGGGGTTTTTGAAGGCAAATGAGGGTGAGCTAAGGGATTGATGAAAGCAGACGTGGCGCACAGGAAGGTTCTAGTTCACTCCGCAGAATACCGTGCTAATATTTTGCTGATTGCGTCTAACTCGCTCCATCTCTGGTGTCTCTGACACTGACGTGCCTTGTCCCAAGTCTTCTTTGTATTGCAGCTTGAAATGAGACACAAAGTCAAACATGTTGGTGACACTACTAAAGTAGTTTTTACTAAAGGCAGAGCCCGACCGACACTTGAACTTTGGGATGCAAACCAAGTCTAGGAAGCCATCAGCTCCATACCAGCTGGTGGTGATAGTAGTCTGTGTTCAACAGACCTCTAAGCTTTTAGTGTTTCCTTCTTGCTCTTGGCTGATCCTCCAATCTCCAAAGATATATAAACTTCTGATTCGAAGGATAAAAACTCCCGGACAGTCTCTAGTCAATATGAAAACTGCTGAAGCACAGTTTTGTAATAAACTGACTCTGGTCTCTAAAAACAACCTGATAGTATCAACAGTATTGGTCAGGCTCTTGCAGGAATATAGAACAACAACTTCAAGCAAGCAGATTATTTGATGAATTATGGAAGGGGTTATAAACTGAAGAGAAATCAGGTCCAAAGAAAGACACAAGTCACCACTGGACAAGAGGCCAGAATGATGCAGGGATCTGAATTAGGAACGAAGGTTGCTACATGGCTTTCTAGTGTGAATGTTCAGAGGGAATTTGAGGGATGTCAGAGGATTTAATGGGTAATAACTGAAAGGAGGGTATGAGTCAGGGGTACACGAGGATCACTGGAGTTCTGTCTTCTACCGAGCTGATATTCTTCTGGGTTTCTCGGACCCGCTTCACCTCAGGGAGATCAGGTATGGCTGTGCCTTGACTCAGAGAATCCTTGTACTGTATCTGCCGGTTGCAAATGTTACACAGGAGCAAATTAAGCTACCGACAAAGTGCAGTTTGTACTGAAGACATAAGAACAACATGTTCATCCACTCACTCGACAACAGTTGTGCAAATGTTAATTAAAGTCATTACAAACAAATCCAATTCGTTATCAGGATGGGTGATTCTCCATTTAGTGTATTATTTTAGGTTTGGAAGTGAGGCAACATTAAACTTGTGAGAGTGGGAAATGACAGAGGTTGTTAACCACTGGGAATAACTGCAGAAACTGCTATGAAACACGGTTATTATAGAATTCAGGTAAGTTTAAGAAATACTGTTTCAAATGATGTCAGGGGAAGAGTAATGAAGAGAAGATAAGTCGGGCAGTATTGTCAGAAACTGCCAAGGTTGGGAACATGGAGGCAGAGTGACTCTGTGGACTACCGTGCTTATGTTGCGCTGATTGCGTCTAACTCGCTCCATCTCTGGTGTCTCTGACACTGACGTGCCTTGTCCCAAGTCTTCTTTGTATTGCAGCTTGAAATGAGACACAAAATCAAACATGTTGGTGACGCTGCTAAAGTAGTTTTTACCAATGGCAGAGCCTGACCGACACTTAAATTTAGGGATGCAAACTAAGTCTGGGAAGCCATCATCTTCTCACCAGCTGGTGGTGATAGCAGTCTGTGTTCAACAGACCTCTAATCTAGTAGTTTCCTTCTTGTTCTTGGCTGATCATTAAACCTTCAAAGGATTATAAACTTCTGATTCGAAGCATAACAACTCTGAGACATTCTCTCGCCAATGTGCAAACAGTCTCTGATAACAACCTGATAGTATGAACGGTATTGGTCAGGCTCTTGCAGGAATACCAAACAACGACTTCAAGCAAGCAGATTATTCGCAAAATGTAGAAGAAGTTATAAACTGAAGAGAAATCAGGTCCAATGAGGGTCATAGGTTACCACAGGGCAAGAGGAGAGACTGATGCAGGGATCTGAATTAGGATCGAAGGTTTCTACATGACTTTCTAGTGGGAAAGCTCAGAGGGAATTTGAGGGATGTCAGAGAATTTTAGGGGTAATAACTGAAAGGAGGGTATGAGTCAGGGGTACACGAGGATCACTAGAGTTCTGTCTTCTACCGAGCTGATATTCTTCTGGGTTTCTCGGACCCGCTTCACCTCAGGGAGATCAGGTATGGCTGTGCCTTGACTCAGAGAATCCTTGTACTGTATCTGCCGGTTGCAAATGTTACACAGGAGCAAATTAAGCCACCGACAAAGTGCAGTTTGTACTGAAGACATAAGAATAACATGTTCATCCACTCACTCAACAACAGTTGTGTAAATGTTAATTAAGGTCGCTACAACTCGATCCAGTTCGTTATCAGGATGGATGATTCTCCATTCAGTGTATTATTTTAGGTTTAGAAGTGAGGCATCATGACAGAGGTTGTTAACCACTGGGAATAACTGCAGAAACTGCTATGAAACACGGTTATTATAGAATTCAGGTAAGTTTAAGAAATACTGTTTCAAATGATGTCAGGGGAAGAGTAATGAAGAGAAGATAAGTCGGGCAGTATTGTCAGAAACTGCCAAGGTTGGGAACATGGAGGCAGAGTGACTCTGTAGACTACCGTGCTTATGTTGCGCTGATTGCGTCTAACTCGCTCCATCTCTGGTGTCTCTGACACTGACGTGCCTTGTCCCAAGTCTTCTTTGTATTGCAGCTTTGAATGAGACACAAAGTCAAACATGTTGGTGACGCTGCTAACGTAGTTTTTACCAATGGCAGAGCCTGACCGACATTTAAATTTAGGGATGCAAACTAAGTCTGGGAAACCATCATCTCCATACCAGCTGGTGGTGATAGCAGTCTGTGTTCAACAGACCTCTAATCTAGTAGTTTCCTTCTTGTTCTTGGCTGATCATTAAACCTTCAAAGGATTATAAACTTCTGATTCGAAGCATAACAACTCTGAGACATTCTCTCGCCAATGTGCAAACAGTCTCTGATAATAGTATCAACAGTATTGGTCAGGCTCCTGCCGGAATACCAAACAACGAATTCAAGCAAGCAGATTATTCGCAAAATGTAGAAGAAGTTATAAACTGAAGAGAAATCAGGTCCAAAGAAAGACATAGGAGGAGAGAATGATGCAGGGATCTGAAATAGGATCGAAGGTTGCTACATGACTTTCTAGTGGGAAATATCAGAGAGAATTCTAGGGATGTCAGAGGATTCCTGGGGTAATAACTGAAAGGAGGGTATGAGTCAGGGGTACACGAGGATCACTGGAGTTCTGTCTTCTACCGAGCTGATATTCTTCTGGGTTTCTCGGACCCGCTTCACCTCAGGGAGATCAGGTATGGCTGTGCCTTGACTCAGAGAATCCTTGTACTGTATCTGCCGGTTGCAAATGTTACACAGGAGCAAATTAAGCCACCGACAAAGTGCAGTTTGTACTGAAGACATAAGAACAACATGTTCATCCACTCACTCAACAACAGTTGTGTAAATGTTAATGTTGCTACAATTAGATCCAGTTTGTTATTAGGAAGGATTATTTTCCATTTAGTGTATTATTTTAGGTTTAGAAGTGAGGCATCATTAAACTTGTGGGAGTGGGAAATCACTGAGGTGGTTAACCACTGGGAATAACTGCAGAAACTGCTATGACACACGGTTAAAGAAGGCAGAAACTGGTATCAAACACGGTTAATGGAAAATTCAGGTAAGTTTAGGGAGTAGTGGTTAAGATGATGTGAAGGGAAGAGTAACGGTGTGAAGATAAGTCGGGCAGTATTGTCACAAACTGCCAAGGTTGGGAATATGGAGGGAGAGTGACTCTGTGGACTACCGTGCTTATGTTGCGCTGGTTTTGTTTAACCCTCTCCATCTCAGGGGTTTCAGGCAACGCGGTTCCTCCTCCCAAATCGTCTTTGTATTGAATCTTTGTGTGGATGAAGGAGAAAAGAACCAGTAAATAGCCCGATCCTTCTTCTCTTGAGCAGAAAACCCAAGCATGTTCATGGTCCCAAAAGTGAGGAAATGATCTAAAATGGTTCTTTAGGCATAATTACAGACAAACAATACTTAATTGTGCTGCAAATCACTCAAACACAGAAATGAAGAACACAACAAGCAAGACGTGAACTAGCCAAGGGTTAGCAGCCTGAATGAAGTAGCATGTCCAACAGGGTTAAAGTGGTCCAAACACACAAAGATGGTGGATTAGAGCCCGTTAAAGGTGAGGCTAATCTGAGCCATAAAAGCTGTTAAAACTCTGTGTTAAATGATTCGTGAGAAATATCACAGGTAGATACCAGGCTGAAATTCTTTGTATTCTCTTTAACACGAAGCATTTCAGGGGTGTTGATTACAGCAGACCCTTTGCCCTTTATGAACTTAAGGTCAGTCTGGTACTGAAGCTACAAGGAGAAGAACACAAGTGCGGTCACAAGCTTTACAAAATGTCATCTCCAACGTGCCATATAAATATGAAATATTTATATCAATGAGTTCAAGTCCATAGTAGTCAATCCGCCTTGGTACTTACAGTGCTGAAGTTCTTCTGGTTCTCACGGACTCTCAGCATCTCAGGAGTGTCCAGAACTGGCACGTAGTGAGACATGGTCTTCTCGGCTTCTTCTTTGTACTTTTTCTGTTGGACGAACACACACCTCAGCTCAGCTCCCTTCTTCCAGGACTGGCTGGGATCGGTACGATACCTGGCTGATGATATTCTTCATCTGCTGCGCGTGGATGATGTCCGGAGTATCGATGACGCTGGTGTAGCTGCCTCGGTCCATCTCTGCGGTCTGCTTGTACTTCACCTGATGGCCACAAAAGTCACGGAATTGCTCATAAACGTTCGTAATGTTACATCAAAAGTGCTACATTGAAATCTTTGTCTAATTGGCCATGACGCATGCCCACACAATTGTGATGGAAGCTGTAGGAGAGGAATAATGTGCACATTTATTATAAAATCATGAGGGGTGACAAACATATCGAACTAACCGCGATTCTTTTTTGTAACGATTCTTAATCGATTAAAAAAAACATCAAAAATTGATTAAAACCAAACTCATTGCAGAGCCAACACAGGTAGGCAACATTCACACAAAAACAGTTTTCTTTTAAGTAACAAACATTTATCAGAGCTGGAGGAAGGTAATGAATCATAGAACTGGCATCCAATGTTATTAGAAAAGTTTTGATTTCGCGATTTGTTTTAAATCAGAAATCCGACCTGAATGGATTCATTTTCTCCAAGAAGTATATTTCTAGGCCTAATATCTATATTGACCCATTTAGTTTGTTCACAAGGCTGACTACAATATTTTGTCTGTGCTGATCTTTACCACCTTAATATATGGCGGTCTGGGACTAAACTCTTCCCTCATGGTGCTGCAGTTTTGATGGCAAAATGAACAGATTAGTAATCTCTAGTCCAAACCACAATTGGAGTAGTCAAAGTGTTTGTGTAGTGTTTATTTGCCTTTACTGTCTATGTGTGTTGTCCCAGATAAGACACTTTTAGAGCCTTCACACATTCTTAGGGCTTGCTGGAGATATCTGCTCAGTCCCCACATCTGCGCTCCCCTCCAAGGTTTCTCATTGTGCCCATTGGGTTGAGTTTTTTGCTTGCCCTGATGTGGGATCTGAGCCCGGTAAACCGCTGTGGCTTGTCCAGCCCTTTCAGATACTTGTGATTAAGGGATATATAAATCAACTTTCATTGATTGAATAATGCGTCCAAAAATGAAAGAGATGATACAGTATTATCTGCTGACAGATTGTATCTGGCGGTGTTTCAGCTGGTCTTGGATAAATGAACCATCCCCGACTTTAATTATTTAGTCGCACCCAAGGTTCTCCCAGGAATTCATCCAGCCACGCTGTCTGTGGTGTGTTAAGAAGCAGAGCTACGAAGCATAGCGCCCCCTACTGTGCGGGGCTGTAATGACAAGCTACACCCACAGGCAGTCCCGGTGGATGAGTAAGAAAAAGGGTTTGATTTTCTGACCTGGCTGAGGATGTCGGTGGCGTTCTTTGCCCTCATGAAGTCCGGGGTGTCATTCGCCAGAGCCAACATTCCCTTGCCCTTGATGTCCTGCTCCAGTCCCTTCTTGTAGTCTTTCTGCACAGGTCACATGTCAAGGGGTCACACAAGGGAAGCACTTGGTGAAGAAGTCTAGGAGGCCAGGGACTTTCTACTCATTCACACTGGGAAGGGCTGCAAAACCAGAACTCTGGGAGGGACAGTGGTTAGCGGAAGTACATTGAGAGAGGATGGAGAAAGAAGTGAACACACAAATGGACGTTCTTCTGTTACAGCTGGAAGAAGGAGATTCGACAGTGGTTATTGGGGAAAGTATGTTCAGGCAGAATTAGTGATCGTAGACCCAGTTTTATTTGTGTTAACTGAAGTGGACGGTTCTATTACTCATACTAAAAATGCTGACTAAATTTCACAGGCAAAAATATTCAAATGTCGCCCAAAAGAGAAGAAATAGGTTCTCTGTAAACATCGTTTTTGTACGACCTGCATTGCTGTCATAACTGACAAAAAGCAATCAGTGGATCCTAACAAGTCCAACACATTTCAAGATGTCTTCTCAGGGCAGTCAGTCGAATGCAATTGGACTGTTCGGTTTGTCTTTGATAGACTTAGACCGGTCATATCCAGTCTAGACTCGATCGATCGAAGTCTAAGAACTGAGGAAGTCTGCTTGGATGAGAGACGGAGCGTTTTCTCAGACAAACCAAACAGTCCAGCAGCGATTGTTTTGGAAGCTCTGAGAGAATCCACAGACAGTCCAGGACGTCGTTTGCTCCTCTAGTTGTTGGGATTTCAAAGGAGGAATAGTTTGTTGTAAGATTTGAGGTTGATCTACCCCAAGTGTCTAATGTATAAAGATAGTCTACACTGCAAAAACAGGTTTTGGGTTCGAGGGTAAGCAAAATTGGCTTGGCTAGGATTCTTAAAACTAGAATATTTTCCTTTTGACTTTTGTCCTAAAATGAGAAATTGGGTCCAAGTTTAAGCAAGTTCTTGTCATATTTTAAGATTTAGGTCAAAAGTACGATTAAGCCAGATGTTGTTAGCCCAGCAGGCTCAAGACATTGAAACAAAACTTGTTGAATTGGGTCCTAAAGTTGAGCAACTCAAAGCTAGCGTCGAGACAACATCCCTTTTGTCGACGTTTAATCGATGTTGGGTTCTGACCTTGACCTGACCCTTGGTCAACAAGGTGGATCCTGCTGGGATACTAGATTTGATTATTATCAGATTAGGTCAGATTCTTATTAGATTGATAGACAGAAATAGAATTCACTTTTATGAGGCAAAATTTAAGCAAAATGTTATCTCATATTCCAGATTTAGTGTCAAGAAATCTGTGGTCCTAAAATGTTTTTTATGTTATACTTGTTTCAAGCACAAATACAATGACTCCTAGATATGTCAAAGGAAAACCGAGCCTAAAAAATACACACCTCAATAATCATTTCACTTTATTTTTAACAATAGGCTGACAGCCAATGAAAAACGAGCTGTGGGTTAATGATAGACCCCGTTTTAGACTTTGGACACCCTCCCTCTACATCGAAAAATGTTTGAAAATTGGGCATCCAGTTTTATTCTTAATTTGAAACAAACATTCTTAATATGTTGTAGAAGAATGGTTTTCAACTCCTTAGAGAAAAACAAATATCTGGCAAAATATCTCAAGATATGCTTTCTTTATACAAGAAATCATTTTTTTTTTACTTTCTTGAAATTAGTTTTGTTGCAGTGGAATGAAATATGACTTGTGGTCATGATATTAAAACTCATCATCTTAAAACCAGGGTTTGCTGTGAAGTTAAAATCCATTCAGTTGAGATGTTTTAGAAAGAGAAGATGGCTCACACGTTAGTGACAACAGCAGGCGGGGACACAAGACAAGGTTTTAGTGCGTCGGGGAAGCGTGGTTAGGAGGGCGGCACAGGCGGCAGAGCACGGAGACGGCGGTCACCCGGCCTGTGGTGGTCGTACCTCACACAGGATTTGAGTGGCATTCCTTGCTCTCAAAAGCTCAGGAGTTTCCTCCAGCACAGTTAGCCCTTTACCCTTCACGCCCTCTTCTAGATCCCTCCTGTACTCTTTCTACGGATGGGAGAAGAACACAGAGACTGCGGAGACGCGCATAGAGCAGGCCAGGCAGGTGTGGAGCTCAAAGTCACCGGCTCTCCCAAAAACAAACTCACAATCACTTCTTTTTTTTAAAGAAAAAAACAATAAAAACACAAAAAAATCGGAGTCTTTGGTGAGGAGACGCTGGTGACTTTGGCAACAATCCTGGTAATCACGTCTGAAAGTACACAGGAAGGTGGAACCCGGGCGGCATGCGGCTGTGAAGGTTGGATGCAAACACACACGGGCGCTGGTTCCACGCTCATGCTCATGAGCACTTCAGGAGGGTGGTGTGGGGCTTCAGGAGGGTGGTGTGGGGCTTTAGGAGGGTGGTGTGAGGCTTTAGGGGGTGGTGTGGAGCTTCAGGAGGGTGGTGTGGGGCTTTAGGAGGGTGGTGTGGGGATTTAGGAGGGTGGTGTGGGGTTTCAGGGGGGTGGTGTGGGGCTTTAGGGGGTGGTGTGGGGCTTCAGGAGGGTGGTGTGGGGCTTTAGGGGGTGGTGTGGGGCTTCAGGAGGGTGGTGTGGGGCTTTAGGAGGGTGGTGTGGGGCTTTAGGAGGGTGGTGTGGGGTTTCAGGAGGGTGGTGTGGGGTTTCAGGAGGGTGGTGTGGGGCTTTAGGAGGGTGGTGTGGGGCTTTAGGAGGGTGGTGTGAGGCTTTAGGGGGTGGTGTGGGGCTTCAGGAGGGTGGTGTGGGGATTTAGGAGGGTGGTGTGGGGATTTAGGAGGGTGGGGTGGGGTTTCAGGGGGGTGGTGTGGGGCTTTAGGGGGTGGTGTGGGGCTTCAGGAGGGTGGTGTGGGGCTTTAGGGGGTGGTGTGGGGCTTCAGGAGGGTGGTGTGGGGCTTTAGGAGGGTGGTGTGGGGCTTTAGGAGGGTGGTGTGGGGCTTTAGGAGGGTGGTGTGGGGCTTCAGGAGGGTGGTGTGGGGCTTTAGGAGGGTGGTGTGGGGCTTCAGGAGGGTGGTGTGGGGCTTCAGGGGGGTGGTGTGGAGCTTCAGGGGGGTGGTGTGGGGCTTCAGGAGGGTGGTGTGGGGCTTCAGGGGGGTAATGTGGGGCTTCAGGAGGGTGGTGTGGGGTTTCAGGAGGGTGGTGTGGGGATTCAGGAGGGTGGTGTGGGGCTTTAGGGGGGTGGTGTGGGGCTTCAGGAGGGTGCTGTGGGGCTTTAGGAGGGTGGTGTGGGGCTTTAGGGGGATGGTGTGGGGCTTCAGGAGGGTGGTGTGGAGCTTCAGGGGGTGGTGTGGGGCTTCAGGAGGGTGGTGTGGGGCTTCAGGAGGGTGGTGTGGGGCTTCAGGAGGGTGGTGTGGGGCTTCAGGAGGGTGGTGTGGGGCTTCAGGGGGTGGTGTGGGGCTTCAGGAGGGTGGTGTGGAGCTTCAGGGGGTGGTGTGGGGCTTCAGGAGGGTGGTGTGGAGCTTCAGGGGGTGGTGTGGGGCTTCAGGAGGGTGGTGTGGGGCTTCAGGAGGGTGGTGTGGGGCTTCAGGAGGGTGGTGTGGGGCCGCATGCAAACCTGGCCACACACCAGCCAACAGACATGACAGTTCTTGAGGTTCTTCATCAGGAGAGGGTCGGTCCTTGCAGGGTCGGCCTTGTTTATGACTCTCATACATTCTTGGAGCTAAAACCCCAATCTTCTGGAACAATGGTGTCAAAGTCAAAGCCCCAGGGCCAAATGTGACCCGCCATGTCATTTATCTTCGAACGTGTGGATCAAGCAGTGTTTCCTACCATAGGGCCCATGGTTGCCCCCTAGAGGGCTGCCACAGAATAGGCTCAGCTTCTCGGCTGTGGTGCGTATGAGCGGCAGTCGTACTCTCTTGCAATAAACTTTGTGACGTCTGGAGCTAAAGTCTTGGACAAGTTTCTGAAGCGTAGAACATGATGACTAAAGTGGTGAAGTTTATTTAATAAACATTCATTTTAATTTTTTTGTATTAGCACCGCATGATCGTACGTACATTTATTTTTTATATATTTTTTATTATATTTGAAGATTTTTATTTTTGTAATTAGCCTGACGTAAGCCTTGTTAATAATCATCGTGCTTAAAGCACAATTTAATATAATTTGACAACTTTTATCCTGTTCAACTGTCAACAAATTAGGTAGTGAAGTGAATTATATTTATATAGCGCTTTTCTCAAGTGACTCAAAGTGCTTTACATAGTGAAAGCCAATATCTAAGTTACATTTAAAGCAGTGTGGGTGGCACTGGGAGCAGGTGGGTAAAGTGTCTTGCCCAAGGACACAACGGCAGTGACTAGGATGGCACAAGCAGGAATCGAACCTGCAACCCTCAAGTTGCTGGCACGGCCACTCTACCAACCGAGCTATGCCGCCGGTATAATTGTTGAATACCATTAAAATGAGGAGTAATAATACTAGTCCAGTTCAAGTTCAAGTAGCAATGATAGTCACACACACACACACACATTAGGTGTGGTGAAATGATCCTCTGCATTTGACCCATCACCCTTGTTCACCCCCTGGGAGGTGAGGGGAGCAGTGAGCAACAGCGGTGCCGCGCCCGGGAATCATCTTTTGGTGATTTAACCCCCAATTGCAAGCCTTGATGCTGAGTGCCAAGCAGGGAGGTAATGGCTCCCATTTTTATAGTCTTTGGTATGACTCGGGTTTGAACTCACAACCTACTGATCTCAGGGCGGACCCTCTAACCACCCGAATAAGCTGCCCGCTTCTTAACATAAAATCTACAGTGTATTATTGTAAATGGACACAAGGTGCCACATTCTTTTACGGTAAAAAACTTGCAGTTCAGTTGCCATAATTTAAATTTGTGTTACAGAATTTTTACAAGTGGTACTGTTTTTACATTTACAGTAAAAAGTTGTAAAAATCACCGTAAATTTTACAATAAAATTCTGCCGACTAAACTGCGTTTTTCCCCCCCATAAAAACAGTAGTACTGTTTTTCCATTGTCTGTAAAATGTTATAAAAATTACTGTAACATTTTTAAAATAAAATGATGTCCACTAAAACACCATTTTATGTGGTAAAAACCACACAGTAAAATTCTGGTTAACCTGACAGTTTTTTTTTTTCTTTGTAAAAAAAACAGTCGTACTGTTTTTCTATTTACAGTAAAAAGTTGTAAAAAACCTCCGTGAAATTTTATAATAAAATTCTGGCGACTAAACGGCCTTTTCCCCCATAAAAAACAGTGTTACTGTTTTTCCATTTGCTGTAAAATGTTATAAAAATTACTGTAAAAAGTTTGCAATAAAATTCTGGCGGCTAAAACCCCATTTTATGTGGTTAAAAACCACACAGTAAAATTCTGGTGACTAACCTGTCTGTTTTTTTCCCCGTTACCAAGTTGAGTTGATACCAAAATGGATACATGGATGATACAGCAGAGGATTGGGAGAATGTCATGTGGTCAGATGGAACCAAAATAGAACTTTTTGGTATAAACTCAACTGGTGGTGTTTGGAGGAAGAAGAATACTGAGTTGCATCCCAAGAACACCACACCTACTGTGAAGCATGGGGGTGGAAACATCATGCTTTGGGGCTGTTTTTCTGCTAAGGGGACAGGACGATTGATCCGTGTTAAGGAAAGAATGAATGGGGCCATGTATCCTGAGATTTGGAGCCAAAACCTCCTTCCATCAGTGAGAGCTTTGAATGCTTGACCAAATACTTATTTTCCACCATCATTTACAAATAAATTCTTTAAAATTCCTACAATGTGAATTCCTGGATTCTGTCTCTCACAGTTGAAGTGTACCTATGATGAAAATGACAGACCTCTGTCATCATTTGAAGTGGGAGAACTTGCACAATCGCTGGCTGACTAAATACTTTTTTGTCCCACTATATATATATATATATATATATATATATATATATATATATATATATATATATATATATACTGCTGTAATGTATTATTATCATTATTTGTATTATTATTTATTTTATTATTATTGTTGTTATTATTATTACTATTATTATTATTATTATTACACCCAAATATTCCAGTTCACAATGGAAGTGATAAGTGTAGCATGCATGCCAGGCCACCAGGTGGCAACGTCTCTGTCAAAGATTGACACCTTGACTTTAAATGGAGTCATCCCGAGTGCAAGGCGCACCTTGTCACCAAAGACAGACCTTTGGTGCACCTTAGTGGGTGGGGCTAGTGGGTGGGGCTTCATTCCCGTTAAGGAAGTGAGGAGGGACAAGAGGGAGTGGGTGGTATGCTAGTGGCGTTACGGGGGAGTTGGGGGGGGGGGGCAAAATACTCCCGTCGTTACCTCACTGGCTATTTTGGTGGCGTGTCTGACATGGAGCATGGCGGGCGTGACCTCCAAGCCGGAGAGGTTCTTGCCCTTCATGGACTCCTCAAAGTCCTTCTTATATTCTTTCTAGTGGCCGCAAACATAGGACAGGAACACATGTGTCAGTGTGTGTGTGTGTGTGTGTGTGTGTGTGTGTGTGTGTGTAAAACAGAATAAAACACTTAAACAAAGATGTCCTATTTAAACGCCCGGTGTATCAGAAGTGATACATACCTTTTTACGTCCTCATCAGTGCCATTCGTTTTATTTTTAAATAAAATGCCTGAGGTGCATTACACATATCCTCCACAAGAGGGCGGTAATTGACTTATTTCCTGCAGCGAAGTAGCGAGAGACGCCTGATTTTTGAAGAGAAACTTTGCCAAATTTGAGGGGGCCAAAGTAAGAAAGACGATTTTTTTACTGACACATAACATATGAACAGATAATGGGAAATAATTTACAGTAAAACAGTGTTGAATTGCATGTGTCAAATTTGATACAGCAGGTATAAAAGGTCATTTAACTATAAATAGACTTTTTTTTTGCATTCCATGCGTTATAAATATCATGGAGCAACAGGCAGTCTTTAGAGGTTTCAAATAAGCAAATATAACACCACAGTGTGGTATATTTAGCAGTCAAATATACATATTTGTTGTATTATTTTGTGTTGCCATAATTAATTATAGCTTTCTGAATTTTATGGCAGAAAAATCATAAAAAACAAAATACACGATTTTGGTGATTTTTTTTTAATGTTTTGTTTAGATGACAAACAATTGAAGATGTTTTAAAAATGATCAAAAAAGATGATAACTTTTCTTTTGGTGTTTGGAAATAACACAATAAATATTTTTTATGTTTTGTTATAAAAATAACAAAAACTTATATAGATATATACGTATCAAATATGATACAAAGTGAAAATGATATATGGAAACAGATTTTTGTCCCCCCCAAAAAACCTAATAATAATTCGTTGAGAAGGATTAAAATAAGCTCGTTTTAAATCATTTGAATGTATTTATATTAGAATTATTTAGTGGTTCAGGCTTCAAAGGGTTAAAAAAAGGAAGCTAATTATCAACGAAATATGCACCTGCATCGTCTAAAGACGGCTTTTAATCGTCTACTTCTAGGGTTGTCCCTCCAGTGCAGGAAGTGACCTGCATCTCGTCTAAGTACTGTTATCACCGGTGGCCGGTGCTAAACATGCTACACAAGAAGTAGGAACCAGAAGGAGCAGACAAGAAGGCATGCTAATCGCTAAGCTATCTGGAAAGAAGGCAAAAAGGTGAAGTTGAAAGTCAAGGTCAGGTGTTAGTAGTGTCTTTACCTCGCTCTGCATGTGCTGCGCCTCCTTGGCCGTGACGTATGTGGGCGTCTCAAAGTCCAACATGGCCTTGCCCCTCTCCTTCTCGTACTTCTCCTTGTACTTGATCTGTGGCGGTGCAAACACATGCTGTCACGCAGCTGACCCTCTTGTCGCCCATAGGGGGCCATTTGCATCCCGGGGGGGAAAAACAGTATAAAATATAGAGTACATCATCTAACCAGATCAAAGTGTCCTGCTCATTGATCTGGTTGAATATTTCTGCATAAAATGACAACAAATATCAAGATCTGAATTTGTAGAGCCCATTTATGAAGGTTTTGTGTTCCGTGGCGAACCGTGGGTGCAAAGTTGGGCGCCATAGCACGCCCACGTCTTGTGGCAGAGACATTTTGACCCAACTTCTCATCACCAACATGTGTGTTGCAGACCAAAGGAGTCATGTTTAAAATGTCAAAGTCCCTAGGAGGCGTTTGTTAAAGTACCAACACTTTTTTTAGCTGAAAAATTGTTTGGCGCCAGACCACGCCCACAACTGACGGCGGGAATTTTATTCTTGCAATTTATCATCACCTTTATGTGTAGTAGCTGTCATTTTAACTGTGACTCGTTTGGTGAAAGTCCAGAGAAGTTCGCCAAGTACCACCACATTTTTGGCCTTAAAATCAAAACCACAACGGCCGACTTCCTGCTTGTTTTACGAGCGTCCTGTCATGGTTGACGTCTCCAGCCATCCTTGTGATGAGAGGACCATCTGATGGCAGGGGGTCATTCTCTTCTCATTTTCAAGGGGGCGCTAGAGAGTCAATTTAAAAAATGTGTTTGGGAGCCCAAAATAATCAACATTTTTGATCAAATTTGGTACATTTTCATGCATGTTATGTGACAGCTAAGAATGTGTATGTATATATATATATATACATACATACATACATACATACATATATATATATATATATATATTAGGGCTGCGAATCTTTGGGTGTCCCACGAATCCATTCAATATCGATTCTTGTGGTCACAATTTGATAATATATTTGATTTTTTTGATTCGATTTGATTCTGGATTCAAAAACTATATTTTTCCGAGTGAAAAGGATTCTGTATTTATTCAATACATAGATTTCAGCAGGATCTACCCCAGTCTGCTGACATGCTAGTAGAGTAGTAGATTTAAAAAAAAAAAAGCTTTTATAATTGTAAAGGACAATGTTTTATCAACTGATTGCAATAATGTACATTTGTTTGAACTATTAAACGAACCAAAAATATGACTTATTTTATCTTTGTGAAAACATTGGACACAGTGTGTTGTCCAGCTTATGAGATGCCATGCAAGTGTAAGCCACTGTGACACTATTGTTCTTTTTTATTATTTTTATAAATGTCTGATGATAATGTCAATGAGGGATTTTTAATCACTGCTATGCTGAAATGATAACTAATATTGATACTGTTGTTGATAATATTCACTACTTTTGTTTTGTTCTGTGTTGTGTTTGTGTCTCCTCTCAATTGTTCTGTTTATTGCAGTTCTGAGTGTTGTTGGGTCAGGTTTGCTTTTGGAATTGGATTGCATTGTTATGGTATTGCTGTGTATTTTTTTGTTGGATTGATAAAAAAAATAAATAAATAAAAACAAATAAAAAATGAAAAAAATCGAATTTTTAAAAATGAGAATCGATTCTGAATCGCACAATGGATTTGAATCGATTTTTTTCCCCACCCCTAATATATATATATATATATATATATATATATATATAAAATCAGAGTTTACTTTTTCAGAGTTCAGTGTATTTTTAAAGTGCAAAGAGCATGAAAAGGCACTCGGTGGGTGGAATGTCCCCCCATCAACACCCGGAGAGAACAGAAAGGTTTGGGACGGACCCATCATTGGTGTTTGGGGGTTCTACTTAGCCTGGTTGCCCCGGCGAGGGTTTGTGTAACTTACGTGGCTCTGCAGCTCAGAAGCCTCCTTGTGATGAAGCTGCTCTGGTGTGTCAGGGATCATGTGGTAGTGACCCCTACTCTCCTCATACTTCCTCTTGTAGCAGAGCTAGGGCGGGATTACAGCTCAGTGGAGACACAAACCCAGGAACAGGAACTTGATCTACTATTGGAGCAGAAGTCTTTGCAAAGGCTCCGTCTGTGAGTCTGTAATACCATTATTTAAATCTGTATCTCAACCTGGGTGGAATCACATCCATGTGTGTGTGTTTTATTTTGTGTGTGTGTAAAAAAATCTTTGTGTGTAATCAGATCTACATGAACGTCTTTTAATTTGTGTGTCTGTATTTCAATTTGTGTGTGTAAAAAGAAAACATCTGTGTGTCTGTACTTTGATCTGTGTGTGTTATCAGATCCATCTGTGCGTGTTTTAATTTGTGTGTCCCTACTTCAATTTGTGTGTGTGTAAAAATAACATCTGTGTGTCTGTATTTTGATCTGTATGTGTTTAAAAAATGTGTGTGTGTATTCAGATTTGTGTGAAGTAGGAACCCTGATTGGTTGTCTTTTGGGACACTTCTGCTGTGTAAGATTTGTGTGTCCGTGCAGTGATTTGAATGTGTAAAAAGACTTGTGTGTCTGCAACTTTCCTTTACCTATATTCACCACTAGTGGGCGCCTTGCACACACTCATGTTATTCCGTGTCGCAAAAGTCACGTGTAAAAAGACAGCCAGAAACACAGAAATCTGAATACACAGATACACATATTTTTCACACACACACACGCACGCGCACACACAAACACGCACACAAACACACACATTGAAATGAGGAAAAAGTAAATCAAACTCAAACACACACACACACACACACACACACACACACATAATGAGATACAGACCCAAACATTGTTCTACACACGCATAAATGGAAATACAGACACACAAATTAAAACACTTGCACGGATCTGATTTAACACACATTTGGAGATGCACACACAACAATTTAAATTAATTTTTTACACCCACAAATCGAAATACGGACACACAAATTAAAATATGCCCACACGGATCTGATTACACACACACACACACACACACACACAGACTGATATACAGGCACACACATTTTTTTTTATACACACACAAATCGAAATACGGACACACAAATTGAAACATGCGCACACGGATCTGAAAACACACACACACACATATTGATATACAAACACACATGGAAATACAAACACACACACACACCGATCTGATTACACAGACAGATTGACAGACAGACAAAGAAAGGAGTACACAGACAAGTGAATGGTATTACAGACGCACAGATTGAGATACACCTTTGCAAATAGTTTTGCTCCAACAATACTTGACAGAATTAGCAGATGTTTGTGATGTCCAATGGAAATGAAGATGCTGGTTAAAAATGGGCGGACAATTCTCCAATCAGGTGTTTGGCGTGACATGATTAAAATGTCATCAGGGATGGAAGTGGAAGTGGAAGTGGTAGTAGAGGTGGTGGAAGGTGGAGGTATGGATCACTACCAGATGTCCAATCGGGTGTTTGGCGTGACATGATTAAAATGTCATCAGGGGTGGAAGTGGAAGTGGAAGTGGTAGTAGAGGAGGTGGAAGGTGGAGGTATGGATCACTACCAGATGAGGATGAGTGTGTGTGGACTTCCTGTGAGGAGGGGGCGTGTCTTACGTCGCTGGACAGCCTGCTGGTGCTCAGGCCGTGCTGCATGGACAGAGACTCGGCCATGTCGGTCACGGGCTTGTGCATCTTCTTCAGGTCACCTTTGTACTTCACCTGTGCCACAGCAGGGCGGGGCCTTAGAACGCTGCCTGCGTCGACTCAAAGGCGGGAACCTACCTCACTGGCGAGCGTGTTGGCGTCCTTATACGTCTGGTAGATCTTGCTCTCCTTCAGGTCGTACTGCGGACGCTTGCCCTTCATTTCCTTGTCAAACTTCTCCTTGTACTTCAGCTGGTGGGAACAAAGCATGAGATCATCAGACTGCAACCTTTGCACCTGCTTTCCAACATGGAGGCGTCCTCTGCAAGTTCCTCAGTGCTTGGACTTCACAAGAACACCAAGGAGCTCATATATGACAACGTATATATGGAAGAGGAATGTAGGAAGATCAGGATTACATCCTGGAAGTATTCACAGCGCTTCACTTTGTCCACATTTCTCATGTTACTGCACCCCCACACCATGATGCTGCCACCACTTCACTGTAGGGATGGTATTGAGCCGCTGATGAGCGGTGTGCTAGTTTCCTCCAAACATGATGCCTGGCATTCACGTCAAAGACTTCGATCTTTGTCTCATCAGACCGGAAGATTTAGTTTCTCATGGTCTGCGAGTCTTCTAGGTGCTTTGTGGCAAACTTTTAACTAAAAAATGGCTTCTGTCTGGTCTCTCTACCACACAGGCCTGACTGGTAGCTTGTCTTACTGCAGGGGTAGGGAACCTATGGCTCTTTTGATGACTGCATCTGGCTCTCGGATAAATCTGAGCTGACATTGCTTAACACGATAAGTCATGAACAATTACGCTGGTAATCACAGTGTTAAAAATAACATTCAAAATATGAAACATTCTCATGCATTTTTATGTTCAAGAAGTTGTGTTAATGGTAAGAAGTAATTTATTTATTATTGGTTAGTGTTGGGCTTGCCCTCCTGGGGGTTTTTCAGACCACCAAGCACCGACATGAGAGTCTGTTTTAGAGTAAAATGTTGGGGGGTTTTTTCAATTAGTCTCTCAGTTGCTTTCCAGCAATTATCTTTTCCTCTTTCGTCCTCACTCGCGCTCTGACTCCAGCCCCAACCCCATCTTTCCTCTTGGCTGCTGCTTATAACAGAGCGACAGGTGATAAGATTAAAAGGCCCAGGTGGGCCTTCGTCCTGGCAACATCCCGCTTTGCTGCAGGCCCGCAGGCCACGCCCCCTCGACAGTTTGCTCCAGAATAACAATGTTATTACAAAGAATAAGAGACCTATTATACTCTGGAAATATTGGTCTTAGTTAAAAATGCACACGTTTAGTTGTGTTCAGTGTTAAAAAAAATATTATATGGCTCTTAGGGAAATACATTGTAAAATATTTGGCTTCTTGGCTCTCTCAGCCAAAAAGGTTCCCGACCCCTGTCCTACTGGAAGATTCTCCTGAGACAGAGTGACCATCAGGTTTTTGGTCTTCGTCATGACTAGGGTTGATTGATTGATTGATTGAAACCTTTATTAGTAGATTGCACAGTACGGTCCATATTCCGTACAATTGACCACTAAATGGTAACACCCCAATAAGTTTATCAGGTTGTTTAAGTCGGGGTCCACGTTAATCAATTCATGATTGATTAACTGATCGCTCAGTTTGGACGGACAGTCAGCTCTAGGAAGAGTCCAGGTGGTTCCAAACTTCTTCCATTTAGGGATGAATGTAGACCCCCGTGCTCATTGGGACTTTCAAGGCAGCAGATGTTTTTCTGTACTCTTCCCCTGATCTGTGCCTAGAGACAATCCTGTCTCGGAGGTCTACAGACAATTCCTTGGGCTTCATCCTTGGTGTGGGACCTTATATACAGACAGGTGTGTGCCTTCCTTGATCATGTCCAACCAACTGAATCTAGCACAGGTGGACTCCAATGAAGCTGTAGGAACATCTCAAGGAGGATCAGTTGAACTCAAACATAACAGAATGTGGAAAAAGTGAAGCGCTGTGAATACTTCCTGGATGCAGTCTGCGTTTCAAACCCACTTTATGCAGTGACCATGGTCTTCAGAACTGAGTCAGTGGATCAGTGAGCATGCAGAGGAAGGACATGAACAGAAGTCAAGCTCTGTTCCGATGTAACCTGCACATCTTGGACACAAGTCTTTTATCTTGAAAGGAAGATGGCGGTGAGTAGGATGCGTGAACATGACGGCCACAGACTCCCGCCATGTTCAGCAGTGAGCTGGAGCCAACACCAACACAAAGAAGGGGTCGAGGGTCAGCCTCCTTACGTCACTCGTCATCGCACTTATTTTCTTAATGTGGCGCATCTGGGGCGTGTCATAGGAGGCCAGTCCATGGGGGGAGGGCGGGGCCTCCTTCTACCAGACCATGGCGTGAGGCGCCAGACCACGTGGTCAAGGAGGGAAGGAAGACACACATTTGAAGACAGATGGAACAATATGGGCGGTTAATGCATGTGGAAATGTCCATTACTGACAGGTATGGATCAAAGATGGATGAAACATGGATCAAAAATGGATCAAACATGGATGAAACACGGATGAAACATGGATCAAACATGGCCTTCAGTGGCTTGTGGACACCTTTAGCTCCAAACTAAACACACACAGGTGTGTAGGCGTGGCCTACCTGGCTGTTCAGCTTGCACACGTCCGTGGCCAACTTGATGTCCGGCCGGTAGACCAGAGAACCTCCACGACTGGCCTCTTCTCGGGCTTTGTTACGGTAGCCAATCTGGTGGAGAACCATGACAGAACGTCACCCACACATCAAGACCAGCCAAGAAGTAGAGCTGGACAATTCATCCAACCACTTCATTCTGGCTCCTCCCCCTCATTAAAGTATTATCATCCAAAAGAAAGAACAATTACTTAGACCTAGATTGACCACATCCAGTCTTAGACCTAGATTGGCCACATCTAGTCGAAGACTTACATTGGTCAGATTAAGTCTTGGACTTAGATTGGTCAGATCTAGTCTAGCTGCTGGTGCCAAAACATAACTATTGAACATATGTTAACTGTTAACTTGCTAAGGTTAGCACGCTAACTTTTTTTAAATCCATTTTTGCAGAACTACACCTCTGAGTCATTAAACTTGGTCCCGGACAGGTTAACTATTAGCATGCTAACGCTTGCATTTCAGTTCCACTTGTGCATATCGGTGGCCCGCACAATTCCACGCTGGAATTCACAGATTCCAGTAAATTGTGTTGTCAGTATCAATCCAAAGATCTGTGACTGTCATTTTTCCCGTAATGGCTCATCCCTAGGCTTGAGTCTGAGGTGTCAAGGTCCGGAGTCTTCTTCTTGAACCTGCTCGCTGATTACCTCGCTGACGAGTTTAGCCGTCTGAGTGGCCTTCTTGATGTCGGGTCGGTCCACCACGGTTGTGTAGTGAAGGTTGGCCTTGGCGTTCTTCTTGTAGGCCAGCTGAAGGAAGACGTGACCCACATCACCCAGAGTCCACATTTCTAAAAGACCACAAAGTGCCGGACAGACTCACGTCGCTCTGTTTTATGTTGACGTCCATGGCATGGCCGACATCAGGTGGCACCCTCATGTGGTTGTACACCGCCTTGCCCTTCTCCTTCTCAAACTTGGCTTTGTACACATTCTGGAACAGGACGCGGGACTGTCAGGATCCCAGCCTTCGGCCCAAGCCTCATGAGACCAGAAAAGGTACCTTGCTGACGAGCTTGTTGACTTCCTTACTGTGGACCGTGTCCCGGGTCTCCGGCATGACGGTAAAGGAGCCGGACTGCCTCTGTTTCTTGCTGGCCGCCTTGTACTTGGTCTGTGGAAGAACATCACGGACATTGAAGGACCATCAGGAACTTTGGTTTTCTTCGGACAAGGGTCTTACCTCGGATGAAAGGTGGCGCACGGACTTGGAGTGGAGGTTTTGAGGCGTGTCGGCAACGTGCAGGTAGTGGCCTTTGGCCTTCTCGTACTTCTCCTTGTACTTCAGCTGAAGGACAACGCAGAGTTAGACCCTTTTGGAAACCGTAACTGCCGTGACATGTGACGCTTTCAAACGTAAATTTGCCAAGTGTAGTTTTTTTCTGGCGCTTTTGCAAAGGCCCCACCGGCAAGGTGGGGGCGTGAAGGAGGAGAAAGGAAAACTCATGCGGCAGGTAAGAGGAACTACTCTAAAGTCCGGACTACGTTTTTCCGACACTCTGAACCAAAAGTGTGTTATTGTTTGTGCTACGACGCCAACCTAATGGACGAGTTGGCTCACTGCAGGTGCTGCAGTGTCCTTCCATTTCAACCGGGAGTAGAAGTCTTCTCAGAATCCTAACCTGGTACGTGACACATGCTAACTTTTTAGCCCAATTTGTCCCCGTACACCTCAGTGTCATATAACTTAGTATGTGACTTATGCTGTTATCTTGCTAACGTTAGCGTACAATGTTCTTAGCTAAATTCACAGCCATAAAGCTTAGAATCATATAACTTGCTACGTGACACATGCTAACCGTTTTTTTAGCTAAGGTTAACATACTATCGGCTAATTCCGCAGTCATAAACCTTAAAGTCATATAACTTGGTACATGACTTATGCTAACTGTTATCTTGCGAGCTTTAGCGTACTAATGTTCTTAGCTAAATTTGCAGCCATAAACCTTAGAGTCACATAAGTTGGTACGTGACTTACGCTAACTGTCACTTGCTAACATTAGCATACTGACTTAGGTGATTCCGCAGCCAGAAACGTTAGTCATATACTGAAACTTGCTACATGACACATGCTAATTATTTTTAGCCAAACCCCCGCCCTGCCCACTCTCACCAAACCTTCTCAGGTAAGACTCACCTGGCTGGCCAGCACGTTGTTCTTCAGGGCCAGGACGGTGAGCTTGTCGTCCACAATGGGCGTCACACACCCCTTCATGATCTCCCTGTCGTACTTGTACTCCACCTGCGTGTCCAGGACGAGAAGCCACATGGGTGGAGAACTCCCCGCCGTGGTCCACTTTGTCTCAAACTCACCTCGCTCTGCTGGGCGGTGCTTCTGGCGGCGGTGAGGAAGTCGGGCCTGTCCACCGTCCAGCTCCACTTGTCCTTCATGGCCTCGTACTTCTTCTTGTACTGGAGCTGGGGGGTGGAGAAGAACATGGTCGTCACTCCTTCTTCCTTCTGGGAGAAGAGGTCTTACGTTGGTGGTGTTGTTGTAGGCCTCCTTGGCGGCGCGGATGGAGTGAGCCTCCGGGTCGATGTTGATCTGGGCCTTGTTCCTCTCGTACACCTCCCGGTACTTGAGCTGCACAAGTCCACAAAGCAGAGGTGGGTGCCGGCACCAGCGTACCGGTCGTCCATCACCTGAGCACCTACGCTGCTGGGGAAGTCCTTGACCTTCTTCATCAGCTGCTGGTGCGGGGTGTCGTACGGCAGCGTGTAGCCCCTGGCCTTGTTCTTGTTGTAGTCCATCTTGTAGACGATCTGCCGAGCAAGCGTCCTCACCTTGTCAGCCGGGCGGGCGTTGCGAGTACAAAAAGCAAACTTACATCGCCGATCTTCAGGCTGCGTTTGTGGGTTTCGTAGACGGGGGTGTCCAGGATGGAGGTGAACTTGTCCTTGGCGCGCTCGTACTGCTCCCTGTAATGCCACTGAAGTGCACCCACGTGGACCGTTAGCCCCGACTCGCTAACAGGGTGCGGTAAAACACGTACAGCGGGAAGGGGATTCAAACCTCAAGGTTTAAACCTCAAATTTGGGGAAGATGCACGATCCACTTTAGCCGTGTTGAATAGAAAATGTTTGACCATAGAGTCAATTTCTATGCGGGGTGGCGCTTTCCATCATTTTCATCAGACTGCATTGGCCATATGAATCCCTTCCCTATTGTTTTTACTGACGACTCCAAAATGGACATCGATGTCAGAGGTGTCCAAAGTGAGACTTGGGGGCCACTTGGGGCTCGCGGCTCATTTTTTACCCGCCTGCGGCACATTCTGGAAATACTGCTACAGAATAAAAGAGCAAACAGCTGAAAAGTAGCAAGAAATAATTTAAATGTTGGCCAATAACACAAAGATGGCGGCTTTTTTTAAATTTAAAACTGTCATGGCTCAAAAAATAATAATGAATCAAAATCAATGTTATGAATTATTGACATATTTACTTCACATCAAATATTCAACTTTGAAAGAGAAAACATATTTTGTGTGTTTGCCAAAAACAACAAAAGTTGTCCGTGACAAAAAGAGCATACAACAACCACATGAAGGGCGTCATGAGACTTAAGCATTGGAATTACACTAATAAAAATAATAATTGATGGAACCCTTGTGGGTCCCCAAAAATGTTAGTGATATTTTTTTTAATTAATTAATACAAAAATAAATAAAATAATAAAAGTAAAAACTCAAAATCAATGTTATTCGAGCCTCCAATTACTTCACATCAAATATTCCAATTTGAAATATTTTGGGGGGGAAATATTTCATATTTTGTGTGTTTGCTATTAAAAAAATTAGGTTTCTTTAACAGAAAAGCCAAAAAAAACATTTAAAAAAAAATACAAAAAAATACTTAAAGAATACCTCATAATCAATAGATAGATCTGAAGTTGATCTAGAGATTTATGGGTCGGAAGTAAAACAAAATTAAAATAATATATGACTTCTTTTTAACACTCTTATGACTGGGACCATTTTGGATCCCAAATAACTTTAGTGGGATTTTTGCTCAAAAATGAATAAGACATGAATGTTATAAATGATTGTGCCATTCAAGGCTCTACTTACTTCACATCAAATATTCCACTTTGAATTTTTGGAGTGTAAATATTTGGTCAATTTGCCATAAAAACAGGGTTTTATGTAACAAAAAACTTTAAAACAATTAAAACTTTATGCCAACAGATAGATCTGAAGTTGATACATTGATACTTTAGCATTGAAAGTAAAAAAATAAATCCTGTATTATGTGACTTGTTTTGAACACTTTCAAGAGAGGAGCCCTCATGGTCACAATAGATGTTGTATTGCTTCTTAAAATGCCAAATACTAAAATAGTCCCCGCATGTTTGCCTTTTTCAGTGAAACCCTTTGGACACCCCTGATCCACCTTGAGATGTCTTCTGGTGACTCCATGCAAGAGATCCTGGATCTGCTACTCACACCAGTCCTAAGGAATCTGGTCCAGGTGTGCAGGGTTAGCAAGACGCCGGGTCACATGACAGGCAGGACAAGCAGGCAGGTAGTTGTTACAACGCCGGTGAAGTGACCAGCAGCAACTAGACATTGAAACAACCTTGACAACTTCTTCAATTAGGCCAGGAGTTTCAGCAAAAACATCGTTGAAACAACATTCTTTTTGACGACGTTGAATCAATGTCGGGCTCTGATGTTGATTTAATGTTGAAATGTGGTTATTTCCCAACCAATATTCTACAACACAAATACAACGTTGAAACAACATGCTTTTTGACAACGTTAAATCAATGTTGTGTTGTGATGTTGATTTAACATTGAAATGTGGTCATTTCCCAACCAAGAAGGTGGATCCAACGTGGGACATCAACATTGTCTCAAGTTACAAGTCTGACTATTTTGCGCCCTTGTTTCAAGGTCAGTTTTAAGGGACACGTGCGTAGAATCAAGGTTGTATCAACGCCTGGTGCCTGCTGGGTGTGGCTCCTTACCGAGCGCAGGGCGACACATGCAAAGTCTCCCCTGCCAGAACTCCTCTACCAAGCAGCTGAAATGCCTTCTTATGCGTGAAGTATCCATGAAGCGTCGCGGCGGAGATGAAGGGCAGATGAAGGATTAGCGCATTTTGCTAATTGTGTTTTGAGCTTTATGGATGGGAGCAGATGGGATGAGGTCCTGTCCAGAAACAGCCAGAAGTCTGAGAGCAAGCGAGCCACTCAACAGAGTCTGACAAGAGTTTGTCTGTTTGTGGACAGGGATCAGCGCTACGGTTTGTCTTCTCTATGGCAGTTTACCTTACTACCCAACACGGTCCCGTAGAGGGCTGTGAGGATGTCGGGCCGGTGTAGCTCATTGCAGCCGCTCCTGAGCAGATCCTTGGCTCTCGATGTGTACCTTTTCTGTCAAGTTCACACACACAAGTCATGCCGTGGTTAAAACACATTGGGTCAGTGGTCACACTGGAAAAGCCCGATCCAAGAATCCCAGCTTCAACCTGACGAGGGCCCTTGGACAAGGTTTTAAAAAGTGGTATGGTTCCCCGGTGACGCCGTCCCACTCAAAGAGTTTGAGTGCCAAGGTTTTCCTGTTTAGTCCAAGACACTAACAACGACCATAATCCATGCGGACAACAACCACCAGCAGGTCTGTGGAGGACCTCATGCGGCGGACTCGGCCGCGGACGGTGCGGGTCGGCCACCACCTTTACCTGGCTCATCTTCTTGTTTTCCTTGGCCAGTTGGTATCTAGGATCGTCCGTGGTTATGGTGAACTGATCCTTGGTCTTCTCATAACTAGCTCTGTAGGCCCGCTGCTCAGAACGTCAGAAGGTGGTTACAGACACAGGCCCCAAGGCAAAGGCCATAGAAAGTAGAGATCGACCGATACCGATTTTCAGGCCCGATGACGATTATTCGTCGAAACCTGATTTTGGGAGCAGATATTCTTTTGCAGTAAAAAGTTATAATACCACTGATAGTCCCACGCACACAAGGTGTGGTGAAATTACTCTCTGAATTTGACCCATCCCGTTGTTCCACCCCCTGGGAGGTGAGGGGAGCAGTGGGCAGCAGCGGTGGCCACGCTCGGGAATCATTTTGGTGATTTAACCCCCAATTCCAACCCTTGTTGATGAGTGCCAATGGGTCCCATTTTTATGCTATGAGTTATTTCAAATGCATTGTATACATCAGTATACGTTTGGACAAAGATTTGAGGTATTTCTAAGGCACCGAGTAGCTGATTAAGCCCCACGAGGGCCCTATTGAGATTGGGCCCTTTTTCTTCTAAACTTATTGAGGCCCTTTACATGCAAAAACAAAATTGCAATCAGAGAAAAATGTCCTATTTGGTGGGATGGTCTAGAAAAAGAAGTAAAAAAAATTGGCTCTCTAGAACCACCTTTAAAATGACAAAAAATAGGCCCCTCCTACCAGTTTCACGTATGGACGGGAAAATGTCCGGAGACGTCCGTCATGACGAGACGCACATAAAAGTCTGAGGAACCCATGGCTGGCAACCAACAAGAAGTCGGCCATCTTGGTTTCTGTATTCCATTTGTCGGTGAATAAACCGGGGTCGTACTTTACCGGACTCTTCCTAGGGACTTTGACCAAATGAGTTGCGGTTAATTTTCAGAAACTACACATACAGGCGACGATAAATTGCGGACAAATTTTGCCTACGGCGTGAGATGTGGGCGTGGCATGGCGCCAAACATTGCTCCGATGATTCGCCACAAAACACAGAAACGTCAAGAACTCAACTCGACCAAGTCAGACCTTGATCTGAATTGGTAGAGACATGATGATGATGAGGATGATGATGATGATGATGATGAGGAGGACTCCCTGAAGTGCCCCACGGGTCAGAACCTGTTCCTTCTCTATTTGGAAAGTTCAGATCATGATCTTAATTGCCACAAACGATGATGACCGCCTGAAGTGGCTTTATTTTGTTTTACTTGATGTACTTTTCATTAGGCCGTGTTGTTGTTTGATGGAATCGCGGAACATGAAACTCCGAGTGTGGCGGACGTAGACTTGATCGTGGTAGTAGCGAAACACGACTGGGAATGAAGGACAAAAAATGGATATCCCGGAAGTTTTGAAAGCCACGTAGAAGAGATGCAGCGTGTACTTTGTCGTATCTTCTGGTGTACTTCAGTTATTAAAGATCTACCTCAAAATGACAAATATCGGTGCTGATAATCGGTCGATCTCTACTAGAAAGTCTTTGCATTTTGTCCTAAGAAGACTGCAATGAAGAGGAAGGGCAACATGATTCCTTTCATCCTTTCATCCTGTACCTTAGAGCTGAAGTCAAGTTCAGGTGTACGGAGGCAGAAGGCCAACTCGCTACATCGTTATCTGTGCGATACAAACGGGTCTTACCCAAGGTTAGACTTACCTGATCGATGAGGCTGGAGGCGTGCTTGACGGTGTGGAAGAACGGGGAATTGGACGTGTACTTGAAGTTCCCGAGGTTTTTCTCCAAAGAGCTCTTGTAAACAATCTGCGTGTGAAGAGGACCATGTCAAGAAAGGTGCCGCCTCCTGGCAGAGACTTCAACAGGAAACAAACCGACCCCACTGTACAGCGCCTTGTTCTTCTCGGCCCGCAGCAGCTCGGGCGTGTCCCACACGTAGCAGCCGATCCCTCTCAGCCAGTCCAGGTCCTCCTTGTACTTCACCTGGAAGCACAGACCTCACTTTCAAACCCACCCAAAAATTACAGACTGTAGGACGCTACTTTTTTCCTAAACTTTGAACCGTGCGACTTATACGACGAGTTTAGCCATAAAAAGTTGTACTCAACAAATAGTTTTTGTAAAACGCCGACAGAGACACTGAAAAGGTGAGTTATTGTTCGTGCTATGGCGCTATCTTTTAGACAAGTTCGCTCACTGCAGCCGCTGCGAGTCGTAAATGCACTACCTGTTTTGTTCCTTGAACTGGAAGTACAAGTGTCGTTCCTTCTTCTAGCCATCCATAGCGTTACTACTCACATGGATTCTTCATTCATCACTCCAAGCAACGTTTTGTAAGTTTTACAATGTAACTACAACATGTGTGATGTCTGTAGGAGTGTTTTCATGCATATTTGTACATGCTCTCATAATGTAATGATGCTAGCGTTGTTAGCATTAGCTAACATGCTTTCACCTTTACGAGTATCTTTGTTAGTATTATTAACTTACATTTGTATTCTTTTTGTATTGTTTCACTTTCACAAATTCACCAACACATCACCGCGGAGTGTTTGAGTCTGTTTAACTGATTGGAGAGCTAGCTGGCGCACTTCTGGTTATTTTTTAATCGGCCGTTTGACTGCCATGTTACAGACACATTTGCTAAATATTTCTGTGTAAATAACACATTTCACAACGTATATACTGTATCTGCCACTTGTAGTCTGGTGCAGCTTATATATGGAACAATATTTTTACTTCTAAAATTCAGATGTGTGCGACTTATATACCGGTGTGATCTATAGTCCAGTGCTCCTTATATACGGACAATCATTTTTGCTCCTAAAATTTTGTGGCTGCGGCTTACATACCGGTGTGATCTATAGACCGGGGCGGACAATAATTTGTACTTCTAAAATTCTATGGATGGGAAAATATGGTAACTGTGCCACAAATCCAGGAAGTGGGTTCTTGGTGAGGACAAGGTGTCACTCACCGTGCTGACGTTGTCATTGACAGTTCTGTTGAAGAAGAACTCCGGGCGGTCCGGGATGGACTTCCATGTTCCCCGAGAGCTAATGTACTTTTCCCTGTACTTGACCTGCGAGGGGAGAGGAGTGATTGAAGATTCCTGAGGAAGCAGAGGAGTGAGGAGATGTTTGTGCCAACATTGCTGATGTCGTCGGTGACTCTGCGATGGTAGGTGATGTCCAGGGCGTCTTTCACAAAGTGGTAGTGTCCTTTAGCCAGCTCGAAGGTCTCTTTGTATCGCAGCTGTGGAAACGGCAAAAACTCCAGATGGTCACCAAAGCTGCTTGGTGGAACTTTAGCCGGATTTGAAGGTTAGAACTCACATCACTGGACTGGATGTAGGACTTCTTGGAGCAGATCAGGAAGGGTGTGTCGGCAATTGTGGTGTACTTGTGCTTCATCCTGTCATATTGCTCTTTGTACTTGATCTACAGAGGGAGACCATTTGTGGGGATTATTTGGCAGCTAAGATGCTCGCACGGGAAAATGGGCGGGACTTACGTCACTGTACATCACTTTGGTCTTCCTCGCGAGGCCCATGTTTGGTGTTTCAAGTTCCAGTTTGTAGTGGGGACGTTCTTTAGCTGCCAGGTCCGTGTACTTGTACTGCGGAGAAAGAGATCATCATGTAAATGGGTATTGGCTGAGGGCTAGTGGGCAGCCTAGGATGGAGACGGCTCTCTGGGGTCTGTACCTGAAATGATGTTTTTGTTTTGTGGTTTGTTGATGCATGGTGAAATCCTTTGTGATCTATACGTATCACTTAGAGCTCGTTTTGTGGCTATTCAATGTGTTTGACCTTGTAGCTGTATGTAGAAATATCACCACTGAAGTGGCAGCTTATGTATTTCATGCCTGTCATGTTTTTTTTCATCTTTCCCTCTTATTTTCATGTGTTTTTACCCCAGGCTGTAAACATTTTAAATATTTAATCGTACTTTTTCCATAGTTAACTCAAAATTATTTACGATTAATCGAAGATAGGTACAATTTTTCATAATTTTTCAAGATTTTATTACCATGATTTGATAATTACTTTAATTAAAAAAGGATTTTTTTTTTCACTTTTGGGCTTTTTGTAAACAGCTCAACACCAAAAGGACATAAACACCCTTTTAATTTGTATTCCCGCTGTAGGAGCACTTGCATTCAGAGGAGGAGCTACACTTCCATGTTTAGACACTAGTTTCACGCATTAATAACACAAAAATGTGGATTGTTACAATCATGCTTTGTTTGAATAAATATTCTGTACATCCCATGTTGTAGAGGTTAATGGTACTAATATCTCTGCATGAAAATGTTTTCATCTTCTTTATTTATTAATAACATTTAATATTCAGTTTGTTCAAAATTCTGTATTTGAGTGACATCGATCAAAACATGTTATAAAAGAACATGATCTTCATTTCAATCTGCCAGAGAAATATCACAGATTACATTACAAAACCTCTTTGACAAAGCATAATCGACATTGTCCAGTTTGTTGTGGGCTTAGATCAGATTATTGTTGTATGATTGGTTTGAGAAGAGGTGTCTTGACATGTTTTGACGATGTGAAAGTCTTTGATAAAAATGACTTTAGACTTCCTGTCTACCGTCTTTTTTTTTCTGCTAAGCTTTTATTCCATTTTACCAAATGGTGTAACAATCTACATTGGATGTCATCAATGCCGTCAGCTGTAATCCAAACACGGAAGTGAAGCTTCATGGCGACCGAAGATAAGATAGTCTTGTCTGGTCGGTAGAATGATTTGCCATGGTTTTGGGTCTGAGACTTCCATAATGTCCCCTTTTATTTGTGCATTTCTGCTCGCTATTGTCGAGCTAGTGATGAAGTAATTAAACACATTACAGTGTAATTAAACACATTACAGTGTAATTAAACACATTACAGTGTAATTAAACACATTACAGTGTAATTAAACACATTACAGTGTAATTAAACACATTACAGTGTAATTAAACACATTACAGTGTAATTAAACACATTACAGTGTAATTAAACACATTACAGTGTAATTAAACACATTACAGTGTAATTAAACACATTACAGTTCCCCAGGCAACGGAATGGGCCGAGGGTCCAAAAGAACGAAAGGAATTTATAGTCATTGTGTTATTATCGCGTTTACTTTGACAGGCCTAGATTTGACCCTACTTTTTGTGGAGGAATAAAGCCTAATTTAAATGAGTTTGGGGTGAGGAATTAAAACTTGCATGGTTTGTCAGCTGCTGGGCCCATTTGGCTCTCCTGATGTCCACTGCGTCGGCGGTGGTGGACACCTTTGCCCTGTCCTCTTTGCTCTTAGCTTTGTAGATCAGCTGGAAGCAGAACATCAGGCAGATGTCCAGAATTTGAATGAAATTTGGATATGCTTCAGTTTTTTTTTAAAAGCGTAACCAGGCCAAACTTACATGACTCAAGTGGCTCCTGAGCTCGCTCACACGTTTGTACTCTGGAGTGTCCAGGACCGAGGAGAAGTTAGGGAGGTTCATCTTGGCTTCCACTGGGTAGTCGGCCTGTGATCATGAACAAGGGAGCACACAAATGACGGCCATACCTTTGTGGGAGTGGAAGGTGCAAAGGTAGCTAGAGAAGAGGACATACTTTGAACTTAGTGATTTTGCGGATGCGGACCATCTCCGGGGTGTCGTACATGAAACAGCCGATGCCTCTGAGCCACGTCAGATCTTCCTTGTACTTCAGCTGAAAACACAAGAGGACTTTAAAGAACATGTCTGGCAAAAATCAGTTTGTAGTTGTTGTCCTACCTCGCTGTTGATGTGGTTGACGTGGTAGAAGTGCATCAGCTCTGGCGTCATGGGCATGGAGATCAGCTGCCCTCTGCTGTTGAAGTATTTCTCTTTGTACCACAACTAGGAAAGGAGGGCAACGCAAAAAGCTCACAGGACGCAGGAGAGAAATGTTGAGGTGTATGAAGACGCTATACTGTACATCGCTGATATGATCCTGGTTCAACTTGACTTGTTTGATTTCGGGGGTGTCGTAAGTGGTGTGGATCTTGTCCTTATGCTTGTGATAGTCTTCCCGGTACAGGCGCTGGGCAGAAGAAGCCAGAAACATGTGAGGGTGTGTCCCAGTGAGGAAGTCACGGCAGTGTGTCGTCTCACCTCGTTTGAGATCTTGTTCACCTTCCTGTAGTTGACAAAGTTGACGCCCTCTGGGTTGATGGTGTAACCCTTCGCCTTGCTCATCTCATAGGCCTCCTTGTACTTCACCTACGCAAACCAAAAGAAAGGTGTGGCATCAGAGAGGTGGAGACATACCTGGTGTAGACATACTTGATGGGCCATACTTACAAGGCTGCTAACAAAGGTGTTGTTCTTCACCAGCTTGTTGAGAGGTGTGTCATGGGGCAGGGTGTACCCAGTGGGCATGTAGTTTTTATTAGCCACCTTGTACCAGTTCTGGAATAGGCCAAGAGAACATGGTGAACACATTTTGTTGTAAAGAGGTAAAAACTTGCTTAGTGATTGAGGTCAATTGTAACGTCTACATTTTTTCATACGATTGTAAACTAGCGTGCATTTGTATTAGAGCACATAATCTTTGAGGGGATTATTCTACAAGGAAGTATGCCCTTAGATAGCTTCAGGTGCAGATGTCCATCCCAGCACATCCAGAGATTGGTTGCTTTTCCCCCCAGAACAATGGGGATCTTAAAGGAATGCAGGTTTGGATTTTAAGAGGGACTATAAACACATTAGCAACATTTGATAGAAGCCCCCACCAGTAGGAGTAAAGCTCTGGGGTTGGAGGTCACCCGACTCAATTGAGCAAAATGACAAAGCCTTGTTATTGTCTGCATTTGTGCAAACTAACTGGGGTTTGTCCAGACTGACCGGGCCCGAGGCTAGAACAAGACAGAATAAGTGTCTTCCTGTAAAAGGTATCTAAGGACAGTTGTCTGAGAAGATTGGGGGAGAGATTTTTATGTGACTAACATCTCCTCCAGGTTTGCTGCTAACCTAATCTCGAATAATACACTTAGAAACAAATATTTGGAAAATTTGGCAAATTTTTGTTTAATTTACCCCAAAACAAATTTAAATAAATAGAAAAAATACTTAATATCTATAGATAGGTCTGAAGCTACTGGTTGATTTGAAGCATTAAGGTAAAAAATATATATATCATATGACTTACTTGAATTTGTCCGTTTTTGGCTAAGGATGGATACTGGGAGGTTTTAGGAAAAGTTGTCATTGTTCCAAAAATAATAATGCATCAAAATCAGTATTGTTGACCTATTTGAGGCTGTAATTGTCTCATGTAAAGTATTCCACTTTGAAGCTCGTTTTTGGAAGTTATGCATATTTTGTTTTTTCCCCATGGTGGGTTTTTATTTTACAAAAAGAGCAAAAAACATAAAAAAACATTACAAATATATACACATTTTATATCTATGAAATGGTCTAAAGCTGTTCAAAAGTTTAGTGTGTTGAAAGTTGAATTTTTTGTATATACATGACTTACTCATAACACTTTTTTTGAGTGTGTCCCTTATTCGTCACTTAGGAGGCTTAACGTAGTTTTGAAGTCAGTTGACTCAAGGGTTAAAGGCCAGTAGAAAAAAGTTCAAAAGTAAGAAAAGGAGCCTTAAAGGAAACAAAGCCCAGGCCTTCTCCCGTCATGAACCGTGTGTCTGCCATCCTGGGTACAGTCTCTGGTCTTCTTCATCATTAGCACTGCCTTCATGTTCCTGTCTTTCTTGGTGTTCTGCAACGAGAAGCGAGCTAACCCCTCCAGGAATGTGTTTCCTGCCTTGCTTCGTATTTGCTAATCAGTCTAAGTCAATCACATTTGGGTTGAGTTTTTCCTTGCCCTGTTGTGGGATCTGAGCCGAGGATGTCGTTGTGGCTTGTGCAGCCCTTTGAGACACTCGTGATTTAGGGCTATATAAGTAAACATTGATTGATTGATTGATATCCTAGCCTCCCTGTTTGTTTGTCCAGAACACAAAGAATGTCTTACATCGCTTTGAATGTGGTTGGCCAAGCGAGCTCTCTCCAGTTCCACAGTGACCGCGGGAGCGGTGTTGGTTCCTTTCACGTGGGTGACGTAATCAGAATGGTAGTGCAGCTGGGAAATGACAAAGTGACGCATGAGCACAAGAACTGATGGGTCAACGTGACGGTTGCTTACATCGCTCTGGTTTACTGCGTTCTGCTTGGCAGTCTGATAGACCGGAGTGTCTGTCACCATTGAGTACTCCTTGAAAGCCTCGATACCCTTGGCTCTGTACTTGTTCTGGAGAGAGATAAGACAATAGGGATATTAAGACCATGTCAGAGGAGGTAGAAGGTGACGGTAAGTCGATTCTTAAGGTAGACAAACTTCGCTTTGAAGATCGCCAGCCTTCTTGACACGCAGGATCTCTGGGGTGTCCCAGGCATAGCAGCCAATACCCTTAAGCCAGTTCAGATCGTCTTTGTAGAAGATCTGCAGAAAACATCCCCAATAAATAAGCTTCCAGTTACTGAAGTGGCTTCTAGAAGAAGGAATAGCTAGAATAAATCTTAAGGAAGAACGCCACTCACGTCACTGAGCTGCTCATTGACTCTGCGCGCTTGGACGTTCATCTGCATGTCAGGAAGACAGATCCACTCGTGCAGATACTTGCGGTAGTTGATGTAGCTAACTTTGTCCTGGGTGCTGCGAGCTGACAGGACCTCCAGCATGTCTGGAGGGATGTGGTTCCTGGCCTTGGACTTCTCATAGCTCTCTTTGTACAGGCGCTAAAAAGACGGACAACAGATACACTCACACATTTACAACTACGCCCACATGTCTCTGTCGCCGGATGCTTAGCTATGAACGTGTTGGACTTACGTCCAGGACCAGTTTTCCGACATTTATGCAGCGAGCGGTGGCAGGATCGTCCTCCAGTGACTTGGGCAGACTGTAGATCGATTTGAACTTTTCATAATCCTCCTTGTACTTTATCTGAAAAGTAGTTTGAAAATATACCGCCTCACAAATTTGACTTGAGGAGAAAATGTGTTTATGACACCGAGTGTTGAACTCACGCTGCTGCCAATGATCTTCTGGGTTTTAGCGTGTTGCATGTCACGTGAGTCATGGGGGATCTGGTAGCTTTTGGCTTTGATTTTGTCCCAGAGACCGGTGTATTTTTTCTGAAAATCCAGAATGATAGTTAATGTCAGTTGTTACTTATCCATCCATCCATCCATCCATTCATCCATCCATCCATCCATCCATCCATGTTCTTCCGCTTAGGTTAGAATGCGGGGGCAGCAGCCTAAGCAGAGAAGCCTAGACTTCCCTCCCCCCCAGCTACTTCGTGGAACTCCCCCCCGGGATCCCTAAGCATTCCCAGGCCAGCTGGGAGACATAGTCCCTCTACCCTGTCCTTGGTTTTTTTCAGTGGCCTCCTACCGGCCGGATGTGCCTTGAACACCTACCCAGGGAGGCATTCAAGTGGTACCCTAACTCCTCTGGCTCCTC
The DNA here is from genome assembly GCF_033978795.1 of Nerophis ophidion. Lineage (NCBI taxonomy): Eukaryota > Metazoa > Chordata > Actinopteri > Syngnathiformes > Syngnathidae > Nerophis > Nerophis ophidion. The sequence goes on along the minus strand of NC_084623.1, from coordinate 2,663,292 downwards.
TTGATGTGAAGGAGGAGCGGGTTTACTCTCACCCTATCTCTGAGAGAAAGCCCTGCATGCCTACAGAGGAAGCTCATTTCAGTCGCTTCTACCCGTGATCTTGTCTTTTCAGTCATAACCCAAAAGTCAAGACCATAGCTGAGGAATCTCAGGACCATAGGTGAGGATAGGAACATATATTGACTGGTAAATTAAGAGCTTCACTTTCTGGCTCAGCTCCTTCTTTACCACAACGGATCAATACAGCGTCCGCATGACTGAAGATGTCGATCTCACCATCCACTCTTCCCTCACTTAAGGCTGGATCTCAGCCTCAACCCGGAGATGACGTTGAATGGGTTGTACTTGTATAGCGCTTTTCTACCTTCAAGGTACTCAAAGCGCTTTGACACTACTTCCACATTTACCCATTCACACACACGTTCCACCCTTTTACGGGCTAAAACCACCTCAACAATTTGATGTTAAATAAGAGTCAGTGAGGATGTCGCTTACGTTACTGAAGAATTCTTTGAAGTTGTGGCATCTGGCGTAGTCGTAGGTGTCCAGCACAGTGGTGTACAGGTGCTTTTCCTTATGATACGCCTCCCGGTAGTTCAGCTGTCATGATGACATGTACAGTCCACCTCAACATGTGAACAAAATATGACTTTTAGAAAGTGCAACTGCCTTACATCACTGGCCCACGTGTGGCCCAGAACCGCTGTCACATAGACCGGCGTGTCCGTCACGATGGAGTAGTTGTTGAACTCTTTTTTGGCCTCTTCTCTGTACTTCAGCTAAAAGGCAACATAAGTAAACACGTTTTTTTTGTTTCCACGTACGGTTTGATAAAAGAATCATCTTTCTGACGGTGGTTCATGACGCAACGTACCTCACTTTGGATCTGGTAGGCCTCCTGGGCACGAATAATCTCTGGTGTGTCCCAAACGTAGCAACCGATACCCTTCATCCAGGTCAGGTCTTCCTTGTAGAACACCTAGTGGATGACAATCACAAAGTCAATCACAAAACTGCTGGGTTGAGTCAGTCCTCTCGCCCGTACAAAGAACAAGACTGCACCTTAGTAAACATTCACACAATTCTGAAAAGTTGAAGGACTTACATCGCTGAGAATCTCGTTGGTCTTGCGAGCGCGAATGGCGTCTTCCTGATCGGGATGGCAGGTCCACTCGTGCAGGTAGGTGCGGTAGATGATGTCGCTTAGCATGTCTTGGCAACGCTTGGCCACCCTGTTGGCAATGACGTCTGTTGGGATGTGGGTCTTCATTTTAGTCGCGTGGTAGTCCTTGGTGTAAAGCCTCTGTAACAAAACCGAGAGTGTCTGAGGTTACTGATGTGGTCTTGTAAGAGCCCTTTAGTTTGGGTCTAGTTTATTGTGGTTTGCTGAGGTCAGCTATATTTTGTTGTCCAAAGGTTGTTCCTGTGTAGTAGCTGCTGGTTGCAGGAACTCTGTGCTCTCATGTTTCCTTCTTTTGTTTTCTTGATGTATTGTTTGCATGTGTTTTTGCCCTTTGGACTGTCCAACAAGGGGTGGCACTTTCGAGACTTCTGCAGTTGTTTTTGGTGTTTTTCGTAAATTTTTGGAGCTGCCTTGAAGAAGCCTTTTGTCCATTGCTATTTTTGCACGTAAGACCAGCTTCTGGTGTGGAGAGTCCAAAAGAGATGCAGAGGAAGAGAAGGGTGGGTGGAGCTCGCGGTGAGCGTCCAGATGGATGAGCTTTACAGAGCCCCGACTGAATGAGCATGTATCTCACGCTTCGGTCCCTCTGGACGGATTGACGCTCATCCATGCGGTCGAGAGCTCGTTGGCTGCCTAGGACTGAGTCAGCTCTCTGTGTTGCTTTGTTGGGTCTGTTCCTGTATCTGGCCATGCTATCCTATTTATTTTGACCGCTGGTGGTGGTATTTAGGGGTCCTATATAAAGCAAAAATGACAACGCATGGTGCGCTGGTAGCACAGTTTTTACTGCAAAGAACCTCAGAACCGGTGACGTCAGCGGATATCTCCTTATATGGCAGAGATTTACCCGGAGAGCCTTGCGCGAGTCCGCCAATGTAGTCCGATGTTGTCCATATTTTTCTCCATCCTCTTGTTTTTATTAGACAATAAAGTCATGGTTCAAATAATTGATATGATGATCTGATTCGTTTACAGTAGGTAAGGTTGTAGTTTTTGCCTCATACTTCATTTTAATTGTGAGTGCAGATTGCATACGGAATACACTCGAGACCTGATAAGTCCCAAAGAGAAAGAGATAAGACAGTATTGTCTGCTCAAAGATGCTGCCTGGTGGTTGTTTGAGAACGCTGCAGCTACTCCTGGATGGTCCCACCTGGGATTCTCTCAGGAATGAGGCAACAATACAACCTTACCTACTGTACGTGGAGTCTAACTGTTAGTATACTTTGATGTGTCTTGCAAATGCACTAAGTTCTCTCACCAGGCCCTTGTTCTTCTCCTGATCGCCACATCGGATCACCTCTGGGAAGTCCTCCAAGGTTTCAGCCATGTAATGACCTTTTACCTTCTCGTGGGCATCCTTGTACTTTACCTAAAGGATTGAAATGTCAAACATAGTAATGTAAATTATGACCAGCGATGACTTTTAAATAAAACGGCCTTGAAGTACTCACGTCGCTCGCAATCTCCCTGCCATGCTTCCCGCGGACAAGTGGGATGTATTCCTCGTCCAGCTGGTAGCTTAAAGCCTTAGACTTGTCCCAATTGAGCTTGTAGAGTTTCTGAAATCACATGTCGTGTGTACATGTAACAGTGTTCCAACTAGCAACTATAAATTCTGGCCAAATCAGAGTTAGGTCCCTACCTCACTGCAATTCTTGGTCATCTCCCTGCTATGGGCCAGTTGAGGAGTGTCTACGGAACCAATGTACTGACCTTTCTCAGCATTGAAGGTTTCTTTGTACTTAAGCTGTAGCAGGAAAACAAAATGTATTACAAATGTAGAATGTGTATTATGTCAATATTGCCCTTCAGTTAGTGTTTGTACATACATCACTGACGTTGGTGGCATTCATCTTTGCCAAGACAAGCTCTGGGTAATCGGCCACCAGGGTAAAATCTCCAAAGCCTTCAATGGCGTTCTTCTTGTAGATCCTCTGCAAGAAACATTAGCTCACCGTGATCAGAGACGGCCTACTCGCAGTGAGTATTACGATACATTTAAAGAAGTCTAAGAGAGTGAACTTACTTCATTGACAATTTCTTGAGCGTTCCTGACTCTGACGTGGTCAACAGATTCGGCTGCCACCCATCCGCAGCCCCGAAACCATTCCATATCCGCTTTGTACACATACTAAGAACGACACATATTCAGCGATTATTTGTTGTTATATCAGAGCAGAATTATAGTTTTCTCACATCGCTCTGAAGATCGTAGGCTTTCTTGGCCTGGATGACATCATTCTGGTCTGGCAGACAAGTCCACTCGTGAAGGCGGGTCCTGTATTTATCATCGTTGACTTGTATCTGGCATTTCTTGGCCAGCTCAAACTGCAGCATGTCCACTGGGAGGTTAAATTTGGTCTTGGACTTGTTGAAGTCCTTCTTGTAGAGGGCATCACTGGCGATCTTGGCTGAGTTGAGAGCCAACATGAGGAGAGGGTCGTCCTGGACGCTGAGAGCACCAATGTGGTGGCCGACCTGCTTACGGTATCCCTCCAGGTATTTATACTGCGGGACAGACGACAATTATCTCTACTCCAATTCAGAATATATCAAGATACTTTTGTGGTAGGACATTTGAACTTCCACTCACAGGGCTTTGAATTTTAGACGATTTGATGCACTGCTTTATTGACACTGCATCTTCAGGCATAAAGTAGCCAGTGGCCTTCACCTTTTCCCAGTCATTGGAGTAAAGTTTCTGGGGAAAAAAAGTGTTCTATTTTTGACAAACCCTTTTCAATTTGCTTGCAGTGCAAAATTAAAAACTGTCCCATTACCGGGTGAACATTCTTAGTGGCCTCTCTGGCTGTGGCCATCGTCGGAGTGTCCACCAGCGTGTAGTTGGTCTTATCCTTATGCCAAGCCTCACGATATTTGGTCTGAAAAGAAGTTCAAACATGGTTATCCAACCATCCTTTCATCCATCTTCTTTCGCTTATTCAATGTTGGATCGCAGGGAAATTGGCCTAAGCAGAAAAGTCCAGGCTTCCCTCTCCCCAGTCCCTTCGTGGGAGACATGGTCTCCCCAACGTGTCCTGGGTCTTCCTTGTGGCCTCCTACTGGTCGAACCTGCCCTATACACCTGCCAATAGAGGCGTCCAGGGGGCATCCTGACCAGATGCCCGAAACCACCTCATCTGGCTTTACTATGGTAAACTTTATAAATCCAGAGCACTATAACTCGTTTATTAAGATCTAAAATAAATATTGGACGTTTTTTAAATCCTATTAGAATAGTAGAAGTGTCTGACTGACCTCGTTGAGTACATCAGCAGCATTCTTGGCACACATCAAGTCCACTCTGTCAGTTGGAACACCAAAGGTCTGGTCGTCCAGCTTGACCCTGTAGCCTCTCTGTGACAGAGAGACAGCAGATTAGCATTTCCCTCTACCAAGCTAAATGGTTTTCATTTTGCAAGTCCTTGCTAAATGTGGTTAGTGGATAAACACTTACATCAGCCAGGATATTCTGTGCATTCTTCACCCTTAAAACCTCCACCGACTCATGTGGTATCCAACCACATCCACGTAGCCACTCCATATCGGCTTTGTACACGGCCTGCAGAAGCAAAATGGGAGCAGAGGGTGAACAGAATGGAATCGGGTGGGAATTATTAGGGGAAGGCGAAAATAGCAACACAGTATTTTCATGTTATACTCAATTGCATAATCAATCTGAAGAAAGTAGAATATGGCCATAAACCTACATCGCTCTGCAGGTCATACGCCTTTCTGGCCTGGACAACATCGTTGGAGTCCGGCAGGCAGGTCCAGTTGTGCAAATGTGTTCTGTAGTTAAAGTCGTTGACTTGAATCTGGCATTTCTTGGCCAATTCAAGGTTCAGCATATCCACTGGAAGGTTGAACTTGGTCTTGGACTTGTTGAAGTCCTTCTTGTAGAGGACTTCGCTGGCGATCTTGGCCGAGTTCATAGCCAGCATGATCAAGGGGTCGTCTTGCACACTGCGGGCGCCAATGTGGTGGCCCACCTGCCTGCGGTATCCTTCCTTATACTTGTACTAAAAACGATGAGAAATAATAAAAACTGTCATGCCAAAATGTATAATTTGATCATTTACCCCTCATCATTTCCTTACGTCGCTAATTATATCTCTGGAAGCTTTGGCCTTGAGAACAGCGATGGCATCCTCCTTGATAAGGTAGCCTTTGGCTTTCTGATCATCCCAAGCCTTAGTGTACAGTTTCTGCAGAACAAGTGGGGATAGTTAAAAACTGTTCCAAAATGACAACAAATGGTGTAGGCGCCTAAATGCTGTTTAAGTTATTTTACATTTTATGGAAGGTGCTTTATGTTTATTCAGCCAAAAGGGGACTATTTACTTTATTTGCATGATAAGAAAATGTATATATTGAATGCTTAGAGTAATTATATAAAGCTCACTTTAATTGTAATTATTACATTTGTCAAAATGATTTGATGACGTAACTGTTTTAAGTGCATATATGGCGGAAGGATCTGTGTGGTAAGGGGTTTTTTGGACGCAAGGTGTCATGGGTAATTGCTGTCAGGTGCGGTGGAATCGAGCCACACAGTTTTTTGACCTCACTCATACTTATTCTCATTCATACTTTTTCTAACTAGTACTGCAACAAATTCTCTTTATTTTGTCATTCATTTGTTCCCACATCGTGACTGTTTTATGTTTTGAATTATTAAGATCACAAGTAAACCATACAAACGAAGGAGAACGTCTGGAGTTTTGATTTGTTGTTGCCGCAGCAAGCGGAGTGAATGTGATAGTAGAGGAGCGTCAAGCTTAAGGCTACTTTAGGAATCTACAAATGGTAACAGTATGAACTTACATTGCTGATGTTGATAGAGTTTGCCTTGGACAACTGAAGGCCAGGAGTGTCAGCCGGGAGCATAAAGGATGTCTTTTCATTCTCCCAAAGTTCGGTGTAATTCCTCTGTTGGAAAGAACAAAAAGTTTTCCCCCTTCTGTCTCAAATACATGCAGACTGCTAGACTTGAAGTCCAACCCTCATCTAACAAAACAATAAGACCAAAACTCTAAGTGAAACCATCAAAGTAGACATTCTGGAAGTTCTTACTAAAGTGAAGATATCTGGATTTAGGACATGAATAATTGTGTTTATGCAAAATCTCACAGACTAAATAACAGTTGAAGCTAAGTTAGAAAGAAAGTGTTCCCATGCAACAAGACTCACAGCGCTGAGGTTCTTTGCATTTTGCTTGGACAGGACAATGGCCGGCAGGTCAACCACACTGGTGAACTTGACCATGCTCGGGGGCTGACGGTACAGTCTTTCGTTGAGAATGTCTTGTGCCCTTTTGGCTTTGACAACAGCCACGGAACCTTCTGGCGACCAGCCGCATCCCTTGAACCACTCCATGTCGGCCTTGTACACAGCCTGCAAGACAGAGGTTTCCCTTTATATAGCAGCGCCGAGCACACTCTGCAAATGCAAGAAATGACTGACACAGCTGTGTTGAATCTTCTGCTCGTCTTTTGAAAGTCGAAGAAAAGTACGAGCCCTGGAGAAAATATGTTGGAATCAGCCGACTTGGAGGATGTTCATTCAGATGCTTCATTTTGTAGAAACAAAGCTGATAAACTTGACACAGAACTTTAGTCACTTCAGATGGTGACTGCCTTTAAGAAACAGTAAAGGAAATCAAGAAAATAAATTGTTTGTAAGAGTTAATTTTTTGATTGAGCAGAGTATAAAAGTATGGAATCACTTAATTCTGAGAAAAAATTAGAGAATTGTGAAAGAAGCAAAAGACCCTGCAACACAGCACTAAAACTCTATTGGACCACCTCTGAAGAGCTTGCAGGCTCTGAACTATGGACTTAACGATTGACAACACACCACTAGAACTTTATTGCACCACCTCTGTCTTTTCTAACCGCTTGCAGGCTCTGAGGTATGAACTTAACAAATGACAAACAGAACTCTTCATCAATCTTGCTTTATCTTTCACTTGCTGTTTTGCAGGTTTTTACACATGTTGCCCTTTGGCAGGGTGCATTATCACGTGAAGAAATGATCCGTATTTATTTCACTTGGCATGATCTGAAAAGGTAACTGTAACTGGCTCCCACAATTTGTTTCCTTGGCTTCTTTCAGTGTTAAAAACTGAACGAACACTCTCAAAGTCTGCTGATTCCTCACTTTTTGCAGGGGTTTGGACGAGCAAAGGTCTTAATGCATCTGCTTACGTCACTCTGGAGGTCGTAGACCTTGCGGGCCTGGACGACGTCGCTGGAGTCAGGCAGGCAGGTCCACTGGTGCAGGTGAGTCCTGTAGGTGAAGTCGTTCACTTGCTGCTGGCATTTCTTTGCCAATTCCAGGGCCAGCATGTCAACAGGCAGATTATATTTGGTCTTGGTCATGTTGAAGTCCTTCTTGTAGATGTTGTCGCTGGAGATTCTGGCGGCGTGAGCGGCCAGCATAATCAGTGGGTCGTCCCTCACGTTGCGGGCGCCGATGTGATGACCACGCTGATTGCGGTAGCCCGTCTTGTATTTGTACTGAAAGTTCAAAGGCACATTTGTCACAGTCTAGTGTCTTATCCTGGATCGAAGCGATGATGGGGACGGACTAAACACGACAGTTTAGTTTGGAACTGACTGAGGTGCAGACTTACATCGCTGATGATGTCCCGAGAGGCTTTGGCTGATTTAACCGAAATCGCGTCTTTAGGGAGGATGTAACCATTTCTAATGGTGTCCATGTAGCCTTCACGGTAATATTTCTATGGAAAGAAACATGCTCTTTCTGAGTCCGATACATTACACAGCGTGAAGTGATTTAAAAAGGTATCAAGCAGCGTTGTTTTACCAGACTGGTGTTGAGTTTATTCTGCTTGGCCAGGATGATCGCGGGTGTATCAGGCATGATGTGAAGGTTGGTCTTGTCGCTCTCCCACGCCGACACGTACGCTTTCTGCAAAGGTCACATGAACTGGTTGAAGAGCAGCCAAACGTTCAGCTTTCAAGACTGAACACAATGTGTCTTTGTACCTTATCCATGGTTTTGGCGTTGGCCAGAGCGAGAGCAAACGGCATGTCGGCAATATTGGCTGTGAATTTGAAGTTGCTGGGAGGCTGACGATACCTCCTCTCGCTCAAGATCTCGGACGCTTTTCTAGCTTTCTCGACATCCACTGAGCCGATGGGGACCCACCCTGCTCCCTTGATCCATTCCATGTCCGCTTTGTACACAGCCTACATGGGGACACACAATCCTCAGCGATACCATTTCTCAGCAGAACACTCCCAGAGAAGGACTCGTTACTCACGTCACTCTGAAGGTTGTACGCCTTCCTGGCCTGGACCACGTCATTTGAGTCCGGCAGACAGGTCCAATTGTGCAGATGAGTTCTGTAGTTGAAGTCGTTGACTTGGATCTGGCATTTCTTGGCCAGCTCGAGGTTCAGCATGTCCACAGGCAGGTTGAACCTGGTCTTGGACTTGTTAAAGTCCTTCTTGTACAGGACGTCGCTGGCGATCTGACCAGAGTTCAGGGCCAGCATGATCAGAGGGTCGTCTTTAATGCTAAGTGCACCGATGTGGTGGCCGACTTGTCTGCGGTATCCGGTCTTGTACTTGTACTGCGTAAAAGGGTATGAGTACAAATCCAAATTGGACTCAAATTGACAGCAAAATATTCAGTTTTATGATACATACGTCACTAATTATATCTCTTCCGTGTTTGGCAGCTACTATAGAGACTGCATCAGCTTTCATGTTGTAGCCCTGTCTGAACATGTCCTCCACGGCTTGCTTGTACAGTTTCTGGGGGGGAGAAAAACAACAACACATATTTGAAAGGTGTAACTGCTCGGTAATATGTAGGGATGGGAATCGAAAACCCAGTGTATCAAATCCTTGGAATAGCTTCCCTTAACGATTCCTACGGGCGGGAATGACGTCATTACGCAACGTGCGTAGTGATGTCAGACAGTAACGTGGCGCCCAGGCAGCGTAAACACTCCAAAGTTTGGCTACCTTTGACAAAAAAATGATTGCAACAGCACTACTTGTAATAATTGCTAGGTTGCTATTTTACCAAGAGGAAGACATACGAACATTTCAACACTGAGCATGCAATAATTACAAATGAATATCACGCCGCAATAATTACAAATTAATGTCACGTTATTGAACCGCGCCGCTCTCATCCCAGCAACAGTCATCTGGCGTGAATACAACAGGTACTAACTAATACCGCCTATAGTGCCTATTGGGGCAGTAAGTACTCCCTCCAGGTCTACGGTCCCTCCCTCCTTTCACCACGGCCGGGAAGAGTGCAATGACTCGGGCCAGGATAGAAAACAAAGCAGCGGCTAAATTTGGGGTCAAAACTTGCACCCATTTGTCACAGTGCTCCTGATTTTCGGTAGGTGAATGTTCTCTCTCTCTAGGTGATTGCTCATTTGTAGTCGGAGAAAAGTTTTCCTTTAATTAGATGTTCGCAGTCATTCCCGTTATACAATTAGAATATTGTGTAAAAGTTCATTCATGTCCAACCATCTATCATCCATTGTCTTCCGCTTATCCGAAGTCGAGTCACGGGGACAGCAGCCTAAGCAGGGAAGCCCAGACTTCCCTCTCCCCAGCCACTTTGTCCAGCTCCTCCCGGGGGATCCCGAGGCGTTCCCAGGCCAGCCGGGAGACATAGTCTTCCCAACATGTCCTGGGTCTTCCCCGTGGCCTCTTACCGGTCGGACGTGCCCTAAACACCTCCCTAGGGAGGGGTTCAGATGGCATCCTGACCAGATGCCTGAACCACCTCATCTGGCTCCTCTCCATGTGGAGGAGCAGCGGCTTTACTTTGAGCCATTTATTTTCCAAAAAAGTACATTTCTATGCTACTACGTATGTGCCTCTTAAAAATCATTGATACATTTCTATATTGATGCTAATCCATATTTTCGTTCTCTTTTTTCCACATAAAAATAAATTAGAGAACTGATGAAAACCAAATCGTTAAACAGAATCGAAAGTGGAATGGGAACTGGCATAATCCAATCAATTCCCACCCCTGATAATACAGTATTCACCAAGACTTTCACCAAAAAGGTAAAAAAACAAAAAACATACCTTGCTGATGTTGTAAGCGTTTGCTTTGGAGAGGAGCAGCTCGGGCAGTTGATCATTTACGTGATTCCTCACTTTTTCAGCCTCCCAAGAAGCAATGTAGTTTTTCTGGAATGACGAGCAAAAAACATCAAGAAAAAGCGCAGAATGTGACCTTGAAGAAAATACTCCAAACCATGACTTACCTTGTTCATGTTGTCAGCATTTACTTTGGCGAGGAGCATGGGCATGGAAGTCATGTCTGTTGTGTATTTCTGAGTGTCTGGCTTCAGCTTGTAAAGACGGTCACTCAGAATCTTCCCAGCATGCTTGGCTTTCAGCACATCCAGCGAGCCGATAGGCACCCACCCGACACCCACAATCTCTTCCAGGTCCGCTTTGTACACCGCCTAATGGGCAAGGTGCATGAACAGGCATGAGAACCAACAAGAAGATTACGCATGACGGAGTCAAGATTTGCGGTCATCTCACGTCACTCTGAAGATCGTAGGCTTTCCTGGCCTGGACCACGTCGTTGGAGTCGGGCAAACAAGTCCACTGATGCAGGCGGGTGATGTAGTTGGCGTGGTTGACCTGGATCTGGCATTTCTTGGCCAGTTCAAGGCTGAGCATGTCCACCGGTAGGTTGAACTTGGTCTTAGACTTGTTGAAGTCCTTCTTGTAGAGGACATCGCTGGCGATGTTGCCGGAGTTCAGAGCCAGCATGATCAGAGGGTCATCGCGGATGCTACGAGCGCCGATGTGGTGGCCCACTTGTTGCCGGTAGCCCGTCTTGTACTTGTACTGATGGAAGCACCAAATACATTTACATCTCCAGCCATCACGGTAGTCCATCTTGTATTTTCTGAAATGTGTCACCTACATCACTGACAATATCCCTCGAGGCCTTGGCACTCTTCACAGCGATTGCGTCTGCTGGTAGGAAGTAGCCTTTCTTGATGGTGGCCTCAAAACCTTGTCTGTAGAGTTTCTGTAGAGACATATAAGCGTGAATTATTTCGGCAAAACGGTTAAGGTTCATCTTGTCGTAATGCTAACCCTGCTCATGTTTATAGCGTTCTGCTGAGAAAGGATGATCTCGGGAGTATCAGGGTTGATGTGCAGGTTGGTCTTATCGTTCTCCCACGCTTCAACGTAGAGACGCTGCAACCAAACACAGAAGTTTCTTTGAGTGGGAGATGTGCAGAAGAACATGTCACCTTAGGGTTGCGTCTATTTCCGAGTGTACCTTGTTCATGGTTAAAGCGTTATTCTTCGCCAGCGTCAAGTTCATTGCATCGCTGGTGCTGGTGAAGGGAAAAGCGCTGGGAGGCTGACGGTACTTCCGTTCACTCAGGATATCTGCAGCCTTCTTGGCCTTCTCTACCTCCAGTGAGCCAGCAGGGACCCAGCCGATACCCTGGAGCCACTTCAAGTCGGCCTTGTAGACAGACTGTTAAGAGCAATAACGGAGAGTTCAGGATGAGAGGGTGAAAATCTAAGCTTTACCATTCTGGGGCCAGTTTTATACTCACGTCGCTCTGCAGGTTGTAGGCGTGTCTGGCCTGGACCACATCGTTGGAGTCGGGCAGGCAGGTCCAGTTGTGCAGGCGGGTGATGTAGTTGGCGTGGTTGACCTGGATCTGGTTCTTCTTGGCCAGTTCAAAGGCCAGCATGTCCACTGGAAGGTTGAACTTGGTCTTGGACTGGTTGAAGTCCTTCTTGTAGAGGACCTCACTGGCGATCTTGGCGGAGTTCAGAGCCAGCATGAGGAGAGGGTCGTCCTGGACGCTGCGGGCCCCGATGTGGTGGCCCACTTGATTGCGGTATCCTGTCTTGTACTTGTACTGGTGGGGAGGTGTATTATTTGTATTGGTTGTATCGCAAAGTAGACAAACATGAGTCAAAGACGAGTCAAAGCGCTTACGTCGCTGGCAATGTCCCTGGAAGCCTTTGCCGCGATGATGGAAATGGCATCTTTGGGCAAGTCGTAACCCCTCTTCTTGGCGTCTTCGTTCGCCTGCTTGTAATGTTTCTGGAATTGGCCACAACAAATCCAGACGCATGAAGGACTAACCACTGTCTGCACGCGGTCTCTTTTGAAGATTAGGTGCAAACTTACCAAGCTATAGTTAACATTGTTTGCTTTTGCAAGAAGCACGTCCATGGCGTCCGGCATGACATGGATATTGGTCTTCTCATTTTCCCAGGCTTCGATGTAGGCTTTCTGCAAAAACAACATCACACCGCAGAACAGTCATGAAAAAATGGATGAACACAATCAACTTAGTTCAATGTATCATATTAAAAACATCAAACAATATATAATTAATTATTGGATACCTGATTCATGATTTGAGCGTTGGCCTTTGCCAGAACCATGGGCATGTGTTCTGTAGTGACCTTAAACTTGTAGTTGCTCGGGTGCTGACGGTACTTTCTCTCATTTAAGATTTCGCCAGCTTTCTTCACCTTCTCCACATCCAGCGAGCCAATAGGCACCCAGCCAACACCCTGCAGAGTCTTCAGCTCCTCTTTGTAGACCGCCTGAAAAAGCCAGTATTCATTTGCAGTAAAAGTTCTTTGACCACGAATTGAGGGATCGCTAGAGGATATCCCTACTCACGTCGCTCTGCAGGTTGTAGGCGTGTCTGGCCTGGACCACATCGTTGGAGTCGGGCAGGCAGGTCCAGTTGTGCAGGCGGGTGATGTAGTTGGTGTGGTTGACCTGCATTTGGTTCTTCTTGGCCAGTTCAAAGGCCAACATGTCCACAGGCAAGTTGAACTTGGTCTTGGACTGGTTGAAGTCCTTCTTGTAGAGGACCTCACTGGCGATCTTGGCGGAGTTCAGAGCCAGCATGAGGAGAGGGTCGTCCTGGACGCTGCGGGCCCCGATGTGGTGGCCCACCTGCCTGCGGTATCCAGCCTTGTACTTGTACTGAGAAAAATAAAGAATAATTCCTTGATGATTTGGAAGAAGTACATGTTAGTAAAAAGTCCTTGTTAACAGGCAAACAATTTACATCGCTGGCAATGTCCCTGGAAGCCTTTGCCGCAATGATGGGTATGGCATCATTGCGCATGTCATAACCCTTCTTCTTTGCATCTTCATGTGCCTGCTTGTAAGCTTTCTGCAATGGAAGAAAATGAAAATCTTCCATTATTTTTAGAAACCATCTTGTAAAAAAATCAGACATGAAGAGGTGCATATGTTTTACGAGTTGGCAACAAGGGACGTTGTTTCCCTACCAAGCTATAGTTGACATTGTTTGCTTTGGCAAGAAGCACGTCCATGGCGTCCGGCATGACGTGAATATTGGTCTTGTCATTTTCCCAGGCTTCGATGTAGGCTTTCTGCAATTAACACAAGTCGTACGTGTTTATGAACCCTGCTGACGTGCAAGTCCATGGTAAAGATACAGTATCTTATTTGGGGGTTGTGTCACTTTGAATACCTTATTCATGACTTGAGCGTTGGCCTTAGCCAGAACCATGGGCATGTCCTCGATTGTGACCTTAAACTTGTAGTTGCTGGGGTGCTGACGATACTTAGTCTCATTCAGGATCTCACCTGCTTTCTTCACCTTCTCCACATCCAGCGAGCCAATAGGCACCCAGCCAATACCCTGCAGCGTCTTCAGCTCCTCTTTGTAGACAACCTGAACAAGATACAAATAAATTCATTTAAAAATTACGACTAACCCATCAACATAATAAACTGGAGAGTTCATACATCGCTCTGCAGGTTGTAGGCGTGTCTGGCCTGGACCACATCGTTGGAGTCGGGCAGGCAGGTCCAGTTGTGCAGGCGGGTGATGTAGTTGGTGTGGTTGACCTGCATCTGGTTCTTCTTGGCCAGTTCAAAGGCCAGCATGTCCACTGGCAGGTTGAACTTGGTCTTGGATTGGTTGAAGTCCTTCTTGTAGAGGGCGTCGCTGGCGATCTTGGCGGAGTTCAGGGCCAGCATGAGGAGAGGGTCGTCCTGGACGCTGCGGGCCCCGATGTGGTGGCCCACCTGCCTGCGGTATCCTGTCTTGTACTTGTACTGAAAAGTGATTGAGTGGGACCAGGATTGGTTTGCGGGCAGACGACAAGCCTCTGACTGTCAAAGGGGTCACATGACTCGGGGACTTACATCGCTGGCAATGTCCCTGGAGAGTCTCGCTGCGATGATGGGTATGGCATCATTGCGCATGTCGTAACCTTTCTTCTTTGCATCTTCATTTGCTTGCTTGTAAGCTTTCTGCAAACGAAAATCTTCCATTATTTTGGGAAAGTATCTAGCAGAAGATCAGTTTGGAAATACTCACCAGGCTGTAGTTGGCTCTGTTTGCTTTGGCCAGCACAACGTCCATAGCGTCCGGCATGACGTGGATGAGAGTCTTGTCTGCCTCCCAGGCTTCAGTGTAGGCTTGCTGCACATGTGCTTCTTCATGTCAAAAAGAATCCAGACTTCCTTTGATGTCTTAAAACTAAAACTCATACCTTGTTCATGACTTGAGCGTTGGCCTTTGCCAGAACCATGGGCATGTCCTCTGTAGTGACCTTAAACTTGTAGTTGCTGGGGTGCTGACGGTACTTTCTCTCGTTCAAGATCTCGCCAGCTTTCTTCACCTTCTCCACGTCCAGCGAGCCAATGGGCACCCAGCCGATCCCCTGCAGGGTCTTCAGCTCCTCTTTGTAGACCGCCTGGACAAGACCGGAAGGTAAAAGTCATCAACACAAACATTTTACAGAGTGTAGATCCCACAACCTCCATCACACAGGTGTCAGGCTCAAGGCCTGCGGGCCTAAA
The DNA here is from genome assembly GCF_033978795.1 of Nerophis ophidion. Classification (NCBI taxonomy): domain Eukaryota; kingdom Metazoa; phylum Chordata; class Actinopteri; order Syngnathiformes; family Syngnathidae; genus Nerophis; species Nerophis ophidion. The sequence goes on along the minus strand of NC_084623.1, from coordinate 2,648,240 downwards.
CTGGCGCGCTATATTATTTGATTAGGCCTACCAAATCATCCTAAAGCAGCCCGCCACATCATTCCAATGTGTCATGCTACTTCATTTTGTTGTGGCCCGCCACATCATTCCAATGTGTCATGCTACTTCATTTTGTTGTGGCCCGCCACTTCATTCCAATGTGTCATGCTACTTCATTTTGTTGTGGCCCGCCACATCATTCCAATGTGTCATACTTCATTTTGTTGTGGCCCGCCACATCATTCCAATGTGTCATGCTACTTCATTTTGTTGTGGCCCGCCACATCATTCCAATGTGTCATGCTACTTCATTTTGTTGTGGCCCGCCACTTCATTCCAATGTGTCATGCTACTTCATTTTGTGGTGGCCCGCCACTTCATTCCAATGTGTCATGCTACTTCATTTTGTTGTGGCCCGCCACATCATTCCAATGTGTCATGCTACTTCATTTTGTTGTGGCCCGCCACATCATTCCAATGTGTCATGCTACTTCATTTTGTTGTGGCCCGCCACTTCATTCCAATGTGTCATGCTACTTCATTTTGTGGTGGCCCGCCACTTCATTCCAATGTGTCATGCTACTTCATTTTGTTGTGGCCCGCCACATCATTCCAATGTGTCATGCTACTTCATTTTGTTGTGGCCCGCCACATCATTCCAATGTGTCATGCTACTTCATTTTGTTGTGGCCCGCCACTTCATTCCAATGTGTCATGCTACTTCATTTTGTGGTGGCCCGCCACTTCATTCCAATGTGTCATGCTACTTCATTTTGTTGTGGCCCGCCACATCATTCCAATGTGTCATGCTACTTCATTTTGTTGTGGCCCGCCACATCATTCCAATGTGTCATGCTACTTCATTTTGTTGTGGCCCGCCACATCATTCCAATGTGTCATGCTACTTCATTTTGTTGTGGCCCGCCACATCATTCCAATGTGTCATGCTACTTCATTTTGTTGTGGCCCGCCACTTCATTCCAATGTGTCATGCTACTTCATTTTGTGGTGGCCCGCCACTTCATTCCAATGTGTCATGCTACTTCATTTTGTTGTGGCCCGCCACATCATTCCAATGTGTCATGCTACTTCATTTTGTGGTGGCCCGCCACATCATTCCAATGTGTCATGCTACTTCATTTTGTGGTGGCCCGCCACATCATTCCAATGTGTCATGCTACTTCATTTTGTGGTGGCCCGCCACATCATTCCAATGTGTCATGCTACTTCATTTTGTGGTGGCCCGCCACATCATTCCAATGTGTCATGCTACTTCATTTTGTTGTGGCCCGCCACATCATTCCAATGTGTCATGCTACTTCATTTTGTGGTGGCCCGCCACATCATTCCAATGTGTCATGCTACTTCATTTTGTGGTGGCCCGCCACATCATTCCAATGTGTCATGCTACTTCATTTTGTTGTGGCCCACCACATCATTCCAATGTGTCATGCTACTTCATTTTGTGGTGGCCCGCCACATCATTCCAATGTGTCATGCTACTTCATTTTGTTGTGGCCCGCCACATCATTCCAATGTGTCATGCTACTTCATTTTGTTGTGGCCCGCCACATCATTCCAATGTGTCATGCTACTTCATTTTGTTGTGGCCCGCCACATCATTCCAATGTGTCATGCTACTTCATTTTGTTGTGGCCCGCCACATCATTCCAATGTGTCATGCTACTTCATTTTGTGGTGGCCCGCCACATCATTCCAATGTGTCATGCTATTTCATTTTGTTGTGGCCCGCCACATCATTCCAATGTGTCATGCTACTTCATTTTGTTGTGGCCCGCCACATCATTCCAATGTGTCATGCTACTTCATTTTGTTGTGGCCCGCCACATCATTCCAATGTGTCATGCTACTTCATTTTGTTGTGGCCCGCCACATCATTCCAATGTGTCATGCTACTTCATTTTGTGGTGGCCCGCCACATCATTCCAATGTGTCATGCTACTTCATTTTGTTGTGGCCCGCCACATCATTCCAATGTGTCATGCTACTTCATTTTGTTGTGGCCCGCCACATCATTCCAATGTGTCATGCTACTTCATTTTGTTGTGGCCTGCCACATCATTCCAATGTGTCATGCTACTTCATTTTGTGGTGGCCCGCCACATCGATCCAAAGTGGCCCTGTTGTTACAATGTGTACCGCCACTTCATTTTAAAATGGCCTGCTCTGTCATTCTAAAGTGGCCCACCCAACTATTTTAAATTGGCCTGCCACATGCAGACAGTCACATCCTTTTATTGTTGCTTGCCACACCATTTTATTGTGGACCACCACATCATTCTAGTGAGGGCTGCCACTTCATTTAATGTTGGCCCCCAAATAATTTTATTGTGGTTCTACAAGTCGTTTTATAATGGCCTAGCACTTCATTCTAACGTGACCGGCCACATAATTTTTTTCGACCCTCTACATAATTTTATTTGGGACTGCCACATGATTTAATGTTGTATGCCACATCATTTTAAGTTGCTATCCATGTCATTTTAAACTTGCCCGCCAATTTAATATAACGTGGCCCGCTATATCCATCTAAAGAGGCCTGCTAAGTCATTTTGTGCCACATCATTTAAAAACTGTGGACCACCAATTCATTTAAGCGTGGCTGGCCACATTATTTTATTCTGGTCGGCCACATCATTTTAAAGTGGCTTGCCACATTAATAAAAAATGGTCCGTGAAATAATTTTAATTGCATGCTATTCTAAAGTGGTCCGTCACATCATTTTAATGTGGACTGCCATTTCATCTTAGTGTCACCCGCCACAACAATTTAAAGTAGTCCACCACATCAATCAAATGTGGCTTGCCACATAATTTTGTCCTGGCCTGCCACATCATAACTGGAGACTACCGCATCATTTAAATGTGGCTCGCCGCATAATTTATATGTTGCTCGCCACGTCATTTTATTCTGGACCTCCACTTCATTTTAAAGTGGCTTGCTACATAAATTTAAAGTGGCCTGTCACATCATTCTAATGTACTGCCATTTCATCTCAGCGTCGCCTGCCACATCATTTTGTGAAGTGGCCCACCACGTCATTTTATTTATTGCCTGCCACATCATCTTATTGTAGGCCGCGTTCAATTAGAGCAAGTTTGACCCCAGCTCCACTCACGTCGCTCTGCAGGTTGTAGGCGTGTCTGGCCTGGACCACATCGTTGGAGTCGGGCAGGCAGGTCCAGTTGTGCAGGCGGGTGATGTAGTTGGTGTGGTTGACCTGCATCTGGTTCTTCTTGGCCAGTTCAAAGGCCAGCATGTCCACTGGCAGGTTGAACTTGGTCTTGGACTGGTTGAAGTCCTTCTTGTAGAGGGCGTCGCTGGCGATCTTGGCGGAGTTCAGGGCCAGCATGAGGAGAGGGTCGTCCTGGACGCTGCGGGCCCCGATGTGGTGGCCCACCTGCCTGCGGTATCCAGCCTTGTACTTGTACTGAGAGAACAAAACAACAGTTTTGTGGTAAACAAGCAGATACGAAAGAAATTACAGTTTTATAAGAATAAAACTGTTGTGTTGTTTTTGCTGTTATTCTTCCCCAAGTTAGAGTTAAAGTTCCTGTCTACCGCGACACACCTGCTTTACTTCATTGATTAGTGTCCCCACCTGTTGTCTACACTAATCATGCCCCCTTATTTGAAGTTAAAGTACCAATGATTGTCACACACACACTAGGTGTGGCAAAATTATTCTCTGTATTTGACCCATCACCCTTGATCACTCCCTGGGAGGTGAGGGGAGCAGTGAGCAGCAGCGGTGGCCGCGCCCGGGAATCATTTTTGGTGATTTAACCCCCAATTCCAAGCCTTGATGCTAAGTGCCAAGCAGGGAGGTAATGGCTCCCATTTATTTAGTCTTTGGTGTGTAGCTGGTCTTGCCATTCACGTTGTTCGCCACCAGCGACTGTGATTTTTGTATCACGTTATGCTAATACAGCTTTTCCATGCTAGCCGTTTGCTACGCTCTTACTTCTTGCTACTCATCATGCTATGCTAAGATAGCTTTAAGCTTCACGTGCGCTTCCCATGTTGCCTTGCTTAAAGGACTAAATAATAACCTCACCTGCACTTCTGCACCCTGGGAACACGTAAATACCAACGTCACGCCAAAACACGGCAAAATCGAGTCCCGGGAAGTGAAATAAATGACGAAATGAAACAGTCTTCTTCCTGCCCATTGATCTGATTGCATATTCAATAAACTTACTGTACAATGTCTGCTCTCACTGGGATAAAAAACGACAGGATGTTTATATCTTCCCCTTGACATGAACAATAATCATAAAAAAAGTACACAAACAGTGTCTTCTCCTATTTTTCTGGCCATCTCTGGGTCTAGGTTGGATGACCAACTTGTAGGTTTATGTCCACAACCTTCTACTATCCAGGTGAGAGGCATGATTTATCATCTAGAATGAACTTTCACTAACTCTGAGGCCATGCAGCAGCTCAATATGTCAATATAGCATCATAGGCTAGTTAGCTATGCTAAAAGTTGTTCCTCTGCGTCAGCACTTATAATAACAATATGGCTAACACTTGTCAATATTCAGGTCACGACAAGTAAATGGAGTGTTGTTGGAAGTTTTTAGAGAACTTTATGGACATGAGCTGCATTGTTTGCCACTTGGTACTTGCCATGTTTTACAATTTAGAATGCCTCAACTATTTTCTAGATGTTATTTGTTTACTTTTGAAGTATAATTGTTGGCTTTGTGATATTAGCACACATTGCACGGGGCTGTATCTCAAGTATTTGCTAATTCCGTGCTAAAAAAAATAAGAAAAAGAAAAACACTCCTGTTCCATTTAGTCCTGCTCCTCACCTGAGTCATCTTCACCTGAAGAACACATGTGGCCAACACACACTTTGTGCAGCTCAATAAGTTTCCATTGATTTTGGGAGAGTTGTACAACAAGCAAGTGACCCAGATTCTGTAGAAGGACCCGGAAGTACTCACGTCGCTAGCAATGATGTTCGAGGCCTTGGCAGCCTGGACAGGGATGGCGTCAGCCTGGAGATTGTGACCCTCCTTCTTGGCCAGCTCGTGGTCCAGTCGGTACAGTTTCTGAAGAACACAGAACAGAATAGTTTCATTGGCAAATGTAGAAAGCGATGCACGTTTTTTGTCCAGATGATTCACAAATGTGTCAGTAAATACAGAATATTCCAGACTACAAGTGGCTACTTTTTCCCTATGCTTTGAACCCTGTGGCTTATAAAACAATTAAAGATAACAAGCCAATTCACTGAAAATGTGTGCTATGGGGCGCCATCTGTTTAGATTGAGCCTAAAGCATTGTCCTGTTTAGACTGAGCACTCAGCCAGAAGTACAAGTGCTCTTCCATATTCTGTTTTCATGCATATTTGCACATGGTATCATAATGTGATCATGCTAGTGCTGTTAGCATTAGCTAATATGCTAACCAGGGCTGTGAATCTTTGGGCATTACACAATTCATTTGGATTCTTGGGGCTAATGATTCTATTCAAAATCGGTTTCTTCATTCAAAATCAATAATCCTTGATAACATTGGTTGCTAGTTCTATGATTACATTCATTATTCCATAAAATAAACAGCTCTGATATATTTTTAAATCGATGTTAATTTTTTTTTAAATCGATTAAGAATCTTTTCTTTTTTTGACAACCCTAACGCTAACACGTTTACGACAGTCTGTGTTAGCATTATTAGCTTACAATGGCATTCTTTTTGTATTGTTTCACTTTTGCAAATTCCTCAGTAAATTCACCAAAACGTCACCGTGAAGTTATTGACTTTGTTTAGCTGGTTGGAGAGCTAGCCAGGTTTTGTGGTAAACAAGCAGATAAGAGGATAATGAGGACGTTTGACAAAGGTATAAGAATATAACTCTCATGACCGGTAGCCACATGTCTCGCCCTGTGCTGTTTTTATTGTTATTCTTCCCCGAGTTAGTGTTTAGTTCTTGTCTACCGCTCTTATTTTAGTTTCCACTTCCTGTTTGTGTCGTCCTGCTGTGACGTGACAACTTATTGAGCGTCGTTCTCCGCACCTGCCTTCGTTTATTGATTAGTGTCCCCACCTGCTGTCTACACTAATCACGCCGCCTTATGTAGCCGCTCTCGCCATCCACAATGTTTGCCACCGCCGACTGTGACTTTTGTTTCACGCTATGCTGTGCATCCCAGCGATGAGGTGGCGACTTGTCCAGGGTGTACCCCGCTTACCGCCCGAATGCAGCTGAGATAGGCTCCAGCACCCCCGCAGCCCCGAAAGGGACAAGCGGTAGAAAATGGATGGATGGATGGATGGGCTATGCTAATACAGCTTTTCCATGCCAGCTGTTTGCTACGCTCTGACTTCATGCAACTCATTATGCTATGCTAACATAGCCTTAAGCTTCACGCCACAAGATCTGTCTACTTTGCGTCTACAGAAAATAAAATAAATGATGAAATGAAGTAGTTTCCTTCCTGCACGTTGATCTGCTCTCATGTTCAATATCCAGGAGTGGACTTACTGAGTCTGTTTAGCTGATTGGAGAGCTAGCTTGTGCAGCTAGTGGGCGTTTTGCAGCCGTGTTACTGAGACCATTTGGAAACAATGAAGGTATGGAAATAAACATTTACTGTGTAAATAAGTCAGTTCACAATGTTGATATCTGTCCGGTGTGGCTTATATAAGGAAACATTGTTATTTCTTCTCAAATGTAGTGGGTGCGGCTTATAGACCGCTGCACTCTATAGTTGGGAAAATGCGATGTATCACAAAGTAGACGTTACCTCGCTGTAGTTTTTCCTGTTGTCCCGGGCCAGAATAATGTCCATGGCGTCCGGCATGATGTGAATGGTTCTCTTGTCGACGTCCCAGACTTTGGTGTAAGATTGCTGGAAGCAGAGGTACTTTTTAGTCGTCAGACACAAGCAACAGAGACCATTCTGACCGTGGTCTTTAAACTACCTTATCCATTATCTGGTTGTTAGCAGTGGCCAGGGCCAGGTCCATGGATTGCATGTCTTTAGTGAACTTATATTTACTGGGATGTTGCCGGTATTGTGTCTCACTTAAGATTTTGCCAGCTGTTTTTGCCTTCTCAACATCCAGTGAACCAATAGGGACCCATCCTATTCCTCTGATGAAGCTCTGGTACTCACTCTTGTATTGGTTCTGCAAGACAGCGCGAATGAACATGCAGTATTGGTGGAAATAGGCAAATAAGCGGGGTCGAGTAAAATAACTTACATCACTCGCAATGAACTGCATGTTGCGGGCCAGTTCCAGGTTCATGGCGTCAGGCAGGACGGTGTAGTGAGGACTAAGCTTCTTGTAGCCGGTCATGGTCTGAATAGCTGAGGCGTGTTTAGCGTGGACCACGCTCACCATGTCCACCGGCGAGTGGAACTTCAGCTTGGCCGTGTGGTAGTCCTTCTTGTAGTTCTGGTCGCTCTTCTGCTTGGCCAGCTCCATGTAGTGAACCAGCAGAGGGTCGTCCTGCACGCTGCGCAAGCCCACATGTTGGCCCCTGGCCTTCTCGTAGGCCAACTTGTACTTGTACTAAAATGTAAAAGGTTTTTAGGAATCGGTGACCGTGAAGGTTTCATTCAGTACGCTTGTCGTCACTCACGTCGCTGGCGATGTTGGTGCCGGACTTTGCAGCCAGAATGGGGATGGCATCAGCTCGGAGGTCGTAGCCCTTGTTGGCCATCTCCGCCAGGCCAGATTTGTACAGTTTCTGTGAAAGGCACTCAGATGACAATGTGTTCAAGATCTACCGTGCCATGAAAAAGTATTTCCGCAGAGTTTACCAGTAGTTTGTGTTTACTTTGGTTATCATTACATTTGTTTGATGGTTTTTAGGTCGCCGACACTTGTTCACGACACCGTGTAGCCAACAACTACAGGAAATATCTAGCAATGATTTGTGGACTGGTCTTACGTTGCTCATGTTGAGAGCGTTGGCCTTGGCCAGGACGATCTCGGGAGCATCTGGCATGACGTGGACTTTCAGTTTATCTGTTTCCCAAGCTGCCGTGTAAGCTTGCTGTGAATCAAGACCGCAGAAAAGCAAATAAGGAACCACATTCTTATTGACTGCATTTTCTGTAAGAGCATTGTGCCACACCTTGTTCATGATCTGGTTGTTGGCCGTGGCCAGAGCGATGTCCATGGAGTCCATCAGCTTTTTGTGCTTGAAGGTGGACGGGTGAGTGCGGTACTTGTTCTCGTTGAGAATCTCACCACCGACCTTCGCCGTTTCTACCGCAAGGGAGCCGATGGGGACCCAGCCGATACCTTTTATGTAGTTGTTCCATTCCGACTTGTAGTCACACTGGTGGGAAAAGAGCCCATCGGTGATTGGACAGCACCGGAAGGATCTGGAAGATGAGGGAAAAACTTACATCGCTGGACTGGGCGTTCATGGTGCGAGCCAACACAAAGTTCATGGCGTCAGGGAGGAGAGCGTTGCTGTGGTGCATCTTCCTGTAGCCGGTCATCGTCTGAGCGGCTGAGGCCTGCTTGGCGTGGACCACGCTCAGCATGTCCACCGGGGTGTGGTACTTCAGCTTGGCCTTGTGGTAGTCCTTCTTGTAGTTCTTGTCACTCTGAAACCTGGCCACCTCCATGTAGTGAACCAGCAGAGGGTCGTCCTGCAGGCTGCGGAAGCCCACGTGGTGACCCCTGGCCTTCTCGTGTGCCAGTTTGTACTTGTACTGTCGTGTTAAGAACAATGATCAAGTTCATACCAAACAATGGCTTTCCAAATCTTGATATAGTACAGGTGTAGTTTTTGGACTCACGTTGCTAGCAATACTTGTGCCTGACTTGGCAGCTACGATTGGAATGGCGTCTGCTTTTAGGTTGTAGCCCTTGTTGGCCAGCTCTACAAGGCCGGCTTTGTAAAGTTTCTGCAAGAAATAGGTATGAATATTTCACGGGACGTATTGAGTGAAGAATAGACGGACACAAAGTTGTCACCACATAGCTAATAGTCATGCATAGACCAGAGGTGTCCAAAGTGTGTCATTTGCGACCCGCAGCTTTTTCTCACTGGCACTCATCAAAGGTGGACGCTCTCTTTCCCTCTCCCTTGCACTCCTACTTGCTTCTTTCTTTTGTCTTGTCCTAACTTTCTTCTTGCCTCTTTCTGCGATGCTCTCTAAAATCTAAAGAATAGAATCGATCAACTGTCCTCTCAACGAAATTGACAAGCTCTCGGGTTTGAGGGAACCTGCCTGTTTTGACAGAAGGGGTGTTGGTGAACACACGACGGACTCTTGGGTGAAGAGGAGAGCTGCATGCCTGGCGACCCTTTCAATCCAGGACTTTGGAGAACTATACCTATTCAGAATCACGATAACAGGACGTCTGCGTATTGGAGTAAGTGTTGCTCCGGTGTATCAACAGATTGTAGGATGCTTGCAGCCGTTCAAAGTACCCTAAAGTTGTCACAAAAAAATTGGAGGATGCGAGCAGAACTGCGGGCACGCAGACTTTTGCGAATTTGGACTGTATTGCAATCTTGACAGCGGACACTGAGCGCAGGATACAGTCCTTTGAAAGCAAGTGTTAGAGAAGAATGCTACATATATCATACAGGGAACACCGGACAAATGAAGTGAAGTGAATTATATTTATATAGCGCTTTTTCTCTAGTGACTCAAAGCACTTTACATAGTGAAACCCAATATCTAAGTTATATTTAAACCAGTGTGGGTGGCACTGGGAGCAGGTGGGTAAAGTGTCTTGCCCAAGGACACAACGGCCATAACTAGGATGGCACAAGCGGGAATCGAACCTGCAACCCTCAAGTTGCTGGCACGGCCACTCTACCAACCGAGCTATACCGTCCCGTCATGGACAAATGACCATGTGAGACAGCTAGTTACCACCCATGCTGGCGAACAGGAACCTCTACTCTCAACAGTTGAACGTTGCAAGCTGACCTGCTGTGGCCATGTCTCAAGGCACACCTCCCTGTCAAAGACCGTCCTGCAGGGGACAGTGGAGGGGAAGCGGAGACGAGGCAGGCAGAGAAAGGCCTGGATGGACAACATCAAAGAATGGACTGGCCAGCTTCCAAACCCTGCTATGAACAGCAGAAGATCGTGAGCGCTGGAGATCCCTGACTGCCCAAGAGTCCACCATGACACCCCTACGGCCTCCTAGACCATGGGATGAATGAGTGAGTGAGTGCAATCTTGACAACATCTTGCAGACGCCGGCTGCTCTGATGGTGAACTATGATGAACTTGAGGACCAGAAAAGGACAATAAAGTGAAATGTTTGAATGTATTTTTGCCCGCTCAAACACAAGTATTCTAATCTGGGTTGTTTTCCCTGGCTGAAAGCGATTTGCCAAGGTGGTTCATTCGAGTGTGCGGGGACGAACCGTTTGGACACACCTGTACCCATGACTGATATTTGGGAGTGATTTAGGAGGGAGTTTACGTTGCTCATGTTGAGAGCGTTGGCCTTGGCCAGGACAATCTCAGGAGCATCTGGCATGACGTGGACTTTCAGTTTGTCCTTTTCCCAAGCGGCCGTGTAAGCTTGCTGTGAATGAAGCCCACAAAGAAGCCGATGAGCGACATGGACTTGTCAACATCGTTTTGAATTGTGCCACACCTTGTTCATGATCTGGTTGTTGGCCGTGGCCAGAGCGATGTCCATGGAGTCCATCAGCTTTTTGTGCTTGAAGGTGGACGGGTGAGTGCGGTACTTGTTCTCGTCGAGAATCTCACCACCGACCTTCGCCGTTTCTACCGCAAGGGAGCCGATGGGGACCCAGCCGATACCTTTTATGTAGTTGTTCCATTCCGACTTGTAGTCACACTGGTGGGAAAAGAGCCCATCGGTGATTGGACAGCACCGGAATGATCTGGAAGATGAGGGAAAAACTTACATCGCTGGACTGGGCGTTCATGGTGCGAGCCAACACAAAGTTCATGGCGTCAGGGAGGAGAGCGTTGCTGTGGTGCATCTTCCTGTAGCCGGTCATCGTCTGAGCGGCTGAGGCCTGCTTGGCGTGGACCACGCTCAGCATGTCCACCGGGGTGTGGTACTTCAGCTTGGCCTTGTGGTAGTCCTTCTTGTAGTTCTTGTCACTCTGAAACCTGGCCACCTCCATGTAGTGAACCAGCAGAGGGTCGTCCTGCAGGCTGCGGAAGCCCACGTGGTGACCCCTGGCCTTCTCAAAGTCTTTCTTGTATTGCACCTACAACAAAGGCCAGTGTCAACATTTGGAGCTAGACAGGCCTCCAGTGGTTCTTATGTGGAAGTAGTACTGGAGCAAAACTAGTTGCGAATGTGTATCTCCACCTGTGCGCCTGTAATCTGCTTTATGTGTCTGTGTAAATGGTAAATGTAAATGGGTTATGAGCTTGGATAGCGCTTTTCTACCTTCAAGGTACTCAAAGCGCTTTGACACTACTTCCACATTCACACACTGATGGAGGGAGCTGCCATGCGAGGCCCTAACCAGCACCCATCAGGAGCAAGGGTGAAGTGTCTTGCTCAAGGACACAACGGACGTGACTAGGATGGTAGAAGGTGGGGATCGAACCAGGAACCCTCAGGTTGCTGGCACGGCCACTCTGCTAACCGTGCCACGCCGTCCTCGTGTAGTAGTTTGTGTGTCTGTATCTTAATTTGTGTTTATAACCAGACCTGTGTGTGCCTGCTTAAATTTTTGCGTTTGTATTTCAATTTGTGTGTGTGTAAAAAAATGTGTCTGTGTGTTAAGATTTAGGAAACCTTGTTTTTTTTTTACACGTGGCTTTGATGTAAGATTTGTGTGTTCGTGCAGCGATCTGAATGTGTATAAAGACTTGTGTCTCAACTTTACCTTTCCTTTCCGTACACTCACCCCGAGTCAGCGTCTCACACTCATCTTATTCTGTGCACCGATTCACCTGTACGTGTACTAATTTGTGTGTCTGTATGTCAATCTGTGTGTGTGTATTCAGTGCCGCATGACACATAAGTCTTTTTACACATTCAGATCTTTGCATGGACACACAAATCTTACACAACAGTCAAGTGTAAAAAAACAGCAAGTTAGGGTTCTTGCTTCAAACAAATCTAAATATACATACACAAACATTTTTTTACACACACACAAATCCAAATACAGACACAGGAATTAAAACACCCACACGCGGCGCTGATTACACACACAAATATTGAGATTCAGACACACAAATTATTACATGGACACACAAATCTGACTACACACACACGGATTGAAATATAGACCCACAAATGAGTACACAGACACATAAATCTGATTACACACACACAGATTGAAATATAGACCCACAGATGAGTACACAGACATATATCTGAATACACACACGGATTAAGATACAGACACACAAATTAGTACACAGACACATAAATCAGATCACACACACACAGATCGAGATACAAACACACAAATTAGTACATAGACACATGAATCTGATTACACACACACAAAGATTCAGATACAGACACACACATGAGAACACAGACAAGTAAATCTGATTACACACACAGATTGAAATACACACAAATGAGTACACAGACAAGTAAATTAGAATACACACACACAGATTGAGATACAGACACACAAATGAGTACACAGACATGTAAATCAGATTACACACACACAGATTGAGATACAGACACACAAATGAGTACACAGACAAGTAAATCAGATTACACACACACAGATTGAGATACAGACACACAAATGAGTACACAGACAAGTAAATCAGATTACACACACACAGATTGAGATACAGACACACAAATGAGTACATGGACAGGTGAATCAGATTAAACACACACACATATTGAGATACAGACACACAAATGAGTACACAGACTAGTAAATCAGATTACACGCACACAGATTGAGATACAGGCACACAGAAAAGTAAATCAGATTACACACACACACACAGATTGAGATACAGACACACAAATGAGTAGACGGACAAGTAAATCAGATTACACACACACAGATTGAGATACAGACGGACAAATTAGTACACGGACACATAAATCAGATTACACACACACAGATTGAGATACGAACACACAAATGACTACACAGACAAGTAAATCATATTACAGACGCACAGATTGAGATACACATTTACAAATAGTTTTGCTCCAATAATATGTTTAGAGTGATTCACGCACATTGCTGGCAATATGTCTGCCTTGCTTGGCATGCTGGATGGGAATGGCGTCCAGCCTCAGGTCGTATCCTTTGGCGATATCGTCCATCCACTTCTGCCTGTATTGACTCTGCAGCACAAATGGTGTCAATGTTGTGGCCCAGACCTGACATGACTGTCAAAATGTGACTAAAAGATTTTGCATTCTGACCTCACTGAGGGTCTGAGCATTAAACTTGGCCTGGATGAACTGGGGACTGTCAGCCGGCAGGTGATAGGTGTGCTTGAACTTCTCACCAGAAGCCTTGTAGGCGGCCTGCAGAGAGAAGGTCAAGCATGTAGGTCACAGGTGCGCAGGCTCAGGTGGAGGTGGGCGGTGGTCACTGTACACTGTCCAGCTGCTTGGAGTTGGCCATGGCCAGAGTCATGTTCATGCTGTCGGTGGTGCTGGTGAACTTGAGAGAGCTGGGATGCTGACGGTAGCCCCTCTCATCCAGGGCCAGGTGGGCAGCTTTGGCTTTCTCAACGTCCAGAGAACCAATGGGAACCCAGCCTGATCCTTTGTAGTAGTTGGTGTAGTCGGACTTGTATGCGTTCTGTGGAGAAGCAGGAGAAGTCACGGCTCCTGCTGTGAAAGTAACAGTTACAGTCGGAAGGGGATTCATATGGGCCCATTCTCCAGGGTTTACCTGACGCATGAAACGTGACAAATTGAGGGGCACACTATCCACTTTAGCCGCCAAATGGCAGTCAAGTGTTGAATATCTTAAAATGTGTTTTTTTTGCCCCTTCCAACTTGATCACAGCGTCGTTTGCTATGGAGAGTGGCCCTTTCTATTATTTTCAGCAGACTGCATAGCAAAGTTGTCTATAGATGTTGTCATTCATCAGGTCATAGTAGTCTCAGGGCATTCAACCATCACAACTGGACTGTTTGGTTTGTCTTACAAGATGTTTGGTCTCTCATCCGAGTAGACTTCATCAGTTCATGATCTTAGACTTAGAATGGTCACATCTAGTCTTAGATTGGTCTGATCTAGTCTTAGACTTTGTCTGGTCACATCGAGTCTTAGACTTTGTCTGGTCACATCGAGTCTTAGACTTAGATTGGTCTGATATAGTCTTAGACTTAGATTGGTCACATCTGGTGCCAATACTTCAGTAGGCTTCATCAGTTCATGCTCATAGACTTAGATTAGTAAAATCTGGATTTATACTTTGATTGGTCAGATTTAGTGTTAGATTTAGATTGGTCAGATCTCGTCTTGGACTTAGATTGGTCAGATCTAGCCTTAGACTTAGATTGGTCAGATTTAATGACATATTTAGATTGGTCACATTTAGTCTTAGATTGGTCTGATCTAGTCTTAGACTTAGATTGGTCAGATCTAGCCTTAGACTTAGATTGGTTACATCTAGTTTCAGATTGGTCAAATGTAGGCTAGACTAGATCTGACCAATCTAAGTCTATGAGCGTGAACTGATGACGCCTACTGAGGTATTGGCACCAGCCACTAGACTAGACGTGACCAATCTAACTCTAAGACTAGATGTGACTAATCTAAGTCTAAGACTAAATGTGACCAATCTAAGATTAAGGCTAGGTTTTATCAATCTAAGTCTAAGACTAGACGTGACCAATCTAACTCTAAGACTAGATGTGACTAATCTAAGTCCAAGACTAAATGTGACCAATCTAAGACTAAGGCTAGGTCTTATCAATCTAAGTCTAAGACTAGATGTGACCAATCTAAGTCTAGAACTAGATATGACCAATCTAAGTCCAAGACTAGATGTGACTAATCTAAGTGTAAGACAAAATGTGACCAATCTAAGTCTATGACTAAATGTGACCAATCTAAGTCCAAGACTAGATGTGACCAATCTAAGTCTAGAACTAGATATGACCAATCTAAGTCCAAGACTAGATGTGACTAATCTAAGTGTAAGACAAAATGTGACCAATCTAAGTCTAAGACTAGATGTGACCAATCTAAGTCTAAGACTAGATGTGACCAATCTAAGTCTAAGACAAAATGTGACCGATCTAAGTCTAAGACTAGATGTGACCAATCTAAGTCTCTGATCATGAACTGGTGAAGTCTACTCGGATGAGAGAACAAACATCTTCCAAGTCCAGTTGCCATAGCAAAATGATGAGATCCAGCAGGAATTGGGGCCATTGAATCCTCTCCCTTCTGATGTTTGGAATGTGACCATTGAGGCGGCACGTACGTCACTCTGTTTCTCCATCATGTCCCTGCAGAGCTGCACCTGCATGTTGTCAGGAAGGAGCGTGTAGTCGTGAAGGTACGTCCTGTAGCCAATCATGGTCTGGACACCTGAGGAGTGTTTGGCCTGGGCCACACTCAGCATGTCCACCGGGGTGTGGTACTTGAGTTTGGCCTTGTGGTAGTCCTTCTTGTAGTTCTTGTCACTCTGCTGCTTGGCCACCTCCATGTAGTGAACCAGCAGAGGGTCGTCCTGCAGGCTGCGGAAGCCCACGTGTTGACCCCTGGCCTTCTCGTGGGCCAACTTGTACTTGTACTGCCAAGGAAGGAAATCTGAAGTGAACACAGGTGGTAACATTTGGGCCGCCTAGAAAGAAGTTCACCGACTCACATTGCTGGCAATGTCTCTGGAGGTTTTAGCGGCAACAATGGGAATAGCGTCTTCCTTCATGTGATGCCCTTTGAGCATATCTCTGCGGTGGGCGTAAGTGTAGTAGTTCTGGAAAACAAACACTTTAGGAGGTCTTATGTACAAAGTTTAGTACACGCCAGAAGTAGTAGTAGTTCTGGAAAACAAACACTTTAGGAGGTCTTATGTACAAAGCTTAGTACACGCCAGAAGACCCCGCGGCTAACCTGGCTGATGTTTGCGGCGTTGTATTTGGCTAGCACCAGTTCAGGAGCATCAACAGGAAGACTATAGGTGTGCTTGAACTCCTCGCCGCTGGCTTTGTAGTTTTTCTGCAGAATCACAGTTGGGAGACCGCTTTGAGCCTGAACAGGTCTACAAAGGAAGGCTGAGGGGTTTTGAAGGAGCCTCTTACCATATTAAGACTCTTGGAGTTGGCCTTGGCGAGCTCCATGTTCATGGAGTCGGTGACGCTGGTGAACTTGATGGTGTCGGGGTGTTGTCTGTACTTCTTCTCATCCAGGGCTGCTGCTGCCGCCTTTGCCTTCTCCACCTCCAGCGAGCCGATTGGAACCCAGCCGATTCCTTTCATCGAGGTCTCATAATCTTGTTTATATTGGTACTAGCAAGACAAGCAAGTTGGACTTTAGTCTTTTCAATGAGCTAGGCATCCCCAACAGGTTTAAACTCACGTCGCTGGCATTGTAGTTCATAGTGCGAGCCAGAGCCAGGTTCATGGCGTCCGGTAGGATGCAGTAATTGTGGTGGCGCTGCCTGTAGCCGGTTGAGGTCTGCACATTGGATGCATGTTTGGCGTGGGCCACACTCAGCATGTCCACCGGGGTGTGGTACTTCAGCTTGAGCTTGTGGTAGTCCTTCTTGTAGTTCTTGTCACTCTGCAGCTTGGCCACCTCCATGTAGTGAACCAGCAGAGGGTCGTCCTGCAGGCTGCGGAAGCCCACGTGTTGACCCTTGGCCTTCTGGTACGCCTTCTTGTACTGGACCTGAAGGCCAAATCACCGTTTGGCATTTGAACAATTACTTTTTTCACAGAGTACTAAAACTTACATCACTGGCAGCGTGTCTGGCAGCTTTGGCGGCGACAATGGGAATAGCGTCAGGTCTCAGGTCGTAACCTTCAGCGAGTGTGTCCTGCCACGCGTACTTGTAGTAGTTCTGAAAAAACAGATAGGATTGGTCTGTAGAGGACTGTCCCAAACAAATAGGCGTTCCTGTCAAGATAGTTACATTGCTGAAGTTGTAGGCGTTGCACTTGGCCTGCAGGAACTCTGGCATGTCAACGGGCAGTGAGTACTTCTGATGGATCTCCTCCAGACCTTTCTTGTAGAAGCGCTGAAAAGAAAGAGGAATACAAACTAGACTATGCAGAAATTGCATGTGAATGCCACAATACTGAAGCTGAACTGAAAGCTGAAGGAATGCAGAATAAATGGAGGAATGATTTCAATATTCAAGAGCTGAAGCTCAACTGAAACACTAGGGGAATAAAGAAGGAAAGGGACAAGCGGTAGAAAAACTGTATTGGTGGTATTTTTAATTATATAGTTTAAACTTAGCCAAAAGCATGCTTAGGCTGGAATATGAATTTGGCCGTCCTGGTTCATCAGACTGGGACTTGAATCTGTGACCTCCAGCATTAGAGACGAGTGTGTTAACTCCTGAGCTAAACACCTAAGCTGTCTATTTCTATTTCTTAAGGGAGCACACCATTGAGATGAGTGTACCCAGAATTCATTGCTGCAACAGTACTACATTTTCAGGTAATGTTGGGGATAAATCCAAGGGTTTTCTCAGATAAGCAGAAGAAGATGGATGGATGGACATTAAAATATCTTACCTAATTGTATGAAACATTTGCTTGCAGCTAACATTCAGACAAAAAAAAGTTGAATCCGTAGCTAAGAGTGATAGGGGAAATGAAGAGGTCCTCGGCTAAATGATGACACCTTGCTTTAGAACCTGTAAGTCAGCCAACTGGACATGAAAGCACCACTGCTCAAGTCTCGCCGTATGCCATCGCACGACCACTGCAACAAACTTCTTAGGCTAGGTCAAACTTATAGTCCCTTTCAGGGAGTGAAGTTTTGCATAAAATATGCAACCCATCCATCCATCCATCCAGTTTCTTAACTTATCCGAGAGGCCCAGACTTCCCTCTCCCCAGCCACTTGGTCCATCTCCTCCCGGGGGATCCCGAGGCATTCCCAGGCCAGCAGGGAGACATAGTCTTCCCAACGTGTCCTGGGTCTTCCCCGTGGCCTCCTACCGGTTGGACGTGCCCTAAACACCTCCCTAGGGAGGCGTTCGGGTGGCATCCTGACCAGATGCCCGAACCACCTCATCTGGCTCCTCTCCATGTGGAGGAGCAGCGGCTTTACTTTGAGTTCCTCCCGGATGACAGAGCTTCTCACCCTATCTCTAAGGGAGAGACCCAAAACTAATTTTGGCCGCTTGTACCCGTGATCTTGTCCTGTCGGTCATGACCCAAAGCTCATGACCATAGGTGAGGATGGGAACGTACATCGACCGGTAAATTGAGAGCTTTGCCTTCCGGCTCAGCTCCTTCTTCACCACAACGGATCGATACAGCGTCCGCATTACTGAAGACGCCGCACCGATCCGCCTGTCCATCTCACCATCCACTCTTCCCTCACTGGTGAACAAGACTCCTAGGTACTTGAACTCCTCCACTTGGGGCAGGGTCTCCTCCCCAACCTGGAGAAAGCACTCCACTCTTTTCTGGGCAAGAACCATGCACTCGGACTTGGAGGTGCAGATTCTCATTATGCAACACAAACCTAATAAACAATCATTAAATAAAAGTTATAGAAGGAAAATCAAATTGTAATGTGTGAGCTCCAAAAGGGACTATTACTGGAACTACACAAATGGCTTCCTATCTGTTCTCTGAATTCATTAAGTCAAAATAACACAGTTACCCACAATGCATTTCTGCAACAGTACTGTTTTTTGGCTTATTTCAGACTCAATCAATGTTCTTTTTACTACAATAAAATACTTTTTCCTGATAGTGTGGAACATTTACTTGCAGTCAAAGTTATTTTTATGGGTGGGGGAAGGTAACCTTGAGTCGGAGTGAGGGGAGGACTACCAATTAAATTGTCAAATATTGTGGCAGAGCATACAGACCTAGAAAAACAAGCAGGATTACTTTCTGGCTAAAAAAAAAGCCAGTTTTATTGTCTGATTAAGACAAATGCTTTGAAGGTGGAATGTTTGAAATTAGGAGCGGTTGAAAGAAAAAAAAGGGTGAAAATACCATAAATTGATGAATTACTGACGTCGGAACGATGCCGGAGTTATAGGCAAAGGAGAACATTGTAATGAATGTATGAATGTTGCTGTAGTTGCCACTCAATGAGGGCAAAGGTCTCGGCTGAACAACAAAGAGCATCAGCGACTCACGTCACTCCTCAGGAGCTGGTTGACTTTGGCTTGCATCATGACGGGGTGGTCATCGATCGAAGTGAAGGGGATGGTATCGGGATGCGTTCTGTATTTTTTCTGCACACAATGAAGATGTACACGTATGAAGGAATCCCTCGCATAAAGATGACACGTTTTGTTCAGGAACTGGACCAAACGAGTGTTGAACGGACCTCATCCAGGATTTGTCCGGCGTTCTTGGCTTTTTCCACATCTAGGGAGCCGAAAGGAACCCACGGGCTTCCCTTCATGTAGAGGTTGTACTCGGACTTGTACTCATTCTGCATTGCAGAGAAACACAGACAGGACTCATGACTCTTGGCGGTCCAAAAAGTCTGGCTGAACTGGGTCAGGACTCACGTCGCTCTGGATGATGTTGGCTTTCTTGGCCGTGTCCAGCTGCACCGTGTCGTGAGGAAGGAAGAAGTTGGTGTGGATGCTCCTGTAGCCGGCCATGCTGGCGATGCCCTGCGACTTCTTGGCTTGAGTGACTGACATCATGTCCAGCGGCGTGTGGTACTTGGTCTTGATCTTCTCGTAGTCCTTTTTGTATTCACGCTGCGAGGACACGCATTACGACGCTCAAACACAAGCCACCAATGAAAGAAGGAATGAAGACAAAGGGTGACATTTCTTTACATCACTCTGGATCTTGGCCACGTGAACGGAGTGCAGGATCTTGGGATCATCGTGGATACTGAGCGCTCCAACCATCTGACCCTTGTTCTTCTCATATTCCTTCTTGTATTTCACCTATAAAAAGTACCCTGATAAAAACCCCAGTGTCCAGTTCACACGGGTAATATGTGTCGCATACGTACGTCGCTTGCAATGTTGGTGTGAGCACGGGCAGCCAGGATCGAGATGGCGTCGCCTTTGACCTCAAACTTCTTGGCTTTTTCTCTCTCCCAGTCATACCTGTAGCAGTTCTGCAAGGACCAGATCCGTTTAAAAACAACACCAACGTACTGTCCTAAAAGTCCTCTTTATTTGTGTCTGCAGGCGCCAGCTTACGTCGCTAATATTGAAGGCGTTCACTCTGGACTGCACGAAGAAAGGATAGTCTGGAGGCAGACTGTTGTTTCCCTTTGTTTCCTCGTATTTTGCCTTGTAGTTGAGCTGCAAAGACAATCAACTTGAGGATCTTTCACTGCAAGCAATGCGACCAACAAGTTAAACCACAACAACGTCCAAAAGCAAGTAGCGCAATTCAGAGATCTGTTTTGGACGGTGCTAACATGTGGAGTGTCAGAGTACGATCCGTAAGGGTCTATCCAAAATGATGGAAGGCGAGAGATTTTCTTCCTAAAAAATAATTTTGCAGTCTGCTTTTGATGTTGTTCAGTCCCAGCAAACTCAGCTGAAACTGGTGCTAAATGCACAAAAATCAACTTCTCATAAAGTTGAACTTGAAATGGTCTCGACATATAAGTACTTGGGGATTGTTATCGATGAGAACTTGTCGTTTAAATCGCACATTGAAAAACTTGGGGCTGAACTTCAAATTAAATGCTTGATCCTGACCACTTTTATGCCTTTGCTAGATTATAGAGTAGGGGTCGGGAACCTTTTTGGCTGAGAGAGCCATTCATGCCAAATATTTTAAAGTATTTCCGTGAGAGCCATATAATATTTTTTTTAAGATTGAATACAACTAAATGCGTGCATTTTTAAGTAAGACCAACATTTTTAGAGTATAGTAAGTCTCTTATTCTTTTTAATGACATTATTCTGAAGCTAACCAACAATAAATAAAATATTTCTTACCATTAATGCGACTTCTTGAACAGGTGGGGTAGAAACCGGATGGACGGTTTAAAATGCATGAGAATGTTTTATATTTTGAACGTTATTTTTGACACTGTAATTACCAGTGGAATTTTTCATTACTTATCATGTTAAGCAATGTCAGCTAACATTTATCTGAGAGCCAGGTGCAGTCATCAAAAGAGCCACATCTGGCTCGAGAGCCACAGGTTCCCTACCCCTGTTATAGAGACTTGCACCAGACTCTAATTTGAAAAAACTACACACTGTATATCCCTGTACCTTATGTTTTATTACTAGCTGTGGTAGCTTGGTCCACCATTGCTCTTTGTATACAACAGCAGACTGTCCATCTTTGTCAGAACACATTTTCTTGATGGTTGTGTTGTATTTATAAATCACTTCTGGATCTGGATCCCCCTTATGTATGTTTGGAGACTCCAGGTACTACAGTTTAAGGTCACATGAAATACTTGGGCTGGTTTCCCCTTAGTTATGATCTTTAATGTCTAGAGACTCAAGTTACTGCAGATTAATGTCACAAGACATACTTGGTGTGATTCCCTCTTAGTTATGATCTTTAATGTCTAGAGATTCTAGTCGCTACAGACCAAGGTCACATGACATACTTTGTTTGGTTCCTCCTTAGTAATGATCTTCAATGTCTAAAAGACTCGGGCCTGTATAGACCAAGGTCATATGACATACCTGGTTTGGTTCCTCCTTAGTAATGATCTTCAATGTCTAAAAGACTCCGGCCCCTACAGATTAGGGTCATGTGACATACTTAGCATGTTTATTCCTCGAGCCAACACAAATCTTGGACAAACAGGTTTTAGATATTCTCCTCCATGGTCATGGAATAACTGACAGAAGGTACCAAAGTTACCTGAACTCATCACTTTGGGGCAATTTCAGGCCATTTTAAAGGATTGAGAAACTGTTTCTATTGGGCATTGTACTTGTTTGAAGTTGTTTTTACCGCAAAATGATATACATTGTTGTATGTTAAAATATGTTAGTCATTTATTTTGAATTGTGGCTGCTGTTTTTTAGATGCATTTCTGTGACTTTGTTTTTGCTGCCGTTTTGGCCGGGTCGCTCTTGGAAAAGAGATTTTAATCTCAATGAGTTTTTACCTGCTTGAATAAAGGATATTGACTGATACACTTAAAAATGTGTGTAGAATGCCTTGAATCCATCATGAAATAAAATGAAGGTTTTATCAGAAATATTAAGTTTGCAGGGATAGCTCATTTCCTGCCACAAGAGGGCAGCAGTGTGTAAAAGCCTCCAGTCCACCTCTCTTAGATCACTCAAACTATTTTGGTCCTGCTGAACACCCGTTGCTATATTTACAACAGATTGAGGGCTCTCCGGTTACCATGGTGACAAACAGACAGTTGGGCTCCCCGCATGATCTGGCACATTTGAAAAAAGTGATCCGCACATCTGAGAAATGGGTTGGAATTACGGCGAGCCCACTTGTCAGTGTCCTGGCAGGGGAAAGGTGACGTGAAGCAGAACTGGCTACGTACGTCACTCAGCTGTTTGGCGTTGATGGCCGCTTGAAGCATCACCGGCGAGTCCACCACTTGAGTAAACTTGACCGTGTCCGGGTGTTGCCGGTAAACGTTCTGCAAACGCAAGGGAAACATTGGTGTCACTCTCCCGAGTGGAGGACCGCCCAGCTTTCCGTCACAAGGACGCTCACGTCGTTGCACTGCTGCAGCTTCTTGGTGGCTTCGTACTCGGCCGTGGCGGTTTGAGGGAAGAAGCACTGGGTTTTCATCTCTTCGTAGTCGGCCTTGTACAGGTGCTGCGGGGACAGAGGGATGCGGTCTGAGGCGTGTGACGGCAGGGAAGGCGTCAGTGGTGGATGGGAATCATCGCGACCAATCACCTCTTTCTTCAGTTCCTCCGCCTGTTGGCAGTGAAGCATGTAGACGTCTTCGTAGCTGCCGACGTAGTGACCCTTCACCTCGTTGTCGTACTTCTCTTTGTAGCGCTTCTGCAGAAATCAAAGGGTTTTGTCGGACAAGAACGCGTCAAAGACCAAAGGGTGCACATGCTCTTCTTACGTCCGTGAATTGTTTGAGCACAGAGTCCATCTGGAACTTGGGCGTTTCGCAGTAGTTGATGCTGGAGCCTCGGGACTTCTCATAGTTCTCCTTGTAAACTTTCTGCAAAGACCATGAACCATTTCACTTCAGGTCATAGATCTCCAGGCTGATCTGTCTCTTCACACAAATATCAAGGAAGATGTAATGGACTAGATTCTTCGATGACACCTACATCACTGAGAATGTTGCCGGCGTATCTGAGCTGCCTGAGCCGAGGATTCTCTGTGGCGGGGAGCGTGTTGTAGTCCGACTCGGCTTTTGTCTTCTCGTACTCCTTCTTGTACGTCACCTGTAGACACAAACGTGGACATTGAGGTGAGTGGAGCTAGACCCACTGTTGTGTGTTGATCGGTTGACAGAGAACGGCCCTTTCCAGAGTGGGAAAAAGACAAAAACTAAAGGAGTCCGCCGTGGTTAACATGGGGAAGCTTACCCCACTCGCAGAGGACTGAGCCTTCTTGTGGGTGTCGTACACCGGCGTGTCTGTTTCCATGAAATAGATTTGGTCTTTTTTGTCCTCGTAGTCTTGCGTGTATTTTCTCTGTGGGGAAAAGAGGTTTGCAGTCAGCGGCAGAGACGAGGCGAAACCAGGGCAGAGTCTCTGGTGCGCTCACGTGGCTCAGGTTCTCCATGGCCACCCTGGCCGTGGCCACGTCGAAGTAGGGCGTCTCACACCATTGACCCTTCACCGTCTTATTGTACTCCTCTCTGTACTTGAGCTGGGGGGGAAGCACATAGCAACGTAGTCACCACATGGGAGTAAATGATGAGCTTCCTCTTGGACGACAGCCGCCAAGACTCTTTAGACTTAGACAAACTTTAACGGGAGGTTGTCCACTTCAGCGTGTAGTGGGTGACTTAAGTCAAAGTCTTACACTCTGAGAAGTGCAGATGACAAAAGGGAGTTATTCAAGCATGACGTGTTTGTTGAATCAAACTAGGAATGTTTGGACAGCCGGTGTTTGTGGTGTTGACCTCCGTCCTGAGCAGTGACAGCAGGCAGCAGCTGGCTGGTTATTTCTAGTCGCCAGGTCTCAACGCACGCAGACACAAGCTTTTCTAACCTTTTCTGTTCAGGTGCATGGGTGTTAGTACTGTTAAATTGATAGTAAATATGGGTAAATAGTATCTGCTAGCCTTTGTTACCGGTACCAAAATCATTAAATTATTAAAAATGTCATTATTGGCTTTATTTTAACAAAAAATGTTAGGGTACATGAAACAAATGTTTATTATTGCAAGTTTGTCCTTAAATAAAATGTTGAACATACTAGACAACTTGTCTTTTAGTAGTAAGTAAACAAACAAAGAGTCCTAATTAGTCTGCTGACGTATGCAGTAACATTTTGTGCCATTTATACACCTATTATTTTATACACATTATTAAGGACAAGTGGTAGAAAATGAATTATTAATCGACTTGTTCATTTACTGTTAATATCTGCTTATTTTCTCTTTTAACATGTTTTATCTACACTTCTGTTAAAATTTAATAATCACTTAGTCTTCTCTCCTTTGATACTTGACATTAGTTTTGGATGATACCACACATTTAGGTGTCGATCCGATACCAAGTAGTTACAGTATCATACATTGGTCATATTCAAAGTCCTCATGTGTCCAGGGACATATTTACTGACTTTATAAACATTACGTGATTGGTAAAAAAACAAAAGAAGATGTTGTGATGCCAAACAATGGAGTATGTGGTGGACCGGTATTTTTCAGAGGCAGTATAGTACCAAATATGATTCATTAGTATCACGGTACCGTACAATCCTAGTCTCTACTTAGTTAGTGAGTACATTTTGAGCAAAGCAGCACCTTTAAAAGTTATGTAGACCCGTGTTTGTAAGTCATAGGACCAATGTTGGGCCACCATCGCTCCCTTACACGCCCGCCAAAATCATCTCTTTCTTAGCTGTGGTCTATAAGGTACTCAGTTGTAATACACTTTTCCACCACTTGTGGCAGTAATGACGACATCAAACCAGCCCGAGAGAAGTTCCTTAAAGGGCAACTGCACTTTTTTGCTCATTTTGTGCATCATTCACCTGAATGTTGACAAGTATTAGCAATATTGTTATTGCAAGCGCTGGCGCAGAGGAACGACTTTTAGCAGAGCTAACTAGCTTATGCCGCTATATTGATGTATTGAGCTGCTGCATGGCCTCGGAGTTGGTGAAAGTTAATTCTAGATGATGAATCCTGTCTCTCACATGGATAGTAGACGGTTGTGGACATAAACCCACGAGTTGGTCAACTTTGACATCCAACTTACACCTGGAGAGGGTCAGAAGGAAACGAAAAAACATTTTTTTAACCCTTCGTGAGGATGTTGATGAATTGTTGATGTAAAGGGGAAGATATAAACATCCCATCAGTCTTTATCTCAGTGAGAGCAGCATTGTACAGTAAGTGATTGTTTTATTATGTTTGTTGTCTCTCATCAAGTCTGCCATGATTAGTGGTGTGTGAACGTAGTGAAATGAATACACAGCCGTATGTTTGAAATGAGCAAAATTGAGTAAATATCACGTTATTATGAATTTTCCCACATTCCATGTATACTTGGAGCGTGTGTATAAAACCTTGATGGAAGAATTTCAATGTTTTAAGAGCGTTTTAAAGCCATTATTATTATAATAATAAACTATAACCATTAACATTGACTCCATTGTGAGCTGACTTTTGCTAAGGTTTATTTATGCTTTAGGATGCATAAGGAAAGAAACAGTGTGACATAAACATTGTGAATGATTGACACATGTTCACAAATAAGTGCAGTTTCCTTTAAAGCAGAGAAATGAAGACTAAAATGGTCAATCTGTATTTTCATTTGCGCTTTGATTGTATTGACAGTTTAGCTAAGAAACAATTATTATTTATTATCAATTAATGTATACATTGTAGCACTGTGTATGTAAATGTATTTTTCTCCAGTGTCTTCTCTTGAAGATGAACGTAGTGGAAAGACTGAACCCCGAGGTTAAAAAGGTTAAGAAGGCCAGAAAGAAGAGAAGAACTCACATCACTGCGCTGATCGTTGGCTCTCTTGGCCAGCTCCACCTCAGGGGGGTCCGGCAGGGACGTGTACTTGGCCAGTCGCTGGTCGTGACCTTTCTTGTACTGGACCTGGGGGGTCACACAGTACACCTCCATACGTGAACATCACAGCCTTATAGACCTCTATACATGAACATCACAGCCTTATAGACCTCCATACATGAACATCACAGCCTTATAGACCTCCATACATGAACATCACAGCCTTATAGACCTCCATACGTGAACATCACAGCCTTATAGACCTCCATACATGAACATCACAGCCTTATAGACCTCCATACATGAACATCACAGCCTTATAGACCTCCATACATGAACATCACAGCCTTATAAACCTCCATACATGAACATCACAGCCTTATAGACCTCCATACGTGAACATCACAGCCTTATAGACCTCCATACATGAACATCACAGCCTTATAGACCTCCATACATGAACATCACAGCCTTATAGACCTCTATATGTGAACATCACAGCCTTATAGACCTCCATACATGAACATCACAGCCTTATAGACCTCCATACATGAACATCACAGCCTTATAGACCTCCATACGTGAACATCACAGCCTTATAGACCTCCATACATGAACATCACAGCCTTATAGACCTCCATACATGAACATCACAGCCTTATAGACCTCCATACGTGAACATCACAGCCTTATAGACCTCCATACATGAACATCACAGCCTTATAGACCTCCATACATGAACATCACAGCCTTATAGACCTCCATACATGAACATCACAGCCTTATAGACCTCCATACATGAACATCACAGCCTTATAGACCTCCATACATGAACATCACAGCCTTATAGACCTCCATACATGAACATCACAGCCTTATAGACCTCCATACATGAACATCACAGCCTTATAAACCTCCATACATGAACATCACAGCCTTATAGACCTCCATACATGAACATCACAGCCTTATAGACCTCTATACATGAACATCACAGCCTTATAGACCTCCATACATGAACATCACAGCCTTATAGACCTCCATACATGAACATCACAGCCTTATAGACCTCCATACATGAACATCACAGCCTTATAGACCTCTATATGTGAACATCACAGCCTTATAGACCTCCATACATGAACATCACAGCCTTATAGACCTCCATACATGAACATCACAGCCTTATAGACCTCCATACATGAACATCACAGCCTTATAGACCTCCATACATGAACATCACAGCCTTATAGACCTCCATACATGAACATCACAGCCTTATAGACCTCCATACATGAACATCACAGCCTTATAGACCTCCATACATGAACATCACAGCCTTATAGACCTCCATACATGAACATCACAGCCTTATAGACCTCCATACATGAACATCACAGCCTTATAGACCTCCATACATGAACATCACAGCCTTATAGACCTCCATACATGAACATCACAGCCTTATAAACCTCCATACATGAACATCACAGCCTTATAGACCTCCATACATGAACATCACAGCCTTATAGACCTCCATACGTGAACATCACAGCCTTATAGACCTCCATACATGAACATCACAGCCTTATAGACCTCCATACATGAACATCACAGCCTTATAGACCTCCATACATGAACATCACAGCCTTATAGACCTCCATACATGAACATCACAGCCTTATAGACCTCCATACATGAACATCACAGCCTTATAGACCTCCATACATGAACATCACAGCCTTATAAACCTCCATACATGAACATCACAGCCTTATAGACCTCCATACATGAACATCACAGCCTTATAGACCTCTATATGTGAACATCACAGCCTTATAGACCTCCATACATGAACATCACAGCCTTATAGACCTCCATACATGAACATCACAGCCTTATAGACCTCCATACATGAACATCACAGCCTTATAGACCTCCATACATGAACATCACAGCCTTATAGACCTCCATACATGAACATCACAGCCTTATAGACCTCCATACATGAACATCACAGCCTTATAGACCTCCATACATGAACATCACAGCCTTATAGACCTCCATACATGAACATCACAGCCTTATAGACCTCCATACATGAACATCACAGCCTTATAGACCTCCATACATGAACATCACAGCCTTATAGACCTCCATATGTGAAGATGACAACCTCCTAGACCTCCATAGGTGAACATGAGAACCTCCTAGACCTCCAAAGGTGAACATGAGAACCTCCTAGACCTCGATAGGTGAACATGAGAACCTCCTAGACCTCCATAGGTGAGCATAAGAACCTCCTAGACCTCCATAGGTGAACATGAGAACCTCCTAGACCTCGATAGGTGAACATGAGAAACTCCTAGACCTCCATAGGTGAACATGAGAACCTCCTAGACCTCCATAGGTGAACATGAGAACCTCCTAGACCTCGATAGGTGAACATGAGAACCTCCTAGACCTCCATAGGTGAACATAAGAACCTCCTAGACCTCGATAGGTGAGCATAAGAACCTCCTAGACCTCGATAGGTGAGCATAAGAACCTCCTAGACCTCCATAGGTGAACATGAGAATCTCCTAGACCTTGATAGGTGAGCATAAGAACCTCCTAGACCTTGATAGGTGAGCATAAGAACCTCCTAGACCTTGATAGGTGAGCATAAGAACCTCCTAGACCTTGATAGGTGAGCATAAGAACCTCCTAGACCTTGATAGGTGAGCATAAGAACCTCCTAGACCTTGATAGGTGAGCATAAGAACCTCCTAGACCTTGATAGGTGAGCATAAGAACCTCCTAGACCTTGACAGGTGAGCATAAGGACCTCCTAGACCTTGATAGGTGAGCATAAGGACCTCCTAGACCTCCGCAGGTGAAGATGTGTTGGGGGTTCGGAGGTGGACTTACGTCGCTGAGCACCTCCTGTGCCTGGGCCACGCGACGTAGCTCGGGGCTGTCGACGTAGGGACAGAACATAGTCTTCTCCTCATCCCAGTCCTCCGTGTAACGTTTCTGAGGAAGAACAATCACACGTCACTTCCTGGCAGGTGAAGGCGCACCTTGTTCGTCTTCTTCTCCTTCTTCCTCTTCGCTCACTTTGCTGCAGTTTGCGGCGTTCTTCACCGCCAGGACCAGCTCAGGAGCGTCCGGGGGCAGCAGGTACTTGTCCTTGGTCTCGTCCCACTTCTGCCTGTAGAGGACCTGAAATCCAGGAGCTTGTGAAGACCTCATCCCTCATACGTCTTCATGCCCTGTGGACTCACCTTGCTGATGAGGTCTGACACCTGCTTGACGTGAGCGATCTCCCGCGCCTTGCCGTCGTACAAACTGCCCGTCTTGGACTTGTTGCCCTCCATGCGGTACTTGATCTGAGGGGAACATACACCTTCTACTCAATATTGGGGGACCACCTGCTAGACACCTGGGTCTACTTGTCCCGCACACCTGGGTCTACTTGTCCCGCCCACCTGGGTCTACTTGTCCCGCCCACCTGGGTCGACTTGTCCTCCCCACCTCGGTCTACTTGTCCCGCCCACCTGGGTCTACTTGTCCCGCCCACCTGGGTCGACTTGTCCTGCCCACCTCGGTCTACTTGTCCTGCCCACCTGGGTCTACTTGTCCCGCCCACCTGCGTCGACTTGTCCCGCCCACCTGGGTCTACTTGTGCCGCCCACCTGGGTCTACTAGTCCCGCCCACCTGGGTCTACTTGTCCCGCCCACCTGGGTCTACTTGTCCCGCCCACCTGGGTTGACTTGTCTTGCCCACCTGGGTCTACTTGTCCCGCCCACCTGGGTTGACTTGTCCCGCCCACCTGGGTTGACTTGTCTTGCCCACCTCGGTCTACTTGTCCCTCCCACCTGGGTTGACTTGTCCCGCCCACCTGGGTTGACTTGTCTTGCCCACCTCGGTCTACTTGTCCCTCCCACCTGGGTCTACTTGTCCCGCCCACCTCGGTCTACTTGTCCCGCCCACCTGGGTCAACTTGTCTTGCCCACCTCGGTCTACTTGTCCCGCCCACCTGGGTCGACTTGTCTTGCCCACCTGGGTCTACTTGTCCCGCCCACCTGGGTCTACTTGTCCCGCCCACCTGGGTCTACTTGTCCCGCCAACCTGGGTCCACTTGTCCCGCCCACCTGGGTCCATTTGTCCCGCCCACCTGGGTCCACCTGTCCCGCCCACCTGGGTCCACCTGTCCCGCCCACCTGGGTCCACTTGTCCCGCCCACCTGGGTCTACTTGTCCCGCCCACCTGAGTCTACTTGTCTTGCCCACCTGGGTCTACTTGTCCCGCCCACCTGGGTCCACTTGCCCTGCCCACCTGGGTCTACTTGTCTTGCCCACCTGGGTCTACTTGTCCCGCCCACCTCGGTCCACTTGTCCCGCCCACCTGGGTCTACTTGTCCCGCCCACCTGGGTCCACTTGTCCCGCCCACCTGGGTCCACTTGTCCCGCCCACCTGGGTCCATTTGTCCCGCCCACCTGGGTCCACCTGTCCCGCCCACCTGGGTCTACTTGTCCCGAGCACCTGGGTTGACTTGTCTTGCCCACCTGGGTCTACTTATCCCGCCCACCTGGGTCCACTTGTCCCGCCCACCTGGGTCCATTTGTCCCGCCCACCTGGGTCCACCTGTCCCGCCCACCTGGGTCCACCTGTCCCGCCCACCTGGGTCCACCTGTCCCGCCCACCTGGGTCTACATGTCCCGCCCACCTGGGTCTACATGTCCCGCCCACCTGGGTCTACTTGTCTTGCCCACCTGGGTCTACTTGTCCCGCCCACCTGGGTCTACTTGTCCCACCCACCTGGGTCCACTTGTCCCGCCCACCTGGGTCTACTTGTCTTGCCCACCTGGGTCTACTTGTCCCGCCCACCTGGGTCCACTTGTCCCGCCCACCTGGGTCTACTTGTCCTGAGCACCTGGGTTGACTTGTCTTGCCCACCTGGATCTACTTGTCCCGCCCACCTGGGTTGACTTGTCTTGCCCACCTGGGTCTACTTGTCCCGCCCACCTGGGTTGACTTGTCTTGCCCACCTGGGTCGACTTGTCCCGCCCACCTGGGTCCACTTGTCCCGCCCACCTGGGTCCACTTGTCCCGCCCACCTGGGTTGACTTGTCTTGCCCACCTGGGTCTACTTGTCCCGCCCACCTGGTTCGACTTGTCCCGCCCACCTATATATATATATATATATATATATATATATATATGTGTGTGTGTGTGTGTGTGTGTGTTGTGACAGTCCCGTCATAAAGTGCTCCGACAAAGGCGTTACCTCGCTGAGTTGCTCCTGGGCCTTGTGGATGCGGATCATCTCGGGCGTCTCCATGGAGATGGCGGGTGGTTGCCCCCTGGACTGGTCGTACGCCTGGCGGTACTTGTTCTGTCCAGCAGGGGCAGCAAACACAAACACAAGTTTGCAACGCTCATCATGACGAGAAGGAAGGAAGGAAGGAAGGAAGGAAAGAAAGAAGGAAGGAAGGAAGGAAGGAAGGAAGGAAGGACGTGGATGTCTTACGTTGCTGAACTGCTCCACCATCTTGTGGCTGTGAGCCAGGTATGGAGTCATGAAGGTGGAGGTGTCCACCTTCACCTTCTTGCTCACTCTCCTGGTGGGCAGGCCAGACTGGGAGGGAACACCAGGACCACGTTAGCATGCTAACTCTTTCAGACACACTTTCACCTCATTTTGCACCTTGGAGTCATACAACTTGGTACATGACACATGCTAATTGCTAGCGTGCTAACTTATTTGTTTATTTATTTTTAATCTAACTTTACACGTTTTTAATAAATTTTGCAGTTCTACATGTTAGAGTCATATAAGTTGGTTCATGACACATGCTAACTGTTAGCATGCTAACTTTACACTTTTTGCTTTAGCTCATTTCTCAGCTGTCCAACTTAGATCAGGGGTCAGCAACCTTTTTCAAAACCAAGAGCTACTTCTTGGCTACTGATTCATGCCAAGGGCTACCAGTTTGATACACACTTCAATACATTGCCAGAAATAGCCAATTTGCTCAATTTACCTTTAATAAATAAAACTATGTATATAAAAAAATGGGTATTTCTGTCTGTCATTCCGTCGTACATTTTTTTCCTTTTATGAAATGATTAAAAAAAAACACTTAATTGAATGGTTTAAAAGAGGAGAAAACACGAAAAACATGAAAATTAAATTTTGAAACATAGTTTATCTACAATTTTGAGTCTTTAAAATTCAAAATTCAACCGAAAAAAATGAAGAGAAAAACTAGCTAATTGGAATTTTTTGTTTTTTTTAAATAAAAAAGAATTTATGGAACATAATTAGTAATTTTTCCTGATTAAGATTATTTTTTAGAATTTTGTCGACATGTTTTAAATAGGTTAAAATCCAATCTGCACTTTGTTAGAATATATAACAAATTGGACCAAGCTATATTTCTAACAAAGACAAATCATTATTTCTTCTAGATTTTCCAGAACAAAAATTTTAAAATAAATTCAAAAGACTTTGAAATAAGATTGAAATTTGATTCTACAGATTTTCCAGAATTGTTTTTTTTAATTTTGATCATAAGTTTGAAGAAATATTTCACAAAGTATAATTGAATGTATTTATTATTCTTTACAATAAAAAATTAAAAAGAATACTTGAACATTGATTTAAATTGTCAGGAAAGAAGAGGAAGGAATTTAAAAGGTGTTTAAAAATCATCAAATCATTTTTAAGGTTGTATTTTTTCTCTAAAATTGTCTTTCTGAAATTTATGAGAAAAAAAGTAAAAAAAAATAATGAATTTATTTAAACAAGTGAAGACCAAGTCTTTCAAATATTTTCTTGGATTTTCAAATTCTATTTGAGTTTTGTCTGTTAGAATTAAAAATGTTGACCAGCTTGCTAGTAAATAAATACAATTTAAAAAATAGAGGCAGCTCACTGGTAAGTGCTGCTATTTGAGCTATTTTTAGAACAGGCCAGCGGGCGCCTCATCTGGTCCTTACGGGCACCAGGCTGGTGACCCCTGACTTAGAGTCATATAATTTAGTATGCAAAAGATGCCAACTGTTGGCATGCTAACTTTTCTTGCCAGTTGTTAATGAGAGTACAGTAAGTATAAGACTGCTGTGTCATTACTACTGTATTACATCTCTTTACAATCTTCTTTATACTCTGACAATGAAAATATTCTATTTATGAACAAGGTATTGTATTTTGCACTTATCACAGTTGGGTCTGGAACCAATTAATAGTCAGGACGGTAAAGTGGCGGTGAGGCCATGACAAGTGAATCATTATTTGTGCACAAAGAGTGGAGGACGACAATCCTACTCAGCAAGAAGTTGACAAACACTTCATGCTGGCTGAGCAAATATTGACTAGAAGCCATCAAGTTGCCAAGCAACTCCTGTTTAATTCATGCAGGCGTCCACATTGTGGCCCCGGGGACATTGTCAACATACTCTTGCCAAAAACATCAAAGTGAAATAAAAGATCCATCAGATATTAAAAAGTTGACTCCTGTAACACAAATCTGCCATGCAGGTGTTTTGTGTTTTATTTTACACTGTCAATACTCAAATGATAATAATGGATTACAATTATTGTTATGGATTATTGACAATGACTTTACATTAAATATCACACTTTGAAATATTTTATTGGGGGAAAAATTGCATATTTTGTGTTATTTCTACAACAGACAGGATGCTCTTTCAAAAGGTGTCATACGTAAAAATGATCAAATAAATAAATATTTTTATATTGACGGATAAATCTGAAGTTTTTTTTAGCAATTTATGTTGAAAGTTAAAAAAATAGATAAAGACCCATGACTTATTTTTAACATTTTTATGAGTTTTTTTAGAACTGTCTTTCCTTAAAAAATGATAATGAACTCAAATCAATGTTGTGATTTATTAACTTATTTAGGGCTCCAATGACTTCACATCAAATATTACACTTTGAAATATTTTTTGCAGAAAATGTTGCATATTTTCTGTTGTTTTTTCTGTAACAAAAATGGTTGTCCTTAACAAAAAGTGTATAAAACATAAAAAGTGATAATAAAAAATCTGATAAAAAACACAGATAGATCTGACGTTATTTTAGCGATTCATGTTGAAAGTAAAAAAGGAAAAATGCAATTTAAAAAAATGTGTGACTTCTTTTTAACATTTTTATGAGTGGGACCCTTTTGGATCTCTGACCATTTTAGTGACTTTTTTATTTGACCCTTTGCTCGAAAAATAATAATAAATTAAAATCAATGTTGTTCCACTCTTTGGGGAAATATGACATATTTTGTCTATTTTTTCATAAAACTTTGGGTTTTCTTTAACAGAAAAATGCATCAAACACAAACAATATTTACTTCTTAATAAGAAATAATCAAATAAATGACTTTATACCAACAGATAGATTTGAAGTTGATCTGGAGTTTTAGGTGTTGAAAAAAAAATTGGACTTATTTTTAAGACTTTAATGACTTTGACCCTTTTGGGTCCCCGGGGCCTCAAAGGTGAAAAACAATGGCTTTTCTATTGGTTGTGAAGCTGAAAAGGAAGAAAAGACGATTGCGTGAAGGTGAGGCTCCGCCCCCAGCAGCCTCACAAGCAGCTTTGGCCATGAGGGGGCGGAGCTTCATTTACCTGGTGGCTGTGCGTGTGATGGTGCTGAAGATGAGCGCCGCTGGTCGGCATCTGCTACACACACACGACACACAACACTGGCCTTTCAAAAGAGAAGAAGACTTCTCCTCAGCTCCGGTGTCCTCCAGTGGACCTGAAGATGGCTAACTTCCCGTGCGGGAGGTCCGCTTCAACCCGCCAGTGAGGAACGTCTGACGTTTGAGCGCGCAATCGCCCCACCCCCGCTCCTTCGCAGGATTCTCACAGGCACGAGGCACCAACTAACCCGGACTGACTTTGACATCTCACGGCTTTCATCTTGACCTCTTAAAGGGCCGGCCGCAAACCTTCTGTGGGCGGTACCCCAGAGCTCGGGTGTCCAAAAAATACTACCACCGAAAAAGTGGAATAAAAGAGCAAAAGTGCATGGTGTACACATGCTAGGCTATAGGAGCTAGCGGCTACACGACAGCTAAGCACAGGATAGCACGCGAGCTAGACGTAGGTAATAATGATTGAACAATAAAAGGTGACGTGTCAACATAAAGAAGTACAATAGTTACATTTTACTTCCACATACTTAGTCTCCAATACCAGAAAGTACTCAGTAACAAACGTGTCCGCATCATTCAACTTACTTCATTGTGAATTATTGTGTCGGCAAAAAAACTCAAAAAAAACAATGACCACTCCACTAAGTCCGTTCCAAAGGGTCGATAATAAATATTTTAATGTTTGTCATATTTAACTATGTTTTCTGTTTGACTCTTTTCACTTCATCAAACCTTTATTTGACTAAATAACAGGAGCTTGAGTCCTGACAAGGTGGTATTGTAGCCGCTGGTGTGGGGACGACTTTAACGACAGCGCGAGGCGGTTTTCTCGCACATGAACTGCTATATTTTAGGAGTATAAACTTCCAGGATGTAATATTTGACACTACATGTACTTCTTCTTCCACTTGGCAACTGCACTTTCTTTTTTTAACATGTTGCTCATCATTCACAATCCTTATGGAAGACAAGAACACACACCTTCTTCTTGTTTATGCATTCTAAACTATAAATAAAATCTAGCAAAAGTCAGCTAACAATGGAGCCAATAAAAGCGCTCTAAAAAACATCCAAAAGCCTCCATCAACGTTTTATATACACACAGTAAGTATAGATGTACTATCTAGTAACATTCATAATAACATGTTATGTTTACATATTTTGAGTTTTAATGTCACATACTTCAACAACAACGCGACTACTAATCATGGTTGGCTTGATGAGAGACAACAAAGACTACTACAATGATCCAGAAACTTCTATTTTTGAGCCTGAACATAAGGAGGATGTCAATGTCTGCTCTCACTGGGATGTTTATATCTTCCCCTTTACATAAACAATTCATCATCATCCTCACAAAGAGTTAAAAAAAGTGTATTTTGGTGTCTTTCTGGCCACCTGCAGGTCTAAGTTGAATGTCAAAGTGGACCACCTTGTGGGTTTCTGTCCACAACCTTCTACTATCCAGGTGAGAGGCATTATCTATCATCTAGACTTAACTTTCACCAACGCAGAGGCCATGCAGCAGCTCAACCGCTAAAAGTAGTTCCTTGGCGTTAGCGCCTAGATAACAATATTGTTCATACTTGTTAATATTTAGGTCACCACACGTAAATGGAGTGTTGTTGCCGATTGTTGGATGTTTTTATTTTTTTAGCCTTTTTTGGGCCTAATATTGTACTGTCTTTATGTGCGATGTTAGCTGCCTCCAACATGCTGTACTTTATGGTTTAGAGTGCATAAAAAAGAAAAAGGTGTTGTTGTTTGAGGTGAGGATAGTGAGTGATGGACAGCAGAAGTCAGGATGGACTCTTGGAGATTCAAACATGCGACAAGGACGTGTGACACCAGAGCTGAGAAGAAGGCCAAGATCTCCATCTTGGTTCCTGTGAGCAGCAAGAGCCCGGGGCCCGGTGTGGATGGAGCAGACAGGGGAGGAGCATGGTGCTGACCCTCGGGCCCTAAGGACCTCAGACCCTCAGACCCTCAGGACCTCAGACCCTCAGGGTCCAATAGAAGGTGAGCAGAGTCTGAGTGGGACCTGGGAGCCTCACAGGAGGTCACCTCTCCATCTAGTCCTCCTTGGAGGACAACTTTCACATCAATCTGCTGCACTTTGCAAATGTTCACATCAAGAAACTAAGTTTTCTACGATGATAAGAGCATAAAACACACAAATAAAATTTAAATTCAAAAATTATAAAATATTTTAAACGATAATAGATCTGAATTTGATCAACAGTCCTGGTCTGGTGGGTGTGGTTGTTAAAGTCCTGGTCTGGTGGGTGTGGTTGTTAAAGTCCTGGTCTGGTGGGTGTGGTTGTTAAAGTCCTGGTCTGGTGGGTGTGGTTGTTAAAGTCCTGGTCTGGTGGGTGTGGTTGTTAAAGTCCTGGTCTGGTGGGTGTGCTTGGTACAGTCCTGGTCTGGTGGGTGTGGTTGTTAAAGTCCTGGTCTGGTGGGTGTGGTTGTTAAAGTCCTGGTCTGGTGGGTGTGGTTGTTAAAGTCCTGGTCTGGTGGGTGTGGTTGATTGGTACAGTCCTGGTCTGGTGGGTGTGGTTGATTGGTACAGTCCTGGTCCGGTGGGTGTGGTTGATTGGTACAGTCCTGGTCTGGTGGGTGTGGTTGATTGGTACAGTCCTGGTCTGGTGGGTGTGGTTGATTGGTACAGTCCTGGTCTGGCGGGTGTTGTTGATTGGTACAGTCCTGGTCTGGTGGGTGTGGTTGATTGGTACAGTCCTGGTCTGGTGGGTGTGGTTGATTGGTACAGTCCTGGTCTGGTGGGTGTGGTTGATTGGTACAGTCCTGGTCTGGTGGGTGTGCTTTGTACAGTCCTGGTCTGGTGGGTGTGGTTGATTGGTACAGTCCTGGTCTGGCGGGTGTTGTTGATTGGTACAGTCCTGGTCTGGCGGGTGTTGTTGATTGGTACAGTCCTGGTCTGGTGGGTGTGGTTGATTGGTACAGTCCTGGTCTGGTGGGTGTGGTTGATTGGTACAGTCCTGGTCTGGTGGATGTGGTTGATTGGTACAGTCCTGGTCTGGTGGGTGTGCTCGCAGTGTGTGGGCGGGTGCAAGTCACAATGCTCCTCCCCATTCTTTCCATCCACCAATAGGCCCTCCTCCACAACAGCTGGCCCCGCCTCCCCACACTTATGTGCAGCACATATGCAAATAGCTCAAACGTGATTGGCTCTACAGGAGACCAGGGCCACATTCACCAGGAAACAGCACATCAAACTGAACCGGAGACCACACCAGGAACCAGAAACAAGAGGTGGTCTTTCAACGTGTTCCAGGTCTGCTCCATAAAAACTACAAGAACACTCGCTGAGTGCTATGACATCATCTCAACATGAGGACTAAGTACCGTCACCCGGACACACTCCAGTCCTCCAGGGACCACACCTGATCCAACACCACGGAAGAGGAAGGACCGTGGTAACCATGACAACAAGAGGAGTACAGTGGAACCTGCATTTATTTGTCTTGTTGGACTGTTTGAAAAGATCATTACTCCAACTAGATGGTTGTTTGTGGGATTTCTGATCCTTTATGAGGGCACCAAAGGGACTTCTGTTTCTCTTTTGGAAAAAAAAAAGGAGAAACATCTTTAAAGAAACATTTAAAGACTTCTCTTTTTAGTAATGAACCTTTGAGCTATCATGTTCAATCATTTTAATGATGTTGCTCCTTTGTTGTCATCAAATGTAAACAAAGGTTTCAAAACTGAAATTAAATTACATTTCTGGGTTTTTTTTGCGGAAATTTCAACCGCCTGCAGTTCAGACCATAACCTTGTTATGTTGCTTTGATGTACAGTACTGTACAAGTTCAGTTGTTATGTTGCTTTGATGTACAGTACTGTACAAGTTCAGTTGTTATGTTGCTTTGATGTACAGTACTGTACACGTTCAGTTATGTTGCTTTGATGTACAGTACTGTACAAGTTCAGTTGTTATGTTGCTTTGATGTACAGTACTGTACAAGTTCAGTTATGTTGCTTTGATGTACAGTACTGTACAAGTTCAGTTGTTATGTTGCTTTGATGTACAGTACTGTACAAGTTCAGTTATGTTGCTTTGATGTACAGTACTGTACAAGTTCAGTTATGTTGCTTTGATGTACAGTACTGTACAAGTTCAGTTGTTATGTTGCTTTGATGTACAGTACTGTACAAGTTCGGTTGTTATGTTGCGTTGATGTACAGTACTGTACAAGTTCAGTTATGTTGCTTTGATGTACAGTACTGTACAAGTTCAGCTGTTATGTTGCTTTGATGTACAGTACTGTACAAGTTCGGTTGTTATGTTGCTTTGATGTACAGTACTGTACAAGTTCAGTTATGTTGCTTTGATGTACAGTACTGTACAAGTTCAGCTGTTATGTTGCTTTGATGTACAGTACTGTACAAGTTCGGTTGTTATGTTGCTTTGATGTACAGTACTGTACAAGTTCAGTTGTTATGTTGCTTTGATGTACAGTACTGTACAAGTTCAGTTATGTTGCTTTGATGTACAGTACTGTACAAGTTCAGCTGTTATGTTGCGTTGATGTACAGTACTGTACAAGTTCAGCTGTTATGTTGCGTTGATGTACAGTACTGTACAAGTTCAGTTGTTATGTTGCTTTGATGTACAGTACTGTACAAGTTCAGTTGTTATGTTGCTTTGATGTACAGTACTGTACAAGTTCAGTTGTTATGTTGCTTTGATGTACAGTACTGTACAAGTTCAGCTGTTATGTTGCGTTGATGTACAGTACTGTACAAGTTCAGTTGTTATGTTGCTTTGATGTACAGTACTGTACAAGTTCAGTTGTTATGTTGCTTTGATGTACAGTACTGTACAAGTTCAGTTGTTATGTTGCTTTGATGTACAGTACTGTACAAGTTCGGTTGTTATGTTGCTTTGATGTACAGTACTGTACAAGTTCAGTTATGTTGCTTTGATGTACAGTACTGTACAAGTTCGGTTGTTATGTTGCTTTGATGTACAGTACTGTACAAGTTCAGTTGTTATGTTGCTTTGATGTACAGTACTGTACAAGTTCAGTTATGTTGCTTTGATGTACAGTACTGTACAAGTTCAGCTGTTATGTTGCGTTGATGTACAGTACTGTACAAGTTCAGCTGTTATGTTGCGTTGATGTACAGTACTGTACAAGTTCAGTTGTTATGTTGCTTTGATGTACAGTACTGTACAAGTTCAGTTGTTATGTTGCTTTGATGTACAGTACTGTACAAGTTCAGCTGTTATGTTGCTTTGATGTACAGTACTGTACAAGTTCAGCTGTTATGTTGCTTTGATGTACAGTACTGTACAAGTTCAGCTGTTATGTTGCGTTGATGTACAGTACTGTACAAGTTCAGCTGTTATGTTGCTTTGATGTACAGTACTGTACAAGTTCAGTTGTTATGTTGCTTTGATGTACAGTACTGTACAAGTTCAGCTGTTATGTTGCGTTGATGTACAGTACTGTACAAGTTCAGTTGTTATGTTGCTTTGATGTACAGTACTGTACAAGTTCAGTTGTTATGTTGCTTTGATGTACAGTACTGTACAAGTTCAGCTGTTATGTTGCGTTGATGTACAGTACTGTACAAGTTCAGCTGTTATGTTGCTTTGATGTACAGTACTGTACAAGTTCAGCTGTTATGTTGCGTTGATGTACAGTACTGTACAAGTTCAGTTGTTATGTTGCTTTGATGTACAGTACTGTACAAGTTCAGTTGTTATGTTGCTTTGATGTACAGTACTGTACAAGTTCAGCTGTTATGTTGCTTTGATGTACAGTACTGTACAAGTTCAGCTGTTATGTTGCTTTGATGTACAGTACTGTACAAGTTCAGCTGTTATGTTGCGTTGATGTACAGTACTGTACAAGTTCAGTTGTTATGTTGCTTTGATGTACAGTACTGTACAAGTTCAGTTGTTATGTTGCTTTGATGTACAGTACTGTACAAGTTCAGCTGTTATGTTGCTTTGATGTACAGTACTGTACAAGTTCGGTTGTTATGTTGCTTTGATGTACAGTACTGTACAAGTTCGGTTGTTATGTTGCTTTGATGTACAGTACTGTACAAGTTCAGTTATGTTGCTTTGATGTACAGTACTGTACAAGTTCAGTTATGTTGCTTTGATGTACAGTACTGTACAAGTTCAGCTTGTTTAGGCCTGTTATTAACCTCCTTATTATGTTTGATGTACAGTACTGTGTAGTACTTTACTTTGTGTTCAAAGTGTACAAAACCTTCACTAAAACATGGAACCAATTATTCATATTTCCATTGTTACTTGTGGAGAAATGTGCTTCACTGTACAAACTCTTTCATTGACAAACAGTTTCAAGAACCAATTAAGTTTGTAAATGGAGGTTCCACTGTACTGGGAATATTTGGGAAAAAAACCCAATCCTGAAGTTAAACCAGAATAGATCCTGGCGATGTGACAAAGATGGACTTTAGAAAATGGTCCGTCCTCCATCTTCTTCAGTATCCAGGAGGCCTCGATCTTCCCTCACTTGTCAATAATAGTCTGGACAATGGGGAGAACTTTGGACACACCTCAGACCTCAGGACAGTCTTAAAGACCATAGACTAGTCTGCTGTTCATCACCTCAGCCTTATTCCACAATGCAATACATTCTCTTTTTGTCCTCAAAATTCTACACACAATATCCCCTAATGACAATGTGAAAAGGTATTTTTAATTTGTTTTGCACAGTTAAACTAATTGACAGCCTTTGATCAAAAGTTTGCCAACATGCATCTGAAAGACTCTCAGGCCATAAGGGACTAAATTCCCTGGTCTGACTAGACCCAGATCGAAGTCTTGGGCGTGACTGTTTGGAGGAAACCAGGCGCCGCTGGTCACCAGGACCACAGCATCCCCAGAGTGAGGCGTGGTGGTGGCAGCATCATGGTGTGGGGGTGGTGGTGGTGGTGGTGGTGGCAGCATCATGGTGTGGGGGTGGTGGTGGTGGTGGCATCATGGTGT
Organism: Nerophis ophidion; assembly: GCF_033978795.1. Classification (NCBI taxonomy): domain Eukaryota; kingdom Metazoa; phylum Chordata; class Actinopteri; order Syngnathiformes; family Syngnathidae; genus Nerophis; species Nerophis ophidion. Next base: position 2,606,368 of record NC_084623.1, on the reverse strand, counting down.
GGTGGTGTAGGTGGTGGTGGCAGCATCATGGTGAAGTGGTGGTGGTGGCAGCATCATGGTGTGGGGGTGGTGGTGGTGGCAGCATCATGGTGTGGTGTGGTGGCAGCATCATGGTGTGGTGTGGTGGTGGTGGTGGTGGTGGCAGCATCATGGTGTGGGGGTGGTGGTGGTGGTGGCATCATGGTGTGGTGGTGTAGGTGGTGGTGGCAGCATCATGGTGGGGTGGTGGTGGTGGCAGCATCATGGTGTGGGGGTGGTGGTGGTGGCAGCATCATGGTGTGGTGTGGTGGCAGCATCATGGTGTGGTGTGGTGGCAGCATCATGGTGTGGGGGTGTAGGTGGTGGTGGCAGCATCATGGTGTGGTGTGGTGGCAGCATCATGGTGTGGGGGTGTAGGTGGTGGTGGCAGCATCATGGTGTGGTGTGGTGGTGGTGGCAGCATCATGGTGTGGGGTGTAGGTGGTGGTGGCAGCATCATGGTGTGGTGGTGGTGGTGGCAGCATCATGGTGTGGTGTGGTGGCAGCATCATGGTGTGGGGGTGTAGGTGGTGGTGGCAGCATCATGGTGTGGTGGCAGCATCATGGTGTGGGGGTGGTGGTGGCAGCATCATGGTGTGGTGGTGGTGGTGGCAGCATCATGGTGGGGTGGTGGTGGTGGCAGCATCATGGTGTGGGGTGGTGGTGGTGGCAGCATCATGGTGGGGTGGTGGTGGTGGCAGCATCATGGTGTGGTGGTGGTGGTGGCAGCATCATGGTGGGGTGGTGGTGGTGGCAGCATCATGGTGTGGTGGTGGTGGTGGCAGCATCATGGTGTGGGGTGGTGGTGGTGGCAGCATCATGGTGTGGTGGTGGTGGTGGCAGCATCATGGTGGGGTGGTGGTGGTGGCAGCATCATGGTGTGGTGGTGGTGGTGGTGGCAGCATCATGGTGTGGGGGTGGTGGTGGCAGCATCATGGTGTGGGGTGGTGGTGGTGGCAGCATCATGGTGTGGGGGTGGTGGCAGCATCATGGTGTGGTGGTGGTGGCAGCATCATGGTGTGGGGGTGTAGGTGGTGGTGGCAGCATCATGGTGTGGTGTGGTGGTGGTGGCAGCATCATGGTGTGGTGTGGTGGCAGCATCATGGTGTGGGGGTGTAGGTGGTGGTGGCAGCATCATGGTGTGGTGGTGGTGGTGGTGGCAGCATCATGGTGTGGGGGTGGTGGTGGTGGTGGCAGCATCATGGTGTGGGGATGGGAAATTGGGAGACCAGTCAGGATAGCAGAAAAGATGAATGCAGCAATGAACAGAGACATCCTGGATGAAAAGCAACTCCATCCGAGCTGGTGGAGCTTGAGAGGTGCTGCAAAGAGGAATGGTGGAAACTGCCCAAAAAGACTTGAGGTGTTATTGCTGCCAAAGGGCAACAAATATTGCTCAAAGGCTGTGAGTACTTATGTACTTTATAACCTTAAAACTCATTTGTATACTCTAGCCTTTAAATAGACTCCCCTTTTTAGACCAGTTGATCTGCCGTTTCTTTTCTTTTTCTACTATGTCCCACTCTCCCTTGTGGAGGGGGTCCGGTCTGATCCGGTGGTCATGGATGATGTACTGGCTGTCCAGAGTCGGGACCCAGGATGAACCGCTCGTCCAGAGTTGGGACCTGGGATGGACCGCTCGTCTGTGTATCGACTTGGGACATCCCTGCGCTGCTGATCCGCCTCCGCTTGGGATGGTTTCCTGCTGGCTCCGCTGTGAACGGGACTCTCGCAGCTGTGTTGGATCCATTAGGGATTGAACTTTCACAGTATCATGTTAGACCCGCTCCACATCCATTAAATAAATAAATAAATGGGTTGTACTTGTATAGCACTTTTCTACCTTCAAGGTACTCAAAGCGCTTTGACACTACTTCCACATTTACACACTGATGGAGGGAGCTGCCATGCAAGGCGCCAACCAGCACCCATCAGGAGCAAGGGTGAAGTGTCTTGCTCAGGACACAATGGACATGACGAGGTTGGTTCTAGGTGGGATTTGAACCAGTGACCCCCGGGTTGCGCACGGCCACTCTGCCACTGTGCCACGCCGTCCCTGACTTTGTGGTCCTCTCCAAGGTTCTCATAGTCATCATTGTCACCAACGTCCCACTGGGTGTGAGTTTTCCTTGCCCTTATGTGGGCCTACTGAGGATGTCGTAGTGGTTTGTGCAGCCCTTTGAGACACTAGTGATTTAGGGCTATATAAGTAAACATTGATTGATTGATTTTAGTCGCTTTTTTTTATTTGTACTACATGTGCAAAATGCCTTTTCACGTTGACATTATGAGGTATTGTGTGTAGAATTTTGAGGACAAAAGTAAGAAGGCCGTGAGGAGAACGTGAAGGGCCGTGGATACTTCCTGGATGCTCTAACTGTTGTGATCCCAGTACCCAAGGGACAGAGTGAAGTCCAGTCCAGGACCTAAAACTGCACCCTCAAGCGTGTCCCTGAAACCGAATCCTTCAGCCCTGTGGTCTCTATTCATAGGAGCCCTGCAGGCCAGGAGACCCCATCAGGACCCAACGGATGCTTACCTCGTCCACGGTCTCCTCCTCCTCCTCCTCGAACTCCTCTTCGTACTCCACTTCCTCCTCCTCCTCCTCCTCTTCGTACGCCTCCTCCACTTCCTCCTCTTCAAACTCCTCCTCCTCGTACTCCACGCCCTCCTCCTCCTCCTCGTACTCCTCGTACTCCTCGTACTTGGTCACGATGGTCGCCATCTCGGCTCCACCTGTGAAGGTCCTGCACCCGGCAGGCGGGGGGGGAGGTTGTCAGTGCTGGGCGCGTGCAAAGCATTGTGGGAAAGTGTGTTACCGTAGAAAGAGTCCAGTCGGCGGTCAGCGCACCTCCGCGTGGTCCACTAGGGTCTCTGGTCGCACTTGTAGTCCCTGAAGGAAGCAAGAACATCAGCTATGGCGCCCCAGAGGGGGGCCTCCCGCCTCCCGCCTGACGCCTGGCGACAGCTGCAGCCATGTCACATGTAAACTAATGCCGCCGCCCCATTGGTGGACCGACTTTAGCCTTCTGAGGCTGCAGGTTAAATATAGGATGGCGCTAACTGCCTTTTTTAGCGCTCCTTTTGGCCTTTTTTTGCCTTCCTAAGGTTTTTTCCCCCCGAAAGAAACCATGAAATCATGAAAGCGAGTAAACATCCATCAGGTCTGGTCAGGTCCCGCTTGGGGCTGGCAGGTCTTCGCCGTGGACGACCCCGGGTCCTCGGCCAGGTGTCCCACCAGGTCTAAAGGAAAGCCCCCCCTGCAAAGCGGACAAACCCCACGGAAAGGCCGATTTTGCCGAGTTCTTACCGGTAGTTTCCGAGCTGATGGTCTCCCACGCCGCCAAAGCCTCCCCAGCTTCCCTCCGGAGAAACGCTGGGCGACAGCTCGCAGCCCAGGGTTGTACCCAGGTTATCATGTGGTCCAGGGAGCCAATCACAGGCCGGCGGTCTCGGGTTTCCAAGTCTAAATATACCCAGGTGCTCCTCCTTTTGGAAGCAGCACCTGTTGGGGAGAATGCATCAGCAGAGCATTTCTGCAGCCGCACGCTCTTCTGGGCTGGAGCAGGTCTGTGGGACCACATGTTGGATCCAGGAGAAACCGGGTCAGACTGAAGGACTGGGCTTCAAAGTGGGACCTCCACCGAGGCTCAAATCTGAGATGAAAAGCTGAAGGAGGTCACGTTAGGTCTGCCTCCTTTTGCCACTGAGGGCCACACACACACATTAATCAGAGCAGGCGGGGGACATTTTCATATTTTCACTTTCAAAAGCAGTACAAAATATATTTTCAACCTTTAGGGCTCCCCTCCGGTTTGGGCCCAGAGACTTGGACAGGTCTCAGTCATACAAATGTTTCAAAAATAAGTTATATAAAATATACTTAAATATGTCAACCATTCATAACAACAGTGATTTAAATTCATTATTATTTCTTACTTTTCTTTTTTTTTTTTAATCTCCCTAAAAGTCTTGGGGACCCAAAAGGGTCCCACTTGTGAAAGTGTTAGAAATAATTCATACATTTTTTTAAATGTTTTTTTCAACACATAAATCTCTAAATCAACTTCAGAGCAACCTAAAATGTTGAAAGAGCCTCATTGGACCCAAAATACGGAAACAAATATGTCTGGAACCACAAAAAATAAAAACCATATTACATACAGATAGTGTGTTATGAGATATAAATTGAATTATGAGGACTTAAGGGAAACTAAATGAGCTGAAATATAGCTACAAATGAGACATAATGATGCAATATGTACATACAGCTAGCCTAAATAGCCTAAATAGCCTAAAATGTTGAAAGAGCCATATTGGACCAAAAGTACAAACATGTCTGGAACCACAAAAATGAAAAGCCATATTACATAAAGATAGTGTGTCATGAGATATAAATTGAATTATGGGGACTTAAAAGAAACTAAATGAGCACAAATATAGCTACAAATGAGACATAATGATGCAATATGTACATACAGCTAGCCTAAATAGCATGTTAGCATCGATTAGCTTGCAGTGAGCAAATATGTCTGATTAGCACTCCACACAAGTCAATAACATCAACAAAACTCACCTTTCTGCATTCATGCACAACATTCAAAGTTTGGTGGACAAAATGAGACATAAAAGGTGGCATAAAACACGTCTTAGAAAGTCAGAGAAAGTTATACATGTAAACAAACTAGGGTGAGTTCAAGGACCGCCAAAAAGAGTAGGACAAAACGGCGCTCGCCAAACACTCGAATCAGTGAAGCATGTTTAATATAAACAGTGTGTTTTATAACAATTAGGGAGGTTGTGTCATGTTTGTCCTCCTACAGAAACTATATTATAACAAAAAATATGTTATTTCCCCTCATCTTTATCCATTTTTCAAACATTTTTGAAAAAGCTCCAGAGAGCCACGAGGGCGGCGCTAGAGAGCCGCGGGTTGCCGACCCCTGATCTATATTAAGTTGTTCTGTTTTATATATATAATATACATATATATATTTTTTTTAATGCACTTTTTTGTCAACACCCTGTTTTTTTATGGCAAACACAAAATATGTAATATTTCCCCCCCAAAAATACATCAAAGTGTAATATATGATGTGAAGTCATTGGAGTCTTGAATATGTCAATAATTCAAAAGAACAATTTTTGTAATTATTTTTATTGCTGAGCAAAAACAGTTAGTTTGTTTTAATGTCACTAAAGTGTAGGGGAGCCAAAAGGGTCCCAGCTGTAAATACATGTTTTACACTCCAAGGCTCACATGTCACATCAACTTCACATCTTTCCAATCATTAGAAGTTTTTCTTATTTGTTTTAATGTTTTTGTTTGACTAAAACCCAAAAAAGGGCAAAAAATATGTCAAAGTGTAATATTGGACGTGAAGTCATTGGAGCCTTAAATATGTCAATCATTTACAAAAAAAATAGATTTTGATTCATTATTATATTTGAGCAATGACAGCTTTTAAGGTAAACAAACAAACAGCCTGCATGGCAACTTTGTGATGGAACTTTTCCTTCTTACAATTCACATCTCTGCTTTTTTATTTTTAAAGTGAGAGAGGACGAGTGAAAGGTCACCTATGAGAGGATGAGTGAAAGGTCACCTATGAGAGGATGCGTGAAAGGTCACCTATGAGAGGATGAGTGAAAGGTCACCTATGAGAGGATGAGTGAAAGGTCACCTATGAGAGGATGAGTGAAAGGTCACCTATGAGGCTGACTTGACCAGCAGCAAGACGTCACCTTCTCCTCCAGGAGGATGAGCGTGTGTCGCCATGGTAACGTACATCCCTCCTAATCCTGGACTGGCACACCCGCTTCATTCTGCTCCTCTGACATCACCTGCTGTGACGATGTTGTTGTTGTTTTAGTCTCGCAGCTGCTGACTTCTTTCTCCTCACGCTCTGTCAGAGAGGAAGTAAACACTCACCTGGCAGGAGGCCAGTCTCAGCGTAGTCAGGGGCCCTAAAGGAAGTCCTGGTGGCCCCAAACAGGCTGAGGACAAAGGATCTCCGCTACAGTCAGTTGAGACATGCAGGAAGACATCCACAGCTGTGTTGTTATAGTGTATTACTGTGTTGTTATAGTGTATTACTATGTTGTTATAGTGTATTACTATGTTGTTATAGTGTATTACTGTGTTGTTATTGTGTATTACTATGTTGTTATAGTGTATTACTGTGTTGTTATTGTGTATTACTATGTTGTTATTGTGTATTACTGTGTTGTTATTGTGTATTACTGTGTTGTTATAGTGTATTACTGTGTTGTTATTGTGTATTACTGTGTTGTTATAGTGTATTACTGTGTTGTTATTGTGTATTACTGTGTTGACAGGTGTGGTGTTCAGTATTTGTGTCATGGTTGCAGAGGGGCAGGTGACAGGTGTGGTGTTCAGTATTTGTGTCATGGTTGCAGCAGGGCAGGTGACAGGTGTGGTGTTCAGTATTTGTGTCATGGTTGCAGCAGGGCAGGTGACAGGTGTGGTGTTCAGTATTTGTGTCATGGTTGCAGCAGGGCAGGTGACATGTTGACAGGTGTAGAAGAAGAAGGTTGATGGTGAGATAAAAAGCATTTAATGTCCAAGGTGTGAAGAAGGAGAGGCTGTCATGTTGGCACTGCAGGCCCCAACTTCAAACAATACTTCATCAAATACACCATCTGCAGCCGGGGCGCTAATACTGCAAGGCCACGGGGGTCCAGAAGAAGGTGCCAGGACGTCCATCTTGTGGTTGAAAGGAACAGCGTGCAAAATGTTTGGAAAGAAAAGCTCACAGTTGTGCTTTCTTAGTCCAAGAGAGGCCAGAGGACAGTTCTGCCACATCCTTTTCTTCATCCTCTCATCATCATCCTCATGTCCATGGAGCATCACCATGACCAAGACCAAGACCAAGACCAAAACCACGCGCAGGGTGGGGTCGTCCTGGCTCATCATCTGACACACAGTCGTGACATCATCCACTCCAGACCTTGGCACAGGCTGAGGGAGGCACATAGAGGATTAGAGCACCTGGTCACACTCAAGGCCCAGGACAACATCATCTTTCATTGTGGTCTGACACCTTATTTTCATGTGGCCTGACACCTTATTTTCATGTGGCCTGACACCTTATTTTCATGTGGTCTGACACCTTATTTTCATGTGGCCTGACACCTTATTTTCATGTGGCCTGACACCTTATTTTCATGTGGCCTGACACCTGATTTTCATGTGGCCTGACACCTGATTTTCATGTGGCCTGACACCTGATTTTCATGTGGCCTGACACCTTATTTTCATGTGGTCTGACACCTTATTTTCATGTGGTCTGACACCTTATTTTCATGTGGCCTGACACCTTATTTTCATGTGGCCTGACACCTTATTTTCATGTGGCCTGACACCTTATTTTCATGTGGTCTGACACCTTATTTTCATGTGGCCTGACACCTTATTTTCATGTGGCCTGACACCTGATTTTATGTAGTCCACCAAATTGTCTTATGTGGTCCACTACCACTTTCAGTGTGGCTTACCACTTTGTTGTATGTCATCTAACACATTATTTTATGTAGCCTCCCACATCAATTATGTGGTCGCCCACCACTTTACTTTATATGGCCTGCCACATTACATTACTACATTATTTTAAGTGGCCTGCCACATTACATTACTATATTATTTTAAGTGGCCTGCCACATGACTTTACTACATTATTTTAAGTGGCCTGCCACATGACTTTACTACATTAAAAGTGGCCTGCCACATGACTTTACTACATTATAAGTGGCCTGCCACATGACTTTACTACATTATAAGTGGCCCGCCACATGACTTTACTACATTATAAAATGCCTGCCACATGACTTTACTACATTATAAGTGGCCTGCCACATGACTTTACTACATTATAAGTGGCCTGCCACATGACTTTACTACATTATAAGTGGCCTACCACATGACTTTACTACATTATAAGTGGCCTGCCACATGACTTTACTACATTATAAGTGGCCTGCCACATGACTTTACTACATTATAAGTGGCCTGCCACATGACTTTACTACATTATAAGTGGCCTGCCACATGACTTTACTACATTATAAGTGGCCTGCCACATGACTGTAGGTGGCACGCATGAATATCTGCTCGACATGAGAGAGAGTTCTAAAAAGGTGATCAATACAAATGGTCCTAAGTGTAAATGTGCACACTGTAACAAGCGGCCCTATGAAGAGGATGTGGCCCTCAGTAAAGGTGAGTGTGACCCCTGCAGGCCACTCACCCTTCTCCGGTGAGGGCGCAGCAGGCCTGGATGTGCCACTGGTGGTCCTTGATGGAGGTCAGCTGCAGACTCTGGGAGATCTCGGCCACGGACATACGACCTTTCACATCCTGCTTGTTGGCGAAGACCAGAAGCCCCGCCTTCCTCAGGTCCTACAGGGCCCCAACATGTCATTTAGCACAGGTGGGAGGTGACAGGTGGGAGGTGGGAGGAGACCTTCTCACCTCATGTGCCAGCATCTTGTAGAGCTCCTCTTTGGTGACGGAGATCCTCTCTCGGTCTGTGCTGTCCACCACCACGATGACAAACTACAACACAAAACACCTTGAAGAGCACCTGGGACACAGTGGACCACAGCGCTGTTGGCGGAGCAGGTGTTTACCTGGGTGTTGGCGGAGCAGGTGTTTACCTGGGTGTTGGCGGAGTAAGTGTTTACCTGGGTGTTGGCGGAGCAGGTGTTTACCTGGGTGTTGGCGGAGCAGGTGTTTACCTGGGTGTTGGCGGAGCAGGTGTTTACCTGGGTGTCGGCGGAGTAGGTGTTTACCTGGGTGTTGGCGGAGCAGGTGTTTACCTGGGTGTTGGCGTAGTAGGTGTTTACCTGGGTGTTGGCGTAGTAGGTGTTTACCTGGGTGTTGGCGTAGTAGGTGTTTACCTGGGTGTTGGTGTAGTAGGTGTTTACCTGGGTGTTGGCGTAGTAGGTGTTTACCTGGGTGTTGGTGTAGTAGGTGTTTACCTGGGTGTTGGCGTAGTAGGTGTTTACCTGGGTGTTGGTGTAGTAGGTGTTTACCTGGGTGTTGGCGTAGTAGGTGTTTACCTGGGTGTTGGTGTAGTAGGTGTTTACCTGGGTGTTGGTGTAGTAGGTGTTTACCTGGGTGTTGGTGTAGTAGGTGTTTACCTGGATGTTGGTGTAGTAGGTGTTTACCTGGGTGTCGGTGTAGTAGGTGTTTACCTGGGTGTCGGTGTAGTAGGTGTTTACCTGGGTGTCGGTGTAGTAGGTGTTTACCTGGTTGTTGGCGTAGTAGGTGTTTACCTGGGTGTTGGTGTAGTAGGTGTTTACCTGGGTGTTGGCGTAGTAGGTGTTTACCTGGGTGTTGGCGTAGTAGGTGTTTACCTGGGTGTTGGTGTAGTAGGTGTTTACCTGGGTGTTGGTGTAGTAGTGGTTTACCTGGGTGTCGGTGTAGTAGTGGTTTACCTGGGTGTTGGTGTAGTAGTGGTTTACCTGGGTGTTGGCGTAGTAGGTGTTTACCTGGGTGTTGGCGTAGTAGGTGTTTACCTGGGTGTTGGTGTAGTAGGTGTTTACCTGGGTGTTGGTGTAGTAGGTGTTTACCTGGGTGTTGATGTAGTAGGTGTTTACCTGGGTGTTGGTGTAGTAGGTGTTTACCTGGGTGTTGGTGTAGTAGGTGTTTACCTGGGTGTTGGTGTAGTAGGTGTTTACCTGGGTGTTGGCGGAGTAGGTGTTTACCTGGGCGTTGGTGTAGTAGGTGTTTACCTGGGTGTTGGCGTAGTAGGTGTTTACCTGGGTGTTGGTGTAGTAGGTGTTTGCCTGGGTGTTGGTGTACTAGGTGTTTACCTGGGTGTTGGTGTAGTAGGTGTTTACCTGGGTGTTGGTGTAGTAGGTGTTTACCTGGGTGTTGGTGTACTAGGTGTTTACCTGGGTGTTGGTGTAGTAGGTGTTTGCCTGGGTGTTGGTGTAGTAGGTGTTTACCTGGGTGTTGGTGTAGTAGGTGTTTGCCTGGGTGTTGGTGTACTAGGTGTTTACCTGGGTGTTGGTGTAGTAGGTGTTTACCTGGGTGTTGGTGTAGTAGGTGTTTACCTGGGTGTTGGTGTAGTAGGTGTTTGCCTGGGTGTTGGTGTACTAGGTGTTTACCTGGGTGTCGGTGTAGTAGGTGTTTACCTGGGTGTTGGTGTAGTAGGTGTTTACCTGGGTGTTGGTGTAGTAGGTGTTTACCTGGGTGTTGGTGTAGTAGGTGTTTACCTGGGTGTTGGTGTAGTAGGTGTTTACCTGGGTGTTGGTGTAGTAGGTGTTTACCTGGGTGTTGGTGTAGTAGGTGTTTACCTGGGTGTTGGTGTAGTAGGTGTTTACCTGGATGTTGGTGTAGTAGGTGTTTACCTGGATGTTGGTGTAGTAGGTGTTTACCTGGATGTTGGTGTAGTAGGTGTTTACCTGGGTGTTGGTGTAGTAGGTGTTTACCTGGGTGTTGGTGTAGTAGGTGTTTACCTGGGTGTTGGTGTAGTAGGTGTTTACCTGGATGTTGGTGTAGTAGGTGTTTACCTGGATGTTGGTGTAGTAGGTGTTTACCTGGGTGTTGGTGTAGTAGGTGTTTACCTGGATGTTGGTGTAGTAGGTGTTTACCTGGGTGTTGGTGTAGTAGGTGTTTACCTGGGTGTTGGTGTAGTAGGTGTTTACCTGGGTGTTGGTGTAGTAGGTGTTTACCTGGGTGTTGGTGTAGTAGGTGTTTGCCTGGGTGTTGGTGTACTAGGTGTTTACCTGGGTGTTGGTGTAGTAGGTGTTTACCTGGGTGTTGGTGTAGTAGGTGTTTACCTGGGTGTTGGTGTACTAGGTGTTTACCTGGGTGTTGGTGTAGTAGGTGTTTACCTGGGTGTTGGTGTAGTAGGTGTTTACCTGGGTGTTGGCGGAGTAGGTGTTTACCTGGGCGTTGGTGTAGTAGGTGTTTACCTGGGTGTTGGCGTAGTAGGTGTTTACCTGGGTGTTGGTGTAGTAGGTGTTTGCCTGGGTGTTGGTGTACTAGGTGTTTACCTGGGTGTTGGTGTAGTAGGTGTTTACCTGGGTGTTGGTGTAGTAGGTGTTTACCTGGGTGTTGGTGTACTAGGTGTTTACCTGGGTGTTGGTGTAGTAGGTGTTTGCCTGGGTGTTGGTGTAGTAGGTGTTTACCTGGGTGTTGGTGTAGTAGGTGTTTGCCTGGGTGTTGGTGTACTAGGTGTTTACCTGGGTGTTGGTGTAGTAGGTGTTTACCTGGGTGTTGGTGTAGTAGGTGTTTACCTGGGTGTTGGTGTAGTAGGTGTTTGCCTGGGTGTTGGTGTACTAGGTGTTTACCTGGGTGTCGGTGTAGTAGGTGTTTACCTGGGTGTTGGTGTAGTAGGTGTTTACCTGGGTGTTGGTGTAGTAGGTGTTTACCTGGGTGTTGGTGTAGTAGGTGTTTACCTGGGTGTTGGTGTAGTAGGTGTTTACCTGGGTGTTGGTGTAGTAGGTGTTTACCTGGGTGTTGGTGTAGTAGGTGTTTACCTGGGTGTTGGTGTAGTAGGTGTTTACCTGGATGTTGGTGTAGTAGGTGTTTACCTGGATGTTGGTGTAGTAGGTGTTTACCTGGATGTTGGTGTAGTAGGTGTTTACCTGGGTGTTGGTGTAGTAGGTGTTTACCTGGGTGTTGGTGTAGTAGGTGTTTACCTGGGTGTTGGTGTAGTAGGTGTTTACCTGGATGTTGGTGTAGTAGGTGTTTACCTGGATGTTGGTGTAGTAGGTGTTTACCTGGGTGTTGGTGTAGTAGGTGTTTACCTGGATGTTGGTGTAGTAGGTGTTTACCTGGGTGTTGGTGTAGTAGGTGTTTACCTGGGTGTTGGTGTAGTAGGTGTTTACCTGGGTGTTGGTGTAGTAGGTGTTTACCTGGGTGTTGGTGTAGTAGGTGTTTACCTGGATGTTGGTGTAGTAGGTGTTTACCTGGGTGTTGGTGTAGTAGGTGTTTACCTGGGTGTTGGTGTAGTAGGTGTTTACCTGGGTGTTGGTGTAGTAGGTGTTTACCTGGATGTTGGTGTAGTAGGTGTTTACCTGGATGTTGGTGTAGTAGGTGTTTACCTGGATGTTGGTGTAGTAGGTGTTTACCTGGGTGTTGGTGTAGTAGGTGTTTACCTGGGTGTTGGTGTAGTAGGTGTTTACCTGGATGTTGGTGTAGTAGGTGTTTACCTGGATGTTGGTGTAGTAGGTGTTTACCTGGATGTTGGTGTAGTAGGTGTTTACCTGGGTGTTGGTGTAGTAGGTGTTTACCTGGATGTTGGTGTAGTAGGTGTTTACCTGGGTGTTGGTGTAGTAGGTGTTCCAGGAGGACCTGAGCGACTCCTGGCCCCCGATGTCCCACATCAGGAAGTGTGTGTTGTTGACCACGATCTCCTCCACGTTGCTGCCGATGGTGGGCGAGGTGTGCACCACCTCGTTCATGGAGCTGCATAGAGACAAGACCTGACTCACGTCCTGCAGGTACTTGTGCCAGGTGTGTTCCTGAGAGCAGGAAGGTACTCACAACTGGTAGAGGATGGTGGTCTTGCCTGCGTTGTCCAGACCCACTATGATGACTTTGTGCTCTGCCAAGTAGAGCAGGAAGAAGACTTAGTCATCTGCCTCTTTTCTTTTCTGCACCATGTGCTTTGTTCAAGGAGCACACTTTCATTTGCACTAAAAGTCATTTCAACATGAATAGTAGGTATATTCTGGACTACACAACAACATGAATAGTAGGTATATTGTGGACTACACAACAACATGAATAGTAGGTATATTGTGGACTACACAACAACATGAATAGTAGGTATATTGTGGACTACACAACAACATGAATAGTAGGTATATTGTGGACTACACAACAACATGAATAGTAGGTATATTGTGGACTACACAACAACATGAATAGTAGGTATATTGTGGACTACACAACAACATGAATAGTAGGTATATTGTGGACTACACAACAACATGAATAGTAGGTATATTGTGGACTACACAACAACATGAATAGTAGGTATATTCTGGACTACACAACAACATGAATAGTAGGTATATTGTGGACTACACAACAACATGAATAGTAGGTATATTGTGGACTACACAACAACACGAATAGTAGGTATATTGTGGACTACACAACAACATGAATAGTAGGTATATTGTGGACTACACAACAACATGAATAGTAGGTATATTGTGGACTACACAACAACACGAATAGTAGGTATATTCTGGACTACACAACAACATGAATAGTAGGTATATTCTGGACTACACAACAACATGAATAGTAGGTATATTGTGGACTACACAACAACATGAATAGTAGGTATATTGTGGACTACACAACAACATGAATAGTAGGTATATTGTGGACTACACAACAACACGAATAGTAGGTATATTCTGGACTACACAACAACATGAATAGTAGGTATATTGTGGACTACACAACAACATGAATAGTAGGTATATTGTGGACTACACAACAACATGAATAGTAGGTATATTGTGGACTACACAACAACACGAATAGTAGGTATATTCTGGACTACACAACAACATGAATAGTAGGTATATTCTGGACTACACAACAACATGAATAGTAGGTATATTGTGGACTACACAACAACATGAATAGTAGGTATATTCTGGACTACACAACACACCACACCCACTACCTTTTTCACCCAAAAAATATTGTTCCATATATTAGCCACACCGGGCTATAAGTGTCAGATATACAAACCCTGTTTCCATATGAGTTGTGAAATGGTGTTAGATGTAAATATAAACAGAATACAATGATTTGCAAATCATTTTCAAGCCATATTCAGTTGAACGCACTACAAAGACAACATATTTGATGTTCAAACTCATTAACTATACATATTTTTTGCAAATAATAATTACTTAGAATTTCATGGCTGAAACACGTGCCAAAGGAGTTGGGAAAGGGCATGTTCACCACTGTGTTACATCACCTTTTCTTTTAACAACACTCAAAAAAACGTTTGGGAACTGAGGAAACTAATTGTTGAAGCTTTGAAAGTGGAATTTTTTCCCATTCTTGTTTTATAAATTGTTATAAATAACAATAAGTGTCAGTAACACGTACATAATTATCTTTATCTACGTGTTATTATGAACGGCATCTGTACAATTATCATTAAGTACATGCGTTATCACGCACGGTATCTGTGCGATTATTGTTATGTACATATTTTATCATCATTATGTACGGTATCTGCGATTATAACTATGTACATGTGTTATCATCATTATGTACAGTATCTCTACAATTATCATTACGCACATGTGTTCTCATCATTATGTACGGTATTTGCGATTATCATTATGTACATGTGTTATCATTATGTGCAGTATCTCCACAATTATCATTACGTACATGTGTTATCATTATGTAAGGTATCTCTAGGATTATCATTACGAAGATGTGTTATTGTTACGTACATGTGTTATCATTATGTACGTTATCTGTGTGATTATCATTATGTACATGTGTTACCATTATGAACAGTATCTGTACAATTATCATTACGTACATGTGTTATCATTAAGTACATGTGTTATCATCACACATGGTATCCGTGCGATGATTATGTACATGTGTTATCATTATGTACAGTATGTGTGCGATAATCTTTATGTACACGTGTTATCAATATCATCATTATGTACGGTATCTGTGCGATTATCTTTAAGTACAAGTGTTATTATATACAGTATCTCTACAATTATCATTATGCACGTGTTCTCATTATGTACGGTGTCTACGATTACCATTAGTACATGTGTTATCATCATTATGTACAGTATCTCTACAATGATCATTAAGCATGTGTTCTCATCATAATGTACGGTATCTCTACGATTATTACGTACATGTTATCATTATGTACAGTATCTCTGATTATCTTTATGCACGTGTTATCATTATGTACAGCATCTCTACAATTATTACACACAGAAGTTATTATGTACAGTATCTCTGATTATCTTTATGCACGTGTTATCATTATGTACAGTATCTCTACAAGGATCATTAAGCACCTGTGTTCTCATCATTATGTACAGTATCTCTACAAGGATCATTACGTACATGTGTTATCATTATGTACGGTATCTCTACAAGGATCATTACGTACATGTGTTATCATTATTATGTACGGTATCTCTACGATTACCATTACGTACATGTGTTATCATCAATATGTGCGGTATCTGTACAATTATGTTATCATCAAGTACGGTATCGGTGCGATTATCGTTACGCATACCGTGTGTTATGATGACGTAAATCCATCATCCATTTTCTACTGCTTGTCGTATATGTCATGGTGTGAAAAAGGGGTTGTGATGACGTCATGGTGTAAAATAAAGTATTGTGACGACGTCACGGTGTAAAAAGTTGTTATGTTGACGTCACGGTGTTAAATAAAAAGTGTCACGGTGTAAAAAGGTGTTAAGAGCGGCCAGCTAGCACACAGCTAGCACGGGCCCGTTAGCTCGCCTTTCCTCTGCGTGGTTGAAGTAGACGTCGGCCTTACCTTGGTGATTAAAAAGCCGCCATAGTTTGGTGAAAAGTATTCCCATGTCTGGACTTTGGAGCTGAAGTGTCGCCGCTCCTTAGCCGGGATGCTAAGCAGCTAGTTAGCCAGCTAGCTAGGCCTGCCAAGCCTGTCCGAGGTAGCCGCCATGCTGGACCTGCCGCCACACACGAAGCTGCCCCGGCGGCCAAATGAAGCACTTGGGCGGCCAAATGAAGCACTTGTGTGGGTTTAAGTGCGCTGATGCTAGCTAGCACTGTGTGGCTAAAGTTAGCCGCTGTCAGCTGAGCACTAGGGACTGGCACTCACTGCGCATGCGCACCTCCGCACCAAAGTCCCACCTGCATTATGTGTCGAGTCGCGCGCACTAATGCACCTGTGGCGTGTCGTGTCACGTGACCTTGGACTCGGCGCGGGCTCACCTGTCGCCCTGACGAGGAAAAAGACGTCAGGACTTGCAAACCACAACCATTTATTGGATGACGTCATCATCATATTCCGATTGCACAGCTGCTTCAGACATCAAACAGAAAGCAGAAAGTGAAAGTAAAAGTTGGGTGAAAAATGCCTTGTCTGATACATGAAGACAACAAGTTTCATAGAAAGCAGAAAGTGAAAGTAAAAGTTGGGTGAAAAATGCCTTGTCTGATACATGAAGACAACAAGTTTCATAGAAAGCAGAAAGTGAAAGTAAAAGTTGGGTGAAAAATGCCTTGTCTGATACATGAAGACAACAAGTTTCATTGCAGACGGTGAAAGTGAAATAAGAAAGACACGTGATCACTTCATGACTTCATCAAATATAAACTTTGACTTTTTATGCCAACTTGACTCCAAAAGACTGGACATTTTATTGGAAAAGTTGGAATACGACACAAAAAGTATCTCTTATGAATACTGTTCTTGTCATGTTTCAATTTTATTCTCCTAGAATTATGTATTTCATTTCTTGTAAAAAAATAAATTTTTCTAAAATGCTTTTTTTTTTAATACTAGCACAGACTTATTCTCACAAAATGACTTTACTTGTAAAACTACATCTCCCTTAAATGTTGTTTTTCCTCATAAAAAATACAATTTAATTTTTGTAACAAAATTGACTAGGACTTTATTCTCATAAAATTGCGACTTGAATGGTGTACAATATAGTTATATTAACACTTTATTTTTCCTAAGATTATGTTTTTGTAATAACATGTTTTTCTAGTAGTACTATGACTTCATTCCAATAAAATGATGACTGTGTGTATTTCTGTACATTTTTTTCTATGACTTCTTTCTCATAAAATGATGACTTTAATCATGTAATATTTTAACACTTTATTTTCCTAAAATTATTTTTTTGTATAAACAAACTTGTTCAATCTTTTTTAATAGCGCTTCATTCTCCCAGTTATTTTGTTCTTGTTCTCCGACAAATATGTATTTTTTTTCAAAAATGTGTAACATAAACAAATAAATCTAGTACTATGACCTAATCCTCATTAAATTATGACTTTATCTTTAAAAGGATATTTCTCTAAAATTTAGTTTTTTTTCCACATAGAAAATAATTGTTTTTCTGGTAGTCCTATGACTTCATTTTCATAAAATTATGCCTAAAATGAAATAGTTATTTTTCTCTATTAAAAAAATCACAACTTAATTCTTGTAAAATATTTTTTTACTGACTTCTTTCTCATAAAATGATGTCTTTAATTGTGTAATATTTTAATTGTATTTCCTAAAATTATGTTTTTATTCAAACAAACTCGTAACATATTTTTTTGTATTAGTTCTATGACTTTATTCTCCCATAGTTGTGATTTTGTTCATGTAATATTTTTATAACTTTATTCTCCCACAAATATGTATTTTTTCTGATACATTTGTAAAAAAAAAAATTATAATAATAAGTATCTTTTAGTACTATGACTTCATTCTCATAAAACTATGACTTTATTTGTAAAAGTATATTTCTCAAAAAAAAATTGTTTTTTCTACATGGAAAATCACAACTTTATTCTTGTAAAATACTTTTTAATATGAAGTAACTCTCATAAAATGATGACTTTGTTCTTGTGATAATACCACAACTTTATACACCTACAAATATGTATTTTTTCTCATAAATTTGTAAAAAAACAAAAATAATAATAATAATTATCTTCTAATATTAAGACTTCATTGTCATAAAACTATGACTTTATTTGTAAAAGTATATTCCTCTAAAATGTAGTTTTTTTTCTACACGGAAAATGACAACTTAATTCTTGTAAAATATATTGTTTTAATACGACTTAACTCATAAAATTATGACTTTGGTCTTGTGATATTACTACAGCTTTATATATATGTTTTTATATGTATTTTTTCTCGTGGTACAAAACTTAACTCTCCAAAAATGAGGAATTTAAAATTGTAACATTTTATCACTTTATTTTCCTGAAATTATGATTGTTTTTGAATACATATTAACAATTTTTTCCAGTCGTACTACAACTTCACTCTCAAAAAATTTGGAATTTTAATATTGTTGTATTTTAACACCTTATTGTCCTAAAATTATGCTTTTTCCATTAATTAAAACCATGTTTTTCTAGAAGTGTACAACTTCATTCTCAGTAAATTATGACTTTTTTTTCTAGTATTACAACTTTTTTCTTGCCGAATAATCTATTGTCCTGCAGTTCTACAAATGACTTTATTCTCCTAACATGATGAACATATTGTTGGTACATTATGACTTTATTGGGAAATAAGTAGGAATATAGTTTGTGGATATTCTAGCATTGGGTTTTTAATGTTTTATTTTCTACGGCGTGGTCCAAAATAGATCACTTTACTGATCGTTGTTATTGTTATTAACGTTGTAAGGTTTTATGTTGTTAGCGTGTAATAGACATGTAATTAACATGTTATAATGATAACGTGACACCAACCATGCAAAAATCCCCCCAAACTTGTCCCAGTCTTTTCTGCCGCAAAAATATTTGGTCTAAATATTATATTTTCTGTGATTGTGATTATCATTTTATGGTTTTATGTTATTAACGTGTAACTAACATGTAATAATAATAACGTGAGACCAACTTTGTCAAAATCTCCCCAAACGTGTCCCAATCGGTTGTGCTGCAAAAACATTTGGTCCAGCAATTATAGTTTTGATGCTAGGCACCTTTTATGGAGCTTGTTATGGATGCTAGGTGGGTAATAAGTTGACAAATGGCAGAGTTGGACCAACATTTTTGCAGCACGAATGCAACTCAAAGGATTGGGACAAAGTAGGGGAGATTTGGACATGGATTTCAAAATGATGATTGATGAACTTATGATTAATAACTCGTCAGGACTATAAAAAACATCAATTGTTAATAATGTCAAAACCGTAAAGGCAACAAAATAAAGTTGAATAAGCTAAAAAACAAAAAGGTTTCCAGCACAAAGGATTGGGACTGCTTCGAAGGATTTAAAGATGCTTGGAGGGCTGCTTATGGATAAGAACTCCTTAGTTACATGTTAGGGGTGGGGGGTGGGGGGAGTGGGGTGGGGGGGCCTGACTCAGGTCCAGGATGCAGCGCCACTGAAAGATCTGGATGAGCTTCTTTATGCTGGTCCTGAAGACAACAATGGAGTCCTGAGTGGTGTTAAGAGGACTGACACCATATTGGACCAATAAGGAAGTTTTTAAGTCGTGTGGGTTCTACGGACTCCTGGACAAAGGCAAACTGGTTCTGGTCCGGTCAACAGGCAACGGTTCTTAAGGCCAACACGTTGCCGTGTGGAGCGATTGCAGTTCCTGATTCAAACGTGTGCTACCTTCACTGGGGGACATGGACAAGACCCTTGTTGGTCACAGTCCACATGGACAAGACCTTTGTTGGTCACAGTCCACATGGACAAGACCCTTATTGGTCACAGTCCACATGGACAAGACCCTTGTTGGTCACAGTCCACATGGACAAGACCTTTGTTGGTCACAGTCCACATGGACAAGACCCTTGTTGGTCACAGTCCACATGGACAAGACCTTTGTTGGTCACAGTCCACATGGACAAGACCCTTGTTGGTCACAGTCCACATGGACAAGACCCTTGTTGGTCACAGTCCACATGGACAAGACCTTTGTTGGTCACAGTCCACATGGACAAGACCCTTGTTGGTCACAGTCCACATGGACAAGACCTTTGTTGGTCACAGTCCACATGGACAAGACCCCCAGTTGGTCACAGTCCACATGGACAAGACCTTTGTTGGTCACAGTCCACATGGACAAGACCCTTGTAGGTCACAGTCCAAATGAAAAATACCCTTGTTGGTCGCGGTCCACATGGACAAGACCCATGTTGGTCACAGTCCACATGGACAAGACCCTTGTTGGTCACAGTCCACATGGACAAGACCCTTGTTGGTCACAGTCCACATGGACAAGACCCTTGTTGGTCACAGTCCACATGGACAAGACCCATGTTGGTCACAGTCCACATGGACAAGACCCTTGTTGGTCACAGTCCACATGGACAAGACCTTTGTTGGTCACAGTCCACATGGACAAGACCCTTGTTGGTCACAGTCCACATGGACAAGACCTTTGTTGGTCACAGTCCACATGGACAAGACCCATGTTGGTCGCAGTCCACATGGACAAGACCCTTGTTGGTCACAGTCCACATGGACAAGACCTTTGTTGGTCACAGTCCACATGGACAAGACCCCCAGTTGGTCACAGTCCACATGGACAAGACCTTTGTTGGTCACAGTCCACATGGACAAGACCCTTGTAGGTCACAGTCCACATGAAAAATACCCTTGTTGGTCGCGGTCCACATGGACAAGACCCATGTTGGTCACAGTCCACATGGACAAGACCCTTGTTGGTCACAGTCCACATGGACAAGACCCTTGTTGGTCACAGTCCACATGGACAAGACCCTTGTTGGTCACAGTCCACATGGACAAGACCCTTGTTGGTCACAGTCCACATGGACAAGACCCTTGTTGGTCACAGTCCACATGGACAAGACCCTTGTTGGTCACAGTCCACATGGACAAGACCTTTGTTGGTCGCAGTCCACATGGACAAGACCCATGTTGGTCGCGGTCCACATGGACAAGACCCATGTTGGTCGCAGTCCACATGGACAAGACCCTTGTTGCTCACGGTCCATGTTGGTCGCGGTCCACATGGACAAGACCCATGTTGGTCGCGGTCCACATGGACAAGACCCATGTTGGTCGCAGTCTACATGGACAAGGTCACGGTCCATGTTGGTCGCGGTCCACATGGACAAAACCCATGCTGGTCGCGGTCCACCTGGACTAGACCCATGTTGGTCGCGGTCCACATGGACAAGACCCTTGTTGCTCACGGTCCATGTTGGTCGCAGTCCACATGGACAAGACCCATGTTGGTCGCGGTCCACATGGACAAGACCCTTGTTGCTCACGGTCCATGTTGGTCGCGGTCCACATGGACAAGACCCATGGTGGTCGCGGTCCCTAGAGTCCAAGTTAGCATCCCAGCCTGTGTCTGCAGTCCTGGTTCCGATGAGGCCTGTAGGAGTCCTGGTCAGGGTCCTCCTCCATCAGAGGCAGGTGTTGCGAGCCGGACGACAAGCGGTTGCGATTGCTCCTCGTCCGCTCCTTGTGGAGGTTCTGGTCCACCGGCATCAGGCCGCCGCCACGCTCCACCGGGACCAGTTCTCCGCTTGAACGGTTCCATTGGGCCTGTTGGACACACCTGAGATAAAGGCGGACTGAGACCTGGTCTTTGTCCTCTTTCTCAACCAACCTTTTACCTGTCCATGCCTACTTGGAGTGGGCGGAGCCTGGGGCCAAAAACTGCCCCACGCCATCACCAAGGTAACCATTTCTCCACTTTATGTAATCAAAGAAAAATACTAAACTGATCGTCGATGACAAAATGTCATTTTTTTGTGCTTATGAGCGGATGTGGGCGTGGCCTGGCACCAAACTTTCATCTGATGGTTCGCCACAAAGCAGGAAACGTTAATAACTCGGCTCCACAAGTTCATATCTTGATCGTAAATGTTGCAAACGAGGATGATGACACCCTGAAACATCTTTGTATCCATTCGTAGTGGGCGGAGCCTGCCGGCGAACACTGCTCCACGCCATCTCCAATTAAACTGTCGTTTTTGTACTTTGTGTAATCAGAGAAAAGTAATAAACTGATCATCGATAATAAATTGTGAATCCATATTCTCTACGGCATCAAATGTGGGCGTGGCCTGGCACCAACATTGATCTGATGGTTCGCCACAAAACAGGAAACGTTAATAACTCGGCTCCACAAGTTCGGATCTTGATCATAATTGGTACTCATTTTGATGATGTCACCCTGAATCGGTCTATGGCTCTGTTCCTATTCGTAGTGGGCGGAGCCTGGCGCCAAAAAACTGCTCCACGCCATTTCCAATTAAACAGTCGTTTCTGCACTTTGTGTAATCAGAGAAAAGTACTAAACTGTTCGATAATAAATTGTGAATCCATATTCTCTACGGCATTAGATGTGGGCATGGCCTGGCGCCAAAAGTTGATTTGATGGTTTTTCACAAAACACAAAACGTTAATAACTCGGCTCCACAAGTTTGTATCTTGATAATAATCACCCTGAATCGGTCTATGGCTCGGTACCTATTCATACCTATTCGTAGTGGGCGGAGCCTGGTGGCGAAAACTGCACCTCGCCATCCGCCATCAAACTGTCTTTACTGACACGAGGCTTTGTTGTCACAGTCCAGTCATGGCCAGAGTGAATGCGGACACTACCATCGCCCCCTTGTGGTGAAACATTAGAACAGTCCTTTAATCTGTATATTTCTGATGGTGGGTCAGGGCATATGCCAGCTGTCAACATGCTCACGTTAGCATACGGTTAGCATGTGTCAAGTCATAGGACTGCAGCTTCAACAACGGACGTCCTCACCTGGAAGACGGCGGGATACGGCGACAGCGCGGTGGAGCCCAGGTTGCGCCCCAGCAGGGGGTTGGGCGCGGCCCCGGGCGAGGCGTGCGTGGCCCTCCAATACGCCTCCAAGTACTCGGCCAGATGCTCGCAGGCGTCCTCCAGCAGGTTCTCGTCCAGGATGATGTCAAACATTTCCTGCGGGCGGACAGGGAGAGAGGAGGCTGGAGACTGGAGGCTGCGAGCTGGCTCATGCTGGCGAGGGAAGCAAACAAAGTCCACTCACCGACGGACACTGGGAAAGCTTCTCGGCCGCCACCAGCTGCACGTTCAGGTGTTTGCTTTGAGACTTGCCTCGAGACTTGATCAGACGCTGCAGGACCTGCAGCAGTGTCACACATTGTGTTCAACAAAACACACACCACACTTAAAAACACTTTGAAAATACCACTAAAAGTCTCAGGGATCAACGCTTAAATACCTGTCGACTGTAAATGTTTTTATTTTACTTTGCTTGTTTTATGCCCTTTTTAATCAAAGTAAACATTGCTTTAAACACACAAAATATGCAACTCTTCCTCCTCCCCCAAAAAATTTTCAAAATATTATATTTGATGTGAAGTAATTGGAGCCTTAAATAAGTCAATATTTTAAAACAACATTGATTTTGATTCATTATTATTTTCTAAGCAAGTACAGCTTTAAAAAAAAGGTTCCCACTCATAAAGTGTTAAAATATATTATTTTATTTATTTTTGTCTTACTTTCAATGCTAAAATCTCGATATCAACTTCAGATCTAATTGTTGATTGTAAGTTTTAATGGTTTTTGATTTTATGGCTTTTTTGTCATTTGAAACTTTATTTTATGGCAAAAACACAAACAAAAAATATTTCAAAGTGTAATTTTTGATGTGAAATAATTGGAGCCTTAAATATGTCAATAATTCATGACAACATTGATTTTGATTCATTATTATTTATGAGCAATAACAGATTAAAAACAATTCTCAGGGATCCAAAAGGGTTCCACTCATAAAAATGTTAAATATATTATTGTATTTATTTGTTTCTTACTTTCAATACCTAAATCTCGAAACCAACTTCAAATCTAATTGTTGATTATAAGTTTTAATGGTTTTTTACATTTGTTTTTATGCCTTTTTTGTCATCCATCCATCCATTTTCTACTGCTTATTCCCTTAGGGGTCGAAAAAACGTAGTTATGGTTGGTTGTACTTTTTGTTGGATTTATGCCGGTTCTGTTTTTTTGTGTTGGATCAAGCGGGTTCTGGTACCACCTTGGGCGAGGACACTTTGACGTGGATGATGATGGGCGCCAGGGAGGTCTTGAGGACCTGAGCCGGGTGGTTGATGGTGTCGGCGTCCAGAACCACCAGCTGCAGGGAGCGGGCCAGCTCAAAGATGCGCTCGATCTCGCTCTGCACCTCCGCTGCAAGGACACACACACACACATACACACACACACACACACACACACACACACACACACACACACACACAGAAGGGTGACATTAGTGTGGTGGACACGTGCATTATGTGTGCATGCTTACCAAGGCTGCAGCTGACGGTGGACCTCTCAATGACGGCCCGCTTCCCGGAGTTGTTGAGCAGCGACCTCTTGGCCAGCGATATGTCGGCCGTCACCCGGGTGATGGAGACCCTGCAAGCACCAGAAGACCAGGTGTCACCAGGTGCCCTGGCACGTGCGAGCAGCGGCATGGCGCTCACCTGCCATCAAACCTGTGCTTGAGGAAGTCGAAGAGCGCCTTCTGCATCATGTCCGTCACCTGGCGGCAGAGAGTGGGAGACGGCAAGTTGGAGAGGGTCCATGGTGCTCAGTGGGGTGTGACCCAGAGTCTAAGACCTTCTCCAGCGTGTTGGAGAGGGTCCATGGTGCTCAGTGGGGTGTGACCCAGAGTCTAAGACCTTCTCCGGCGTGTTGGAGAAGGTCCATGATGCTCAGTGGGGTGTGACCCAGAGTCTAAGACCTTCTCCAGCGTGTTGGAGAGGGTCCATGGTGCTCAGTGGGGTGTGACCCAGAGTCTAAGACCTTCTCCAGCGTGTTGGAGAAGGTCCATGATGCTCAGTGGGGTGTGACCCAGAGTCTAAGACCTTCTCCAGCGTGTTGGAGAGGGTCCATGATGCTCAGTGGGGTGTGACCCAGAGTCTAAGACCTTCTCCAGCGTGTTGGAGAGGGTCCATGATGCTCAGTGGGGTGTGACAAAGAGTCTAAGACCTTCTCCAGCGTGTTGGAGAGGGTCCATGATGCTCAGTGGGGTGTGACCCAGAGTCTAAGACCTTCTCCAGCGTGTTGGAAAGGGTCCATGGTGCTCAGTGGGGTGTGACAAAGAGTCTAAGACCTTCTCCAGCGTGTTGGAGAAGGTCCATGATGCTCAGTGGGGTGTGACAAAGATTCTAAGACCTTCTCCAGCGTGTTGGTGCTCAGTGGGGTGTGACCCAGACTCTAAGACATTCTCCAGCGTATCGGAGAGGGTCCATGGTGCTCAGTGGGGTGTGACATAGAGTCTAAGACCTTCTCCAGCGTGTTGGATGAGGTCCATGGTGCTCAGTGGGTGTGACCCAGAGTCTAAGACCTTCTCCAGTGTGTTGGTGCTCAGTGGGGTGTGACCCAGACTCTAAGACCTTCTCCAGCGTATCGGAGAGGGTCCATGGTGCTCAGTGGGGTGTGACATAGAGTCTAAGACCTTCTCCAGCGTGTTGGATGAGGTCCATGGTGCTCGGTGGGGTGTGACCCAGAGTCTAAGACCTTCTCCAGCGTGTTGGAGAGGGTCCATGGTGCTCAGTGGGGTGTGACCCAGAGTCTAAGACCTTCTCCAGCATGTTGGATGAGGTCCATGGTGCTCAGTGGGTGTGACCCAGAGTCTAAGACCTTCTCTAGCGTGTTGGAGAGGGTCCATGATGCTCAGTGGGGTGTGACCCAGAGTCTAGGACCTTCTCCAGCGTGTTGGAGAGGGTCCATGGTGCTCAGTGGGGTGTGACCCAGAGTCTAGGACCTTCTCCAGCGTGTTGGAGAGGGTCCATGGTGCTCAGTGGGGTGTGACCCAGAGTCTAAGACCTTCTCCAGCATGTTGGATGAGGTCCATGGTGCTCAGTGGGTGTGACCCAGAGTCTAAGACCTTCTCTAGCGTGTTGGAGAGGGTCCATGATGCTCAGTGGAGTGTGACCCAGAGTCTAGGACCTTCTCCAGCGTGTTGGAGAGGGTCCATGGTTCACAGTGGGTGTGAGCCAGAGTCTAAGACCTTCTCCAGCATGTTGGAGAGGGTCCATGGTGCTCAGTGGGGTGTGACCCAGAGTCTAAGACCTCCTCCAGCGTGTTGGAGAGGGTCCAGGGTGCTCAGTGGAGTGTGACCCAGAGAGTCTGAGATGCTCAGTGGGGTTTGACCCAGAGTCTGGTACCTTCTCCTTCCAGGACCGCATGCAGAGCAACTAAAGACTCATATTTGAGTCATTAATTTAAGTCTGAATGTGCTCAGCAGTCTGATAAGGCCTTGATACATTCTTGGAGCCTTATGTTGTTTGTTACCATGTACATTCTCATGTTTACATTTCTTATCATATATTCTCTCATATTTACATTTGTTATCACTATCTCATTTTTATATATGTTATCCTGTTTCTGATGTTTACATGTATCATATATTTTCTTGTGTTTACATTTGTTATCATATATTTTCTCATGTTTCTTTGCTCTGACAATATTAGTAGTCGATGCATTTTCCACAGCGCTCCTGGTCATGAGGGGGGCGTCTGGCTCCTCCCGGGGGACCCCCAGGGAGCCCTGGTCTCCCTGGCGTGTCCGCGGTCTTCCCTGTGGCCTCCTGCCGGCCGGACATGGTCAAGGGTCTTCCCCAGGAGTTTTGCCATGTTCCACATGAAAATAAAAATAGATTGATGGATTTAATACCACCTTTAATTCCATCCCCCTGTTTGTGGTTCTAAGAAACTGCACTACCAAGGCACGCTTCCCCCTGGGGGCTGTTGCCACGGCGATGGTGTCGAGGGGGGTGTACCGGCGACTCCATGACAACAGGCCTTGACTCACACCTCCCGCCGCGCCCTCCCTTGACTGCACCCCCGAGGGTCCACTTGAGCCTGGTCTGGGAGTCCTACCTCGTAACCTTTCAGGGACGGACCCACCAGGACCACCGGCCTCATGGAGGGGACCACGTCATAGGGGGGCCCCTGCTCAGCCTGCACACATGAAGGAAGTCCATGATGTCATGTCCAGTACATCATCATCTTTATGATGTCACGTCCAGTATGTCGTCATCGTCTACATCAAAGTCTGTGATGTCATGTCCAGTATGTCGTCATCGTCTACATCAAAGTCCATGATGTCATGTGCAGTACATCATCATCTTTATGATGTCACGTCCAGTATGTCATCATCTTCTACATCAAAGTCCATGATGTCATGTGCAGTATGTCATCATCTTCTACATCAAAGTCCGTGATGTCATGTCCAGTACGTCATCATCTTCTACATCAAAGTCCGTGATGTCATGTCCAGTATGTCATCATCTTCTACATCAAAGTCCGTGATGTCATGTCCAGTATGTCGTCATCGTCTACATCAAAGTCCATGATGTCATGTCCAGTATGTCATCATCTTCTACATCAAAGTCCATGATGTCATGTCCAGTATGTCATCATCTTCTACATCAAAGTCCATGATGTCATGTCCAGTATGTCATCTTCTACATCAAAGTCCATGATGTCATGTCCAGTATGTCATCATCTTCTACATCAAAGTCCATGATGTCATGTCCAGTACGTCATCATCTTCTACATCAAAGTCCATGATGTCATGTCCAGTATGTCATCATCTTCTACATCAAAGTCCATGATGTCATGTCCAGTATGTCGTCATCGTCTACATCAAAGTCCGTGATGTCATGTCCAGTATGTCATCATCTTCTACATCAAAGTCCATGATGTCATGTCCAGTATGTCATCATCTTCTACATCAAAGTCCATGATGTCATGTCCAGTATGTCGTCATCGTCTACATCAAAGTCCATGATGTCATGTCCAGTATGTCATCTTCTACATCAAAGTCCATGATGTCATGTCCAGTATGTCATCTTCTACATCAAAGTCCATGATGTCATGTCCAGTATGTCATCATCTTCTACATCAAAGTCCATGATGTCATGTCCAGTACGTCATCATCTTCTACATCAAAGTCCATGATGTCATGTCCAGTACGTCATCATCTTCTACATCAAAGTCCATGATGTCATGTCCAGTATGTCATCATCTTCTACATCAAAGTCCATGATGTCATGTCCAGTACGTCATCATCGTCTACATCAAAGTCCATGATGTCATGTCCAGTACGTCATCATCTTCTACATCAAAGAGTACATCATTGATGTGGAAGGAGGGGGGCACATATGTCCTCTCTGATTGACAATTACATTAAACATATTTAATAAAAAAAAAACGTTTTTGGTTGCGACCCAAACCTGTTGTGGGCGGGGCTTCCCCATGATCAATATGTCCTTCAATAGGTGAGTTACACCTGATGTCACATCCTCCTTTCTTCTTGTTCCCAATTGACATAATGATTGACATGACAATTGACATGTTAAGTGAAATAATTGACATGACACATGATAATTGACATGAGAAAAATAATAATTGACATTATGAGTGACATGATGATTACATAAGTGACAAGAGACACGCTACGATGAGGTGGCCACTTGTCCAGGGTGTACACCGCCTTCCGCCCGAATGCAGCTGAGATAGGCTCCAGCACCCGCCCGCGACCCCGAAAGGGAAAAATGGTAGGAAAATGGATGGATGGGCATGAGTCACATGATAATTGATATGATACTAGACCTGAGTCACGTAAATATTTACATTAATCACATGATAATTGACATGAGTCACATGGTAATTGACAAGATAATTGACATGATAATCAACCTGAGTCACATAACTGACATGATAATTGACATATTTGACATGATAATTGACATGAGTCACATGATAATGGACATAATTGACCTGAATCACATAATAATTAACATGAGTCACATGATAATTGACATAATTGACCTGTATCACATAATAATTAACAAGAGTCACGAGTCACATGATAATTGACATAATTGACCTGTATCACATAATAATTAACATGAGTCACATGATAATTGACATAATTGACCTGTATCACATAATAATTAACATGAGTCACATGATAATTGACATAATTGACCTGAATCACATAATAATTAACAAGAGTCACAAGTCACATGATAATTGACATAATTGACCTGTATCACATAATAATTAACATGAGTCACATGATAATTGACATAATTGACCTGGGTCACATAATAATTGACATGAGTCACATGATAATGGACATAATTGACCTGGGTCACATAATAATTAACATGAGTCACATGATAATTGACATAATTGACCTGGGTCACATAATAATTGACATGAGTCACATGATAATTGACATAATTGACCTGGGTCACATAATTAACACGAGTCACATGATAATTGACATAATTGACCTGGGTCACATAATAATTGACATGAGTCACATGATAATGGACATAATTGACCTGGGTCACATAATAATTAACATGAGTCACATGATAATTGACATAATTGACCTGGGTCACATAATTAACACGAGTCACATGATAATTGACATAATTGACCTGGGTCACATAATAATTGACATGAGTCACATGATAATGGACATAATTGACCTGGGTCACATAATAATTGACATGAGTCACATGATAATTGACATAATTGACCTGGGTCACATAATAATTGACATGAGTCACATGATAATTGACATAATTGACCTGGGTCACATAATTAACACGAGTCACATGATAATTGACATAATTGACCTGGGTCACATAATAATTGACATGAGTCACATGATAATGGACATAATTGACCTGGGTCACATAATAATTAACATGAGTCACATGATAATTGACATAATTGACCTGGGTCACATAATAATTGACATGAGTCACATGATAATTGACATAATTGACCTGGGTCACATAATAATTAACATGAGTCACATGATAATTGACATAATTGACCTGGGTCACATAATTAACACGAGTCACATGATAATTGACATAATTGACCTGGGTCACATAATAATTGACATGAGTCACATGATAATGGACATAATTGACCTGGGTCACATAATAATTGACATGAGTCACATGATAATTGACATAATTGACCTGGGTCACATAATTAACACGAGTCACATGATAATTGACATAATTGACCTGGGTCACATAATAATTGACATGAGTCACATGATAATGGACATAATTGACCTGGGTCACATAATAATTGACATGAGTCACATGATAATTGACATAATTGACCTGGGTCACATAATTAACACGAGTCACATGATAATTGACATAATTGACCTGGGTCACATAATAATTGACATGAGTCACATGATAATTGACATAATTGACCTGGGTCACATAATAATTGACATGAGTCACATGATAATGGACATAATTGACCTGGGTCACATAATAATTGACATGAGTCACATGATAATTGACATAATTGACCTGGGTCACATAATTAACACGAGTCACATGATAATTGACATAATTGACCTGGGTCACATAATAATTAACATGAGTCACATGATAATTGACATAAACAGGTGTAAACATAAGCGATTGTCGATAGAAGGGGTTGCTAACAATCAGGTGTCAACATAAGCGATTGTCGACAGAAGGGGTTGTTAACATAAACAGGTGTCAACACAAGTGGTTGCAACATAAAAGGGTGTCAACACAAGTGGTTGTTAGCATAAACAGTTGTCAACATAAGTGGTTGTCGGCAGAAGTGGTTGTTAACATAAACAGGTGTCAACATAAGTGGTTGTCGACATAATCGGATGTTGACATGAAAATGGTAAAGATCAGGGGTGGATGATACTGACCAATAACAAGGCTTCTAACATACTTTTTGGAGGAGGCTCCGCCCACAAGATTTAAGTTGAGTGGAAACCAAATAAAACTGTTTCTGTTGAAAACCATTTTTGTGATTGTTTGCAAAAAACGCCACGTTTCTCTCCATAATATCGCAGCTTTGAGCATTGGCCGATACAGGTTTTGATCACGTGCGATATCAGCAGAAATCTTACATATTCTTTTTAAATATCTTAGTTTTGATGAAAGGATAGAAACAGAGAACAACTTTAAATATGAGAAACACTCAACTATTTATCGTTAACCATCTGGAATGGACTTCTGCTGCCTCTAAGTTGAAGTGGAGTGGTTATTGCTTTTTACAAAGTGAGTTGAATGATGCGGACACATTTGTTACTGGATATATTGCAATGTGCCTCGGAGACTTTGTCTGGGTAAGTAATATGTTGCTATCATATTTGTTTATGTTGACACATGTCACCTTTTATTCTTCAATGTTTTTTACCTATGTCTAGCGTGTGTGCTTAGCTGTTGTGTAGCTGCTAGCTCCTATAGCCTAGCCATATGTCTGTGGGTGAATTCAACATCTAAAAGTGGACTCACCATTTTGAGTTTGTGCTTCCCTGCAGAAGAAGAAGACTTGGTGAGTGTCCAATCACAGGCGAGCAGGTGGACTCACCTGCCTTGTTGGGATTGCTCTTAAAGGGAGCTGACACCATGTCTCCCAGACTGGAGGAGGAGTTCCTAGGTTTACAAAGGCAGCGTTCAGCCCACGTCTCCCTGATTGGCCGCCTAGCATGCTAGCCCCGCCCCCTCCTCACCCTCTCCTCTGCTCCTGCTGCACTCGCATGTTCTCCAGCTTGAGAGGACTTGGAATGAAGCCCACCTCACTTCCTTCCTTTACCTGGCGCCCCAGCCACCAGTCCTTGTTGTACTTCTGCGACGTGGCATGGCACACTTGCTCAGTCTCACACACACACACACACACACACACACACACGGACACACCTCTTTGATGTGGAGGAAGTCCTTGGCATCAAAGGAGACGGCGGCCCCGCCCACTGGGACGTCCTCATCAAGAGCGCCACAGTAGCTGAGGTTTGTCCTGACGGCGAAGGCCACGGCTTTGGTCTGTGTGAGGACACCACAACAACATGTCTGCTGAGCAAGATGGCAAGATGGCAAGATGGCAAGATGGCAAGGTGGCAAGATGGCAAGATGACAAGGTGGCAAGATGGCAAGATGACAAGATGGCAAGATGGCAAGATGGCAAGATGGCAAGATGGCAAGATGGCAAGATGGCAAGATGGCAAGATGGCAAGATGGCAAGATGACAAGATGGCAAGATGGCAAGATGGCAAGATGGCAAGATGACAAGATGGCAAGATGACAAGATGGCAAGATGGCAAGATGACAAGATGACAAGATGACAAGATGGCAAGATGGCAAGATGGCAAGATGACAAGATGGCAAGATGGCAAGATGGCAAGATGGCAAGATGGCAAGATGACAAGATGGCAAGATGACAAGATGGCAAGATGGCAAGATGGCAAGATGGCAAGATGGCAAGATGACAAGATGGCAAGATGACAAGATGGCAAGATGACAAGATGACAAGATGGCAAGATGGCAAGATGACAGGATGGCAAGATGGCAAGATGACAAGATGACAAGATGACAAGATGGCAAGATGACAAGATGACAAGATGACAAGATGACAAGAGGGCAAGATGGCAAGGTGACACTGCTCCGTTGGGCTGCCTCTCCACGCTCTGGTCACAAGATTGGCGTGACAAGGATTGTTTACGAGCGACAGACTCTTCTGGACATACATTCAAAAACGACTCACCAACTTCAACAAAGCTCAGAGTTCTTGAAGCAACTGCCGGCAGAATTGAGAGTCCACGGCAACGCTGGCAACAAGAAGAAAGGAGAGTGGCGGACACACCATGGATACCGTGGTACCCGAGGGGGAATAAGGAACCCTGTCAGAAGACGCCTTTCCCTTCCACCCTGCTCTTCAACATCCAGTCAATCGAGAACAAGCTGGACGACATCAGGGTTTTCCAAATCAGAAACCCTGGGTTGATGGATGGGTCCGAGAGGCTGTGAAAGTGCACACCTGTGTGTGCTGTGACGTTGGGCGCGTAGTGAAGCAGACAAAGTGGAGTTCAGCAGGCTGACTCCAGAGCAAGGACTCAGAACCATGACAGACTATGAGGGCAGCCCCCCATGGTGAATGCAGATGTGTCCCTGGCAAATGAGCGACATACCTTTTATACACGGTTAGAGGGTGCAAAGTTGAAACAGGATCCTTCAATGGAGGGTATGGACACTGGCAAAGGTGACTCAGCGTTCAGGATAACAGAATAAGACGTGAGCAGAACCTTTAAGAGGGTGAATACCAGGACAGCCACAGGGTCAGATGGCATCCCCGGTTGCGTCCCAAAAGTTTGTGGTGACCAACTGGCACTGATATTCACAGACATATTGAAGGGAAGTGAATTATATTTATATAGCGCTTTTTCCTCAAGTGACTCAAAGCGCTTTACATAGTGAACCCAATATCTAAGTTACATTTAAAGAAGTGTGGGTGGCAGTGGGAGCAGGTGGGTAAAGTGTCTTGCCCAAGGACACAATGGCGGAAGCGGGGATCAAACCTGCAACCCTCAAGTTGCTGGCACGGCCGCTCTACCAAGCCAATATTCACTCTGTCCCTTCAACAGTCCCTCATCCCCACCTGTGGGAAAACATCCACCATTGTTCCTGTTCCAAAGAAATCTGTCCGACTAGCGCCCTGTAGCCCACACCCAAATAGCAATGAAGTGCTTTGAGAAGCAATGTGCACACCGCCCAAATAGGTCAACCACCCTGCAATCACACACTAACTGCATACCACCACCACCACACAGGGGACTATGTGAGGATGCTGTTCAGCATCAACACTACAGTCCCCTCCAAACTGCTCATCAAGCTCAAGGACCTGGACTTGAACTCAACCCTCTGTTAGGAGGTCCTGGACTTCCTGACAGGCAGACCACAAGTGGTGAGAGATGGGAACTGCACCTCATCACCCATCACCCCCAGGGCTGTGTCCTCAGCCCACTCTACACACATGACTGCCTGGCCAAAAACACCACCAACTCTTTTATGAAATTTGCTGACATATTTCATGTTCCATGTTTCACGTTCCATGTTTCACATTACATGTTTCATGTTACATATTTCATGTTACACGTTTCATGTTCCATGTTTCACGTTTCATGTGCCATGTTTCATGTTACACGTTTCATGTACCATGTTTCATGTTCTATGTTTCATGTTCCATGTTACACGTTCCATGTTGTGGTGGTCCACCATCCCTCTGACCTTTGACCTCCAGTGTTGCTGCAAAAGACCTTAAAGGCTCTCATGTTGGACCTAGTGTACCTAATAAAGCGGCCAGTGAGGTGCAGTGTGCCAACTGACCTTTGCCCTCTCCAGTTGGAGGGCGGCCTGCTGTCTCTGCTCCTCCTGCTCCTCCTGCTCCTCCTGGTCCTCCTCCACAGACACGTCTAAGTCCGAGGGTCGGCTCATGTAGGAGTCTGCAGAACCCTGCACAATAACACACCACACGCTCACTCTGCTTCTAGCACTGTCTCTACACACACACACACACACACACACACACACTTTAGACAGACACACACACACTTTAGACAGACACACACACACACACACACACACACACACACACACACACAGATGAAGTGGTCAGCGTGGTGTCTCACACACACACACACACACACACACACACACACACACACACACACACACACACACACACACACACACACACACACACACACACACACACACACACACACTTTAGACAGACGGACACACACACACACACACACACACACACACACACACACACACACACACACACACACACACACACTCACACACACACTCCACTTTTTATCTGTCTGACTTTTATCAGGCCGGGGTCAAAGGTTAAAAGCATTCCTGCTAGCTGATGTCGCTAAGCTAACCACTAGCAACATTATTTGTCAACAAGACACAACTTTGTACAAATCTAATTATATTCTAACCATTTTGTCTTTTATTGTCGTGAAATTAACTCTTTTTTTCTACATTTTCTACTTTCTACATCTTCTATTTCTTCTACTTTTTATATCTTCTATTTCTTCTACTTTTTTGCATCTTCTATATCTTCTACATCTTTGACTTTGTTACATTTTCTACATATTTAAATTATTCTACATCTTTGACTTTTTGTCCATCTTCTACTTCTATTTATTTTACATATTCTACATTTTTTAATTATTTAGCTTTTTTTTTAACATATTTTACGTATTTAACTTTGTCTACGTCTTCTGTCTTCAACTTTTTCCACATTTCTACTTCTTTTCTTTTTTGTACTTCTACTACATCTTCTACATATTCTCTTTCTTTTATTTCTTATACTTATTCTACATCTTCTACTTCTTTTCTTTCTTCTACTTCTACTACATCTTCTACATAGTCTACTTTTGCTATTACATCATCTACATCTTTTAAGTTAAAGTTGAAGTTTTACACTTTTTACTTATTTTTTTTCTTCTACTTCTACATATTTTACATATTCTACACCTTGTACTTCTTCTACATCGTCTACATCTTCTACTTCTTTTCTTTCTTCTACATCTTCGACATATTTAACTTCTTCTGCATATTTAACTTCTTCTACATCTTCACATACACGCGTTGTACTTTTCACTACATCTTCCTCCATGGAGGTGTCAGTGGTCCTGATGAGACTCCATCATCCCAGCTGCTCACGTGCACGCTCCTCTGAACGTGCACGCCATGACACGCACAAGGAGCACTCACACCCTGGGAGTCTTCAAAGGATGGCAGATACAAAGTGTGGTCCATGAAGCTTCTAGAAGGAACTTCAAGTCTTCAAAGGCTGGCAGTTACAAAGTGTGGTCCATGAAGCTTCTAGAAGGAACTTCAAGTCTTCAAAGGATGGCAGATACAAAGTGTGGTCCATGAACCTTCTAGAAGGAACTTCAAGTCTTCAAAGGCTGGCAGTTACAAAGTGTGGTCCATGAAGCTTCTAGAAGGAACTTCAAGTCTTCAAAGGCTGGCAGTTACAAAGTGTGGTCCATGAAGCTTCTAGAAGGAACTTCAAGTCTTCAAAGGATGGCAGATACAAAGTGTGGTCCATGAAGCTTCTAGAAGGAACTTCAAGTCTTCAAAGGCTGGCAGATACAAAGTGTGGTCCATGAAGCTTCTAGAAGGAACTTCAAGTTATAATGTTTTCTTCTAAAATTACGACTTATTTCTTGCGGAAGAACTTATTTTTCTCGTATATTTACAGTTTTAGTGTCAGAAACTTGACCTAATGCTCTTAAAATTGAAACTATTTTGAATAAAACTACGACTTCATTGTTGC
This sequence comes from Nerophis ophidion, assembly GCF_033978795.1. NCBI lineage: Eukaryota > Metazoa > Chordata > Actinopteri > Syngnathiformes > Syngnathidae > Nerophis > Nerophis ophidion. The sequence continues at coordinate 2,570,420 of NC_084623.1, read as the reverse complement.
TGAACCATAACTCACATAATCAAACTTTTTGTCATTATTTCCTCTTTTTTTCCAGGTACAAAAATGATTTATGAGTTTTTTCTGGTCAAAGTACAGTACAATTTTCACAACACTACGATTGTATTTATCGCTAGTAGTATTTCAACTTTTTCTCCCGTAAAACGCCGACTTTTGTGCCAGACAAGAAAGTTCCATTATTTAAAATCAATTTCTCTCTGGTTGCCACGGTGACCAGCGAGCAAAAACAAGATGGCCGTAAAGAAAAGTTTTTAAGAAAATGTGGTACTTGTCTGAGGATGAAACTGGTGGACGTCGTGCTGCCGTCCGATCTTTTCAGTCGACTCCTTCTCAAGTACGTCGCTCCACCCACCTGAAGGAGTTATTTGCAATATTAATAGTTCCACCATGATGTAGATGATTGCAGTATGATGATGTATGTTATTATTATTATTTATTTAGATACTTTATTTTCTTGATATTGGGAATTTACTAAAATACATTTGCAAAGTGATATTCTTAATATTAGCACTTTATTCTCATAAATTGCCATCATTATCTCAATATCAGCACATTATCCTAATAAATTGACAACAATATTCTCTAACTGTTAGGACTTTATTCAAATAATTTCACAGCATTATTAGCACTTTGTTCAAAAACATTTACAAGAAGAGGGGGCCACTTGTCCAGGGTGTACCCCGCCTTTCGCCCGACCCCAAAAGGGACAAGCGGTGGAAAATAGACGAATCATCTAAATATTTACACTTTATTCTAATAAACGTACAACACTTTTACCCCGATATTAGCATTTTATTCTATCAATATTGGGATTTATTCTAAGAAATTCACTTATGCATTCAGGCAATATTGGGGCGTTATTCTATTCTTCTCTTAATAATAGGACATTATTCTAATACTTGTATTCAATAAAAACACCATTTGAATGTGCAATATATTGTATTATTATTGAGTTACATGTGAAATGTATTATGTGTGACTATGTTCAACTTTGATGAACAATCCTATGTTGCTCAATGAAGATATGCCAAATAAAAGACAAATAAATGCCAAGGCCAAATAAATGTCAAGTAAAAGCCAAATAAATGCTTGATAAAGGACAAATAAATGCCAAGGCCAAATAAATGCCAGATCAAAGACAAATATATGCCAAGTAAAAGTCAAATAAATGCCAAGTTAAGGCCAAATAAATGGCATGTAAAGGCCAAATAAAAACCAAATAAATGCCAAGTAAAGGGCAAATAAAAGCCCAAAAATGCCATGTAAAGGGCAAATAAAAGAGAAATAAATGGCCCAAAAAGTACCTTGTTGCCTCCATGCAGGTAAATGTGCTGGGACATGTCGGCCAGCTCGTCCTTCCAGGCGGGAGGCTGCATCTCCGACATGGCGGCTAATTCTTCCTGTCTGTCGCAACAATAACAACAATAAAGAAGAATAAAGAAGAAGAAGAATAAGAATAAAGAAGAGTTGTCTGCGTGATGTTGATGAAATCTGCCGAGGAAGAAAAGTCCGATATCAGGTTCGCTAACTGGCCACGCCCCCAAATCCTCCCGCTCCAGGCGTGAGGCGTTCAGGGACCACAGGTCATCTCGCTTTTATTTTGGAAAGTCATTTTCTTAAGGTTCCAACAACACGTCGACTTTTCTTAAGGTTCCAACAAAATGTCAACAACACGTCATCAAGTGTTCATTCATGAAAACAGCACATTTTGTCTGATTGAAAAACGTGAAAAACTGTTTCGTAATCACTCAAACAACTTAGGAAGTCTTATTTTCACAAATGTTGGAATCGTAACAAATTTAATGCACTCAAATGTATAAACTCGAGATAAAAATATGTTTAATTACCGTAAAATAGCAGAAATTCTCCACATTTTTAGAGGTCCTGAACAAAATGTACACATTTTGACATGTGAAAATCATTTGTAATATTCCAGACTTTACCTAGGACACCTGAAGGCAACACAAACAAGTGACAAAAGTCGCAGGAAGAAAAGTCCAATAAAATGGCGGCAATAACATTTACAAAATATACTTTTAGTAGAAACAAAGCCGCAGAGTGACTAGCTGGGAGCAGATTGAGGATCCTGCGGAGAGCAGTGGGGTCTCCGAGAAGGTCAGAGGTCATGAATTAGTGATGAGGAAAACATTATTAGTGAGGAAAACATGATTAGTCGCCATCTTCACCTCCAAACATGACACGTGACTGACAGCTGCTTTTACGCCAAACATTTTTACTTCAAACTTTGCTCTCGTCCTAAAAACAACTTGTGCATAAAGAACACTTTCTGAAAGAGTTTATATATATATATATATATATATATATATATATATATATATATATATATATATATATATATATACACATATATATAGATATTATTTCTGTACACAAGCAGCCTGTGTGTTGTGTTCCTACAGGTCAACAAGGCATCCAGTGGTAAATATTAACAATTATTATCATATGCTAAGGTGCAACTGTACATGGAAAATATACATCAAACATACAGACATGGAAATAGAGGTGCATGAAAAATTAATTAAAATCCATATATTGATTGTTATTCATTTTGATTACACAAAAATTCAGAATTTTCAAAAATCAATATATATTTTTTAAATCGATTTTTGAAAATTATTAAATTATGACATTTTCAGAAATCGATTTTAAAAAAATATATATGTGTATGTTATATATATGTTGTTCTATTCAATATGTGTTATTTTTTACAAAGATTTTTGAAAATTATGATTTAAAATATACATATAGACATTAGAATATACATACACACACGCACTCTAGCATATATGTACATATACATACACACACATACATGTACATATATACACACACACACATATATATATATATATATATATATATATATATATACATACATTTATTCATGTATATACACACACATGTATACACATTTATATACACATACATATATATGTATACATCTACATACATACCGGTATACATTTATACAAACATATCATACCATATCATATCAAACAATACATAGTGAAAATCGGTTAGAATCGAGAATCATGTTGACATGAGAATCGATTCAGAATCGAATCATCACCCAAGGAATGAGATGGAATGGATCCCCCCATGGAACATACATAAAACACGCATGAAACACACATGAAACACGCATCAAACATGCATGAAACACGCATGAAACATACATGAAACACACATGAAACATACATGAAACACGCATGAAACACGCATGGAACACGCATGAAACACACATGAAACACGCATGAAACAAAATGAAATACGCATGAAACATACATGGAACACGCATGAAACATACATGAAACACGCATGGAACATGCATGAAACATACATGAAACATGCATGGAGCACACATGAAACAGATGGAACACACATGAAACACAGATGAAACATGCATGAGACACACATGACACACGCATGAAACATGCATGAGACACGCATGAAACACACATGGAACATACATGAAACACGCATGAAACACGCATGAAACATACATGAAACACGCATGGACCATGCATGAAACATACATGAAACATGCATGGAGCACACATGAAACAGATGGAACACACTTAAAAAACACAGATGAAACATGCATGAGAGACACATGACACACACATGAAACATGCATGGGACGCGCATGAAACACACATGGAACATACATGAAACACGCATGAAACATAGATGAAACACACATGGAACACAGAGACGCGCATGAAACACGCATGAAACATAGATGAAACACACATGGAACACAGAGACGCGCATGAAACACGCATGAAACATAGATGAAATACACATGGAACACAGATGAAACACACATGAAACACAGATGAAATACACATGGAACACAGATGAAACACACATGGAACACAGATGAGACACACATGAAACATAGATGAAACACACATGGAACATACATGAAACACGCATGAAACATAGATGAAACACACATGGAACACAGAGACGCGCATGAAACACGCATGAAACATAGATGAAATACACATGGAACACAGATGAAACACACATGAAACACAGATGAAATACACATGGAACACAGATGAAACACACATGGAACACAGATGAAACACACATGGAACACAGATGAGACACACATGAAACATAGATGAAACACACATGGAACACAGATGAAACACACATGAAACATAGATGAAACACACATGGAACACAGAGACGCGCATGAAACACGCATGAAACATAGATGAAACACACATGGAACAGAGACGCGCATGAAACACGCATGAAACATAGATGAAACACACATGGAACACAGATGAAACACACATGAAATACAGATGAAATACACATGGAACACAGATGAAACACACATGGAACACAGATGAAACACACATGAAACATAGATGAAACACACATGGAACACAGATGAAACACACATGAAACATAGATGAAACACACATGGAACACAGAGACGCGCATGAAACACGCATGAAACATAGATGAAACACACATGGAACATAGATGAAACACACATGAAACAAAGATGAAACACAAATGGAACACAGAGACGCGCATGAAACACACATGAAACATAGATGAAACACACATGGAACAAAGATGAAACACACATGAAACATAGATGAAACACACATGAAACATAAATGAAACACACATGGAACACAGAGACGCGCATGAAACACGCATGAAACATAGATGAAACACACATGGAACACAGATGAAACACACATGAAACATAGATGAAACACACATGAAACATAAATGAAACACACATGGAACACAGAGACGCGCATGAAACACACATGAAACATAGATGAAACACACATGGAACACAGATGAAACACACATGGAACACAGAGACGCGCATGAAACACACATGAAACATAGATGAAACACACATGGAACACAGAGACGCGCATGAAACACAGATGAAACACACATGAAACATAGATGAAACACATGGAATACAGATGAGACGCGCATGAAACACACAAACAAGGAAAGCATAAAGACCCAGTAAGAGGGCGTGGCTTGACTGCACACGTCAGTAGGGGGCGGGGCTTGGCTGCACGCAGGAAGTAGGAAGAGGACTTTGGACACTTTGATATTACAACTAAAAGAAGATTGGAAAAGGGGCGTGTCTTCCTTACAGGAAGTCATGACAACCGAGGGCGGGTCCTCCAACAAATCATCAGCATTTATTCCCACTGAAGACAAAAAGGCCCAGACTCAAGTCTGAAAACACACACACGCACGAACGCACGCATACACGCAAACACGCACGCACACACGCACGCACGCACGCACGCACACGCACGCACGCACATTCAGAGGAGGGGCTGCTGATAGTAGACCCCCTGTGGTGGTTGTTGTTGTTGATGTTGTTGTTGCTGTGGGGGGGCGGCAGGAGCTGGGTAGGACACAGGTGTCCCTCCTGAGCTCTGATAGGCCGACATGTCCATGGTCACGCCCATCTGTGGCAGGTAAGGTGCTTGGGTGATGAAGTGATGTGCGTTGCTGTGGAGACAAGAGTGGCGTCAAGTCGCTTGCTTCACCTTGGCAACAACACTTCCTTACCCCATGTAGGTGGGCGGGGCCGGAAGGGCGGGGCCCAGAGAATGCAGCGGCCCCGGCTGGTCGCTGGGCAGACTGTAGGACTGCGGCGGGGGCAGGTAGGAGGGGGGGGCGTAGGCCTAAACCCAGCGAGAGAGACCAGTGATTGGTTGACTTCCTGGACACCACACCTGCACCCAACTTGGTAAGCGCGCCCACCACCTTGCGAAGAAGCAGGCTTCTCTACACGTCTTGAAAGGCAACTATATCTTCGGGAGCTAATAGTTTATTCCGTGTTAGGGTTCCTTTGTTAGCTCATTTTCTATGTTTAGACCTAAAAATCAGGAGTTTATATGCTTGGCGCTATCTTGGAAGTATGCTAACATCTCTTATATTAGCATGCTAATGTTTTATGCTCGCTTTTTCGGCAAATTTTGTATGAGTATATCTAAACATCACAGATTTTGATACTTTGTGCCGTCTTAGTAGTATGCAAACGTCTCTTATATTAGCATGCTAATAGTTAGTGCTAGCTTTTTCGCCAATTTCATGAGTTTAAAATCCAAAAATGATAGATTTGGATACTTGGCGCCATCTTGGAAGACTGCTAACATCTTTTATTGTTCAAATGTTTTACATGAGGATTTTAGCTAATTTTGTATGTTTATATCTAAAAATAATACATTTTAACGCTTGGCGCTATCTTAGAGGTATGCTAGCATCTCTTATATTAGCATGCTAACGCTTCACATGCTAACATTTTGTGTTAGCTTTTCAGCTCATTTTGTCTGTTTAGACCTAAAAATGAAGGATTTTGATATTTGGTACCATTTTGGAAGTATGCCAACATCTTTTATATTAGCATGCTAATGTTAGCATGTTACTGTTTTATGCTTGTTTTTTTTTAAAGCTAATTTTATACATTTTTATACATAAAAAACATGGCTTTTGATACTTGGTGCCTTCTTAGTAGTATGCAAACGTCTCTTATATTAGCATGCTAATATTTTGTGCTAGCTTTTTTGCTAAGTTCATAAGTTTAAAATTCAAAATTATAGATTTGGATACTTGGCGCCATCTTGGAAGACTGCTAACATCTTTTATTATTCAAATGTTTTACGTGAGGATTTTAGCTAATTTTGTATGTTTATATCTAGAAATAATACATTTTAACGCTTGGCGTTCTCTTGGAGGAATGCTGGAAGAACTTCTAAGAAGGCACCTGGTGCCTTCTTAGAAGTGTGCTAACGTATCTTAAATTAGCATGCTAACATTTGGCATCAGCATTTTAGCCAATTTTATATGTTTAATCCTAAAAATCATGGATTTGGATACATGGTGCCATCTTACAAGTATGCCTGCATGGATGGACCTCAGGCCCGACAGCAGGCCCATCAAAATTTCTGCAAGAATGTTCTAGTTTGGAGTCAATATTGCCATATTTTCTCTGGACATTTACCTCATTTATTTTCACATTTTAATGTTTTTTTCTTACAGTATTTTCTTAAACATGAGCTGCGAGCCACACTTTGGACACCCCTGGTGAAGAAGGAAGAGAATAAAAAGTGTTCTGACCTGCATGGCGGCCGCAGGGGGGGCGGGGCCATACTGGGCCATCTTGGAGTAGGCCTGGTAGAGCGGCGCCTCGTTCATGAGCTTGTTGTAAAGCTCCAGAGCTTCCAGAACCTTCAGGTTGAGCTCAGACAACTCGGAGTGTTTCCTGCAGACAAAGATGGTCAGCACTTTTACAGTCGGGTGCGCCGGCCAGCGCCATGACGCTCACCTGTCGATCTCCTGCAGCCTGTCGTCGATCATGGGGTTCATCTGCTCACACGCACCTGTGGGAGCGCGCGGTGAGGGAACGTCAACAAACAAGGTCAAATTGGGCCTGGCGAGTCTTACCCTCCAGCTGGACCAGCTCGAGGGAGTCCGGAGTGGGGTCCGCAGGGTCGGCGTTCCGCAGCAGCGCCAAGGTTCTGTCCATCTTCCCCTGCAGGACCAACACAGACCGTTAAAGAGGCCCAACTAGAAGATGTGTCCCAAGTTGTGGGACCTCGTCGATGAAGATGGGCTCAGGGTCCGCTTTGTCTTCCAGGCCGGGGTCCTCTTCACTCACGCTGGTTTCTGCTGAGGTCACTGTGGAGACCAGACACTCCGTCACAAACCTGCCTGCACGTGGCCCGCAGGGGGGGCAGCACTCACCTGTCTCTGCTTCGCTGGTCAGGTTGGTGCTCACAAAGTTGGAGGGGAACAAGCCCACACCCCTGTGGTTCTCCCCTTTCCACCAGTTGGGATCGCTGGCAGGAGAAGACCACACAAACACAAGATCAAGATCCAACTTCAACTTTCCTCAAACATCTCCCAATCCTAGGTGCGGTTACGCTTCTTAGGTTGTCAACATTTGATGGTTATTATGTTACTAAGGTGTAATTAACCTGTAATTAATCATAACTAGACCCCAACTATGTCAACATCTGCCCAGACTCGTCCCAGATGTTTGATCTGGTCTCACTGTTATTGAATTTATCGACCAATTTAGAATAACAACCAGCTTCATAAAATGTTGACATAAAAAAACTATCATTTATATATATATACTATATATATATATATATATATATATATATATATATATATATATATATATATATATATATATATATATATATATACACATACTTGTATACACATATACACATACATACACATTAATGCATAAATACATAACACTATATACATACATATATTATGTATTTATATCCATATATGTCCACATACATATATATACAAACATACGTATTTGTGTGTAAAATTTGTGTATATTTACATATGTATATATGTATGCATACATATACACACCCATATAAACATATACAGTATGCTTTACTTTATCCAAATTTATTAATAGGTTGGTGTGAACTTAAAAATAGGTATTTGGTGGGTAGATTTGGAAAGGAATTGTATTGTACTGTAATTTGTATATTATTTGATGTGCATTTTAATTGTGGGTCCATAAGCTGTGCACTACTAGGGATGACCTTTCTGTAGGACGGACTCTGATATCAACAAAAGAAACAGTAATGTAATACAAAACTATGTAGGCCTGTAAAAAAATAAATAAACATAAATCAATATGCATTTAAAAACACATAGATGTATACACATACTGTATATGCACATTTTATATATATATATATATATATATATATATGCATATATACATACATATTTGTGTATATCTATGAATATATATAAATATATATATATATATACACACCAATATAAATAAATATATACATGTAAATAGATATGAGTATATGAAAATAATGAATAAATATATATATTTGAATTACAGCAAATGTTTTACATTGACAATTAGGAGTAAAATAATATTTTAGATACCAAATAATTTAATTTATGGATTATATATTTCAAATAGTGAAACACAATACCCCTTAGTGGCTGTACATGGAAGTGTCATTAATACCATGCCCCCTAGTGGCTGTACATGGAAGTGTCATTAATACCAACATGCCCCCTAGTGGCTGTACATGGAAGTGTCATTAATACCAACATGCCCCCTAGTGGCTGTACGTGGAAGTGTACCTGCTGTCCAAAACCAGGACGACCTCGCCGGCTTTAAAGGTGAGCTCGTTGTCCTCAGCTGCCTCGAAGTCGTACAGCGCTCGCACCTTACGCACTTCCTGGCCGTTGACGCTGTTGCTGTAGCTCGGGGGGTCGGCGGTTGGCGCCGGGGGTCGCAGGTCGCTCTGCTGCTTCTGTTCCTGCAGAGACAGCTGGATGGCTGCCATGGCAACCAGGACGGGAGAGGTGTTTCAAAGAGGCGGGGGCAGGGACACGTCAAAGTGTTTGAGTCTGACCTTTGGCCAGGTCGTCGTCGTCCGAGGCTTTGATGGCGGCGGGAGCGCCCACCTTCACACTGGACCCCTGCGGTGAGCGGACATTAGCATCAAAGGCTCCAAGCTCGCTCCCAGTGGATGTGATCATGAATACTTTATAGGCCAGTCCTGAGCCAACTTCCAAGGCACGCCATCAAACCTTCTCTCGGCTGAGAACCCCACAAACTGATGGCCTCCTACTTTTATATCCTAAGTAAGATTAGGTTTTTGCCGCTACTTTGTTATCCAGCAACTCAAGTTTCACTCAGTCAAACAAACATGTGGCCCCCAGGCCTTCATTTGCCCAGGTCTGCACTATAAGCTTTTATTTGTTTCCTACAAAACGGCACAACTAATTTTGGGGTTTTTCTTCGCCGCTGACCATAATTCATTTTAAAAAAAATTTTTTTAAACATAGCAAATAGACTGAAAGGGTGTGCTATTGTTTGTGCCATCTTTTGGATGAGTTGGATCACTGCAGCTGCTGCATTGCCCTTTTGTTTAGACTGAGCTTTCAACCGGAAGTAGAAGTGCCGTCCATAGCATTCTACTTTGTATGGCTTTTTCATTCATTGCTCCAAGCGACCTTTTCAGTTTTACAATATAACTAGAACAATTCTTACTCACTAAAGTGCCCCATGTGTGATGTCTGTAGGAGTGTTTTCATGTACCTGCTATCGTAATGTCATCAAACTAGCGTCGTTAGCATCAGCTAATAGGCTAACAGATTTATGAGTGTCTGTGTTAGTATTATTAACTTACTACGGCATTCTTTTTGTTTTGTTTCACTTTTACAAATTCCTCAGTAAATATACCTAAACGTCACTATGAGAACAATTGTGTGTAAGTTATCACAAAACTTTCTGTTCCCATGAGTTTCCGGCAGGGAGACAAAAGCTGTCTTTGAACTTATCAAGCAAAAGGCTATTAAAATTCCGTTGTGTACAATGGGAAGCGACATGAGGGTGTCGGTTTCTTTGATCCATAGTGATCCACAGGAAGATCTTGTCTTGACTTGAGATCTACAAAGCGGAGAGGAAGCAGGACCTGACGCAAGCTCCAGGCATCTTTTCTTTGAACTATTTGTGACTGAGGGCAATAGAGGTTTATGACCTCAGCTGATTACATAGCTGATGCTATGTAATCAGTGAAAGTCCAAATAAAAGAGGAGGCGTAGAACTCTGTCTCTGTTGAATTCCTTGCTTCCTGTCTGTGTAATAGATGTCATTGGGGTTTGAACCTGATAGTCTCCGTGGAGTTACTGAGTCTGTTTAGCTGATTGGAGAGCTAGCTTGCGCAGATAGTGGGTCAATGACGATGACTTCTGTTTTGTTTGATCAGCCATTTTACTGCTGGGTTGCAGACACCGTTTGGAAACAATTCAGGTATGTAGATAAACATTTCTGTGTAAATAACTCAATGCACAAGGTATATATCTGCGACTCATAGTCCGGTGCGGCTTATATAAGGATCACTATTTAGTGGGTGTGGTCTATAGCTCTATAGGGTAGGTGACAGCAGAGGTCCTAATGTGAGACCCATGGCCGCCAGCAGGGGGCAGCGGTCAGGTGAGCAGTTGCTTACCTGCGAGGACGCTGCTGGGAAGGTGATGCCTTCCTCCTTCAGAGACCTGATGGTGGCGCTGAGGAGGCTGAGCTGGGGATCCTTCTGGAAGTCTTCTGCCCACTCCGCCATCAGAGCCTTCAGCTTCTCACACACTTTAGGGTGAGCCTTCACACACAACACGGAAAACTAACTGATTCAAACTAAAACTTAGTGTTGACATTGTTTACCTTCTTTTGTGCATATTTCTGTTTTTCTATTTCATATCCCTATCCCACACAACTCATGACAACATGGCTACTGTTCTAAACAAATACAAGTGTATTGTTAGGGTTAATACCGCCACGCTTTTACTTTGAAGCTTACTGTACACTGAACAGGAATCAGTCAATTCTTTGTTTAATGGATGTAATTGTTTTGTTGTCAATGTAGGCCAACAAGTGTGCGTCAACACAGAGAAGACTTCTCCACTCGGATAAATTCACATAACGAATGACAGATCATTCATAAAGATCTGTTTTTTATTATCAAACCCAAAAGTGGGGAAAGTGGATTTTTATATTGATTTTTTCGATTCTGAAACAAAAAACGTACACGACTCAGTGTCAAGTTTGGTTGATTCTGCCAAACGAAGGAATTATGGATCAAAGTGGATAAGTCAGGTTTTTGGATGTCTCCAAAGGGAGCGTAGTCGGACCGATGTGGTCTGTACGTGATGCAAGGCAAGAGCGCTAATACCACGCCACCTTAGCTCACCCTTTAGAGCACAGCTGTAACTTCCTGCCAGTAAAGCTGTAGAAAATAGTTCTTTGCAAGTTCCTACATGTTTGCATTTTGCACTATTTTCTTACACTTTATGAAGCATTTCTTACGTACCGTATTTCCTTGAATTGCCGCCGGGGTGCTAATTAATTTAAAACCTCTTCTCACTCCGGCACTTACCAAAGACATGCGATAAATTTAGGCCTGCGCTTATAAATTTGAGTGTGATGTAAGGATACCATCATGAAAAGCACATTTAATTAAAAAAACGTCATTATGGTCTTACCTTTACTTATAAATGAAGTCCATGCGCAGCTCCTTCCAATCAAAAGCATCAATAACTTGTTTATAGAAGTCTTCCTTATCTTTCTTCAGTTTTAAAAGTCTCTCTGTCTCAATGGAGATCTTCCTTTATTACCTCCTGCTTCCATTGAAAGTCCAGTTTAGAAAACTGTTTTATTTTAGATATGTAATCCTCCATGTTAAAAGTGCAAGCGAGAGGAAAAAATAAACACTCTCTGCTCACTCTTGCTGCTTGTTGTCACTTCTTCTGCAGCCGAGTAGTCGCAAGAAGGATCACTAGCGCCCTCTACCACCAGGAGGCGGGAGTCATTTAATGACTCATATTTGACACACGCAGCTACGGTATATTAATAAAACATAGCTGCTTACTGTTCTTTTTCGCATATTCAATAGCTTGGACCTTAAATCCTACTGAATAGCTCTTAATCTTCTTCCCTTTATGCGATTTCAAATGATTGAAATCAGCCTCCTCCATTTTGAAAATGATGACAGGTGAAGTGTCACTCGTGACGTGACGAGTTTGACCCGGTGGAAATTCTAGGCATATGCTAATTATTTGCGAAACGAGTTTGACCCGGGGTTAATCCTGAGCCGGCGGTAATGCTAAGCATGAGCTAATTATTTTGTGAAAGGAGTTTGAGCCGGCAGTAATTCTAGGCAGGTGCATACTATATACCCGGCGACAATTCAAGGAAATACGGTATTCCTCATTTTTGCACCTTCATTTTATGAAGTTATTACATTCATTGATTGTTTTTTATGCATTTCCTTTCTGCCTTGATCACTGAGGGCAATCATTTCAAATAAAATGATTACACTGATCATATTTTCCCCCTGCTCTTTATTATAGAGGAATGAAATGATCGATATAAAACACTTATATGGTGACACAGTTTACATCTATATCGCCCGGCACTAACTTGAATAATCAAAGAAAAAAACGTTTGTACAAACCTTGCCGAGAGCACTCCGCACTTCGCTGGCAAACTCCCTGGAGCAAATTTCCAGGTGAAATATTTTGCCACAGTTGGACACGCAGGCTCCCAGCAGCTGCAAGACAAAAGACATTTTATGGAGGCCTCTTTTCTGTCTTCATTACCTAAGATTTTATTGACTCAATTATTTGCTTTTGAATTTTGTGACCTGAATTTGTTTACACCAAATTATGCTGACTATTTCATTGGAAAAACATCCAGTGTTTTCAAAGTCACTGTATAAAAATTCAATGGCAAAACATTTTGTGGTCAGGTGCTAGTGTGTGTATGAAGTCACACCTGGAGGTCAGGTGCTAGTGTGTGTGTGAAGTCAAACCTGGAGGTCAGGTGCTAGTGTGTGTGTGAAGTCACACCTGGAGGTCAGGTGCTAGTGTGTGTGAAGTCACACCTGGAGGTCAGGTGCTAGTGTGTGTGAAGTCACACCTGGAGGTCAGGTGCTAGTGTGTGTGAAGTCACACCTGGAGGTCAGGTGCTAGTGTGTGTGTGAAGTCACACCTGGAGGTCAGGTGCTAGTGTGTGTGAAGTAACACCTGGAGGTCAGGTGCTAGTGTGTGTGAAGTAACACCTGGAGGTCAGGTGCTAGTGTGTGTGTGAAGTCACACCTGGAGGTCAGGTGCTAGTGTGTGTGTGAAGTCACACCTGGAGGTCAGGTGCTAGTGTGTGTGAAGTAACACCTGGAGGTCAGGTGCTAGTGTGTGTGAAGTAACACCTGGAGGTCAGGTGCTAGTGTGTGTGAGGTAACACCTGGAGGTCAGGTGCTAGTGTGTGTGAAGTAACACCTGGAGGTCAGGTGCTAATGTGTGTGAAGTAACACCTGGAGGTCAGGTGCTAGTGTGTGTGAAGTAACACCTGGAGGTCAGGTGCTAGTGTGTGTGAAGTAACACCTGGAGGTCAGGTGCTAGTGTGTGTGAAGTAACACCTGGAGGTCAGGTGCTAGTGTGTGTGTGAGGTCACACCTGGAGGTCAGGTGCTAGTGTGTGTGAAGTAACACCTGGAGGTCAGGTGCTAGTGTGTGTGAAGTAACACCTCGAGGTCAGGTGCTAGTGTGTGTGTGAAGTCACACCTAGAGGTCAGGTGCTAGTGTGTGTGAAGTAACACCTGGAAGTCAGGTGCTAGTGTGTGTGAGGTCACACCTGGAGGTCAGGTGCTAGTGTGTGTGAAGTAACACCTGGAGGTCAGGTGCTAGTGTGTGTGAAGTAACACCTGGAGGTCAGGTGCTAGTGTGTGTGTGAAGTAACACCTGGAGGTCAGGTGCTAGTGTGTGTGAAGTAACACCTGGAGGTCAGGTGCTAGTGTGTGTGAAGTAACACCTGGAGGTCAGGTGCTAGTGTGTGTGTGAGGTCACACCTGGAGGTCAGGTGCTAGTGTGTGTGAAGTAACACCTGGAGGTCAGGTGCTAGTGTGTGTGAAGTAACACCTGGAGGTCAGGTGCTAGTGTGTGTGTGAAGTCACACCTGGAGGTCAGGTGCTAGTGTGTGTGAAGTAACACCTGGAGGTGAGGTCAGGTGCTAGTGTGTGTGTGAAGTCACACCTAGAGGTCAGGTGCTAGTGTGTGTGAAGTAACACCTGGAAGTCAGGTGCTAGTGTGTGTGAGGTCACACCTGGAGGTCAGGTGCTAGTGTGTGTGAAGTAACACCTGGAGGTCAGGTGCTAGTGTGTGTGAAGTAACACCTGGTGGTCAGGTGCTAGTGTGTGTGTGAGGTCACACCTGGTGGTCAGGTGCTAGTGTGTGTGTGTGAAGTAACACTTGGAGGTCAGGTGCTAGTGTGTGTGTGAAGTAACACCTGGTGGTCAGGTGCTAGTGTGTGTGTGTGAAGTAACACTTGGAGGTCAGGTGCTAGTGTGTGTGTGAAGTAACACCTGGTGGTCAGGTGCTAGTGTGTGTGTGAAGTCCCACCTGGTGGTCAGGTGCTAGTGTGTGTGAAGTAACACCTGGAGGTCAGGTGCTAGTGTGTGTGAAGTAACACCTGGTGGTCAGGTGCTAGTGTGTGTTAAGTAACACCTGGAGGTCAGGTGCTAGTGTGTGTGAAGTAACACCTGGTAGTCAAACTTGACAACTCATTGGCTGGTTTTGAGACAGAATCGATTTATCGGAAGTGAGTCTAGATTTTTGAAGCAGCAAATTGATCAACTCTGATTTTTTTAATACTTATCTTTTTTACACACATTTTTTTACAAATAACTTTTTTTGAGTTCTAACATAATTTTTAATACACTGTTTTTTTTACACTGTTAATTTTACACAACATTTTTTGACGTCGATGTTTTTTACACTGAATTTTTTTACACTAAATTCTTACATATTCAATTTTTTAAACACAAAATCTTTTTTACACAATTTTTTTGTACTGATTTTTTCTGATATAATTTTTTTTGACACTAAAATTTTTTGACACAGAACTTTATTGACAATATTTTTTAATCACTGATTTGTTAACTGAAATTTTAATTCACTGAATTGTTTTAAACTGAATTTTTCTGACAAAACATTATGGACACTGAATTTTTTTACATTGACTTTTTTACACTTAATTCTTATACACTGAATTTTAAAACACTGATTTTTTTTACACTGATTTTTGTTTTGTTTTTTGGACAGAAGTTTCTGGCACTGAATTTGTATGTGGATGTTTTCAAACTGCAAGTTTTTTTAAAACACTGATTTTCTCCCAGATGAAATTGTGAATGTAATTTGGTGTAAAAAAAAAGCAAAAACTACATAAATTCAGCGTAAACAAAGGTTTGGTAAAAAAGACCTCTATAGTCTGCGGCTGTGAAAGCTTAGTAACAGATTATTTATGATATGACAATAATAATATGAATAAAAAGGTCAGATGCTGTTCCTCCACCTTCAGAAGTAGCTATGAAACTCACGTTGAGGGCTTGCAGGGCGACATGAGGCACTTTGTGGTTGACTCTCTTCATGATGGAGCGCAGACTGTCCTTGGCCCTGGGGACCAACAAACACAGGTAAGTATTCCCCTGCGCCAGGCTGGCGTCTCCCTCACAGGCGTACCCGTTGGGTGTGGTCCCGATCTTGTCGCAGATGTCCATAATGAGCCCCCAGTCATCGGTTGTGTTGGTCTCATTGGTTGCCTTCTCTGGACACAAAAAGTAACACACAGGTCAAACACTATTGCTACTTCATTAGGAACACCGATAAACCAATTCACTGCAGTGGAGTGTAACAATAGTGTCAAGGAGAAGTCAGAGCTTGAAAACCCCTTTTCATCAATAGATTAGAGACCCCTCTTGTGCACAAAATGAAGCAAACGGTGGCGTTATACCCGCGTAAGCACTGATCACGGTGTAGACACACACCCTTAGAACTTGCTGAGAGTCACTTCTACTTTCTTTACTGAATCAGCCACATCTTGAAAATAATTAGTATGTTTTCATGCAATAAATTACCGTGAATTCCAGACCATGAGCCGCTACTTTTTCCTACACTTTGAGCCCCGCGACTTATAAAACAATGCCGCTAATTTAAAGATTTTTCTTCGTTGACGGCCATAAAGCAAACAGTTTTCATTAAACACAAGAAATAAGACACTTAAATGGTATGTTATTGTTGGTGCTACGGCTCCATCTTTTGGACAAGTTTGCTCACTGCAGGTGCTGCCGGGTGAATGCCTTTAAGTTTTTCCTGCGGTTTAATGTTTTGAACAAGAAGTACAAGTGCCGTTCTGTCTTCCAATCTTCTATAGTGTTTCTACATCACTCCAAGCAACGTTTGAAAGTTTTACAATACAACTAAAACAATTCCTATCACTAAACCGTCCAATGGGTGATGTCTGTAGGAATGTTTTCATGCATATTTGTACGTGCTATCGTGATGTAGTCAAGCTATCATCATTAGCACAAACAAATATGCTAACACGTTTACATTACAAGTATCCGTGTTAGTAGTATTACCTTACATTGACATTATTTTTGTATTGTTTCACTTTCACAAATTCCTCAGTAAATTCACCAAAACGTCACCGTAGAGTTAATGAGCCTGTTTAGCCGATTGGAGAGCTAGCTTGCGCAGCTAGTGGGTCCAAGACCACGACTTCTGTTTTGTTTGACCAGCCGTTTTACTGGGGTGCTACAGACAATCAAATAAGGTATTTAAATAAACATTTACCAAATATTTATGTGCAAATAACTCATTGCACAACCTATATATTTGCCAATATATTTTTCTTCTAATCTGTAGCGGGTGTTGCTTTCTCATGAATATATATATACATATATATATATATATATATATATATATATATATATATATATATATATATATATATACATATACATACACGTACCCGTTGGGTGTGGTCCCGATCTTGTATGTATACATATATATACATACATCATCAGGAGATGATTGAGGGAACCCCTCATGAAACAGTTCTGTAGAGATGAAATAGTGATTTTTCCCACACCTACATATTGCGCTCTATCTACCACGGTATCGAGCACTATTCTCTGGATAATCCAATCAAGACATATATATATATTTTTGTACTACGGCTGGGCGATATTGCCTTTTTTTAATACCGCAATATTTTTAGGCCATATCGCGATATATGATAAAGTTCTCTGTAGTTTGCCTTAGCATTGAATGAACACTGGATACATATATCACAGCAGCATGGTGATTTTATGTGTCTACATTAAAACATTCTTCTTTCTACTGCACTAATATATGCTACTTTTAAACTTTCATGCAGAGAAGGAAATCACAACTTAGTCAATTTACCAAAACTGTATTTATTAAAGTTATTAGCAGGTGACTTTTCAAATGATGCTACATATTAGCAGTAATGCTACATTTGGTAGCAAATTAAAGTTGTCTATTCGACATATTCCCGCTTGAAGCCGAACCACCGCCAGACCATGGACCCCCTGCTGCTTTACTTTGGAATTAATTCTTCCTTCATTTGTTACGAGATTCGCACCTTCGTTCTCTCGCAACAACCCGCTAGCATCACAGCTAACGTTAGCCACGCTGCTACCTCTCCGCTGGGCGAGGGCGTATACGTATGACGTGACAGTAAGTGACGTAAGAATGTGCGCCTGCTTGTCTGCGAGGAGACACAGGAAAGAGCGAGGAGAGTGTAATGCCCGCAGCTGCATGAGAACGTCTGCTCGAATATTATGATATAGTCATTTTCTATATCGCAGAGACAAACTCGCGATATACATCGTATATCGATACATCGCCCAGCCCTAATATGTACATATATTATATATATATATCTATATCTATATATAGATATATATATATAATATTAATCCGTCAATATAAAGTAAAAACTTGAATTATTTTATGCCCATTTTATCAAGTTTTTGATGACAAACACACAAAATGCAATGTGGAACATATATATACATACGTACATATGTGTGTGTCTGTGTATATATATATATATATATATATATATATAGGTATTTTATTATACCTTCAGGAAAACGCTGAACACCATCTTTGTTTTCTACCTGTCAACTTTCAGTTTAGGCTGCTGGCTGGCTCCTCATCACCACTTCAAGAAGGCAGCCCAATTTCTCACGTTACTTAAACTTACACAAACTTTAATGATCCGAAAGGGACTCTCTTCCACACAGTAGCTCAGTTACAAATGATGGAAAAGATGGAAAGGACAATGCAGGTATAAAATACACTAAAAGCAATATAAAATATAACATATATACATAACGTTTACATAATATATGTACAGTATTGGATATATACTGTATATGATATATACTATATATAACAATTACCAAGTACAATATTACGGTATATGTAACCACTGCAGCATAAAATAAAGAGTAGATCCATCAGAAAATAGATATTATGAACAAAGAGAAGTATCTAACATCGAAAGTGTCAGATAATAGATATCATCTATTGCTGTATGGCGAGTGATTGACACAGCAGCCAATGATGCGTCTACTTATATCAGGGGGTGTCCAAAGTGCGGCCCGGGGGCCATTTGCGGCCCGCAGCTAATCGTTTACCGGCCCGCCACAAATTCTGCAAATATTGCAAAATTGATAGTATTGCAAAAGTTAAAAAAACATTTTTAAAAAGTGGAATGAGGTGAAATCTAATGAGAAAAAGTGGCAATGTTGACACAAAGCTGCCATGCAGGCAGTTTTTTTTCCTTTTGTCTTTATTTTCTTTTTTTTCCATTGTTCAAAAAAAAAAAAAAAAAAGGACAAAAAATCTAGGTTATAATGAATTATTACTTAAAAATTAACACTTTAAAATGTTTTATGTGGAAAAAATATTGCATATGTGGTTGCCATATAAAAACATCAAAGTTTTGACCAAAGAGCATAAAACAAACAAAATAATAGTTCAAACTTAAAATCGACATATATATATATCGGAACTAGATCTTGAAATTTAAGTGTTAAAAGTAAAAAAAAACAACTAATAAAAATGCATCACTTTATGAGCGGGGAACCTTTCGGATCTCAAATATATTTAGTAGGATTTTATTTAACTTTTCACTGTGATTACTCAAATATATTAAATAATTAAATCAATGGTGTCCAGCATTATTGATCTTTGAGGGCTTTAATTGCTAAATAAAGGAACTCTCCTGAAGGAATCAATAAAGTACTATCTATCGAAATACTGCATATTTCAGTTTTACTAAAAAAAAACAAAGTTGTCTTTGACAGAAAAGGCATACAACCTTATTTGTTTTACTTTATATCAACCTCAAGTTGATATACAGATTTACTGTAAGCATTAAATTAAAAAAAATAATAATAATTTGACTTATTTTTAAAATCTTAGTCACTGAGACCCTCTGTGCTCCCTAGGAGCCCTAAGGATTAAAAAAATATCCATATATTTTGTTATGGTTTGAAAATTAAAAATATCAAAATGGCCCCCCCATGGGACTTCACGGTGGAAGAGGGGTTAGTGCGTCTGCCTCACAATACGAAGTTCCTGCAGTCCTGGGTTCAAATCCAGGCTCGGGATCTTTCTGTGTGGAGTTTGCATGTTCTCCCCGTGAATGCGTGGGTTCCCTCCGGGTACTCCGGCTTCCTCCCACTTCCAAAGACATGCACCTGGGGATAGGCCCCTCCCACTTCCAAAGACATGCACCTGGGGATAGGCCCCTCCCACTTCCAAAGACATGCACCTGGGGATAGGCCCCTCCCACCTCCAAAGACATGCACCTGGGGATAGGTTGATTGGCAACACTAAATTGGCCCTAGTGTGTGAATGTTGTCTGTCTATCTGTGTTGGCCCTGCGATAAGGTAGCGACTTGTCCAGGGTGTACCCCGCCTTCCGCCCAATTGTAGCTGAGATAGACGCCAGCGCCCCCCGTGGCCCCAAAAGGGAATAAGCGGTAGAAAATGGATGGATGGATGGATGGGCCCCCCATGCTTAATTTTTTCCGTGTGGGGCCCTCTGTGGAAAAAGTTCAGACACCCCTGACTTATACGATGTCTATGCCGCCGGCCCACAGATATTAGCTGCAAATGTCCCCGAGTCCCACTTTGGACTCACCACTAACAGCATTCTCCATGTACTTGCATCACATACACACCCTGCTGCGGACACACAACAACAACACTATTGTGCAGTCCTTAACAGCTGTGTTGTCATGATGCAACAGGCAGGGCAGTGTTGTCATGACAACAATGTCACGTGATGACAATCGACAGTTAATACATGAACATGTGCTTGGCTTGTCAGCAAGTCGACGCAAGACTCGAATGAATTGTTATTTTGTAGTCAATTCACTTGTTTACAGTAACATCCCCCAATGTGTTTGTTTATCATGTGTCGTCCTGACATTTGTGAAGTTGTCTTTAAATGGATGTTGTTGTCTTTAAAAGGATATTGTTGTCTTTAAATGGATGTCGTTGTCTTTAAATGGATGTCGTTGTCTTTAAATGGATGTCGTTGTCTTTAAATGGATGTCGTTGTCTTTAAATGGATGTCGTTGTCTTTAAATGGATGTCGTTGTCTTTAAATGGATGTCGTTGTCTTTAAATGGATGTCGTTGTCTTTAAATGGATGTCGTTGTCTTTAAATGGATGTTGTTGTCTCTAAAATGATGTTGTTGTCTTTAAAATGATATTATTGTCTTTAAAAGGATATTATTGTCTTTAAAAGGATATTGTTGTCTTTAAAAGGATGTCGTTGTCTTTAAAAGGATGTCGTTGTCTTTAAATGGATGTCGTTGTCTTTAAATGGATGTTGTTGTCTTTAAATGGATGTCGTTGTCTTTAAATGGATGTCGTTGTCTTTAAATGGATGTCGTTGTCTTTAAATGGATGTCGTTGTCTTTAAATGGATGTCGTTGTCTTTAAATGGATGTCGTTGTCTTTAAATGGATGTCGTTGTCTTTAAATGGATGTCGTTGTCTTTAAATGGATGTTGTTGTCTCTAAAATGATGTTGTTGTCTTTAAAATGATATTATTGTCTTTAAAAGGATATTATTGTCTTTAAAAGGATATTGTTGTCTTTAAAAGGATGTCGTTGTCTTTAAAAGGATGTCGTTGTCTTTAAAAGGATGTTGTTGTCTTTAAAAGGATGTTGTTGTCTTTAAAAGGATATTATTGTCTTTAAAAGGATGTTGTTGTCTTTAAAAGGATGTTGTTGTCTTTAAAATGATGTCGTTGTCTTTAAAAGGATGTCGTTGTCTTTAAATGGATGTCGTTGTCTTTAAATGGATGTCGTTGTCTTTAAATGGATGTCGTTGTCTTTAAATGGATGTCGTTGTCTTTAAATGGATGTCGTTGTCTTTAAATGGATGTTGTTGTCTCTAAAATGATGTTGTTGTCTTTAAAATGATATTATTGTCTTTAAAAGGATATTATTGTCTTTAAAAGGATGTCGTTGTCTTTAAAAGGATGTCGTTGTCTTTAAAAGGATGTTGTTGTCTTTAAAAGGATATTATTGTCTTTAAAATGATGTTGTTGTCTTTAAAAGGATGTTGTTGTCTTTAAAAGGATGTTGTTGTCTTTAAAAGGATGTTGTTGTCTTTAAAAGGATATTATTGTCTTTAAAAGGATATTATTGTGTTTAAAAGGATGTTGTTGTCTTTAAAAGGATGTTGTCTTTAAAATGATGTTGTTGTCTTTAAAATGATGTTGTTGTCTTTAAAATGATGTTGTTGTCTTTAAAAGGATATTATTGTCTTTAAAAGGATATTATTGTCTTTAAAATGTTGTTGTCTTTAAAATGATGTTGTTGTCTTTAAAAGGATATTATTGTCTTTAAAAGGATATTATTGTCTTTAAAAGGATGTTGTTGTCTTTAAAATTATGTTGTTGTCTTTAAAAGGATATTATTGTCTTTAAAAGAATGTTGTTGTCTTTAAAAGGATATTATTGTCTTTAAAAGGATGTTGTTGTCTTTAAAATGATGTTGTTGTCTTTAAAAGGATGTTGTTGTCTTTAAAAGGATGTTGTTGTCTTTAAAAGAATGTTGTTGTCTTTAAAAGGATATTATTGTCTTTAAAAGGATGTTGTTGTCTTTAAAAGGATGTTGTTGTCTTTAAAAGGATATTATTGTCTTTAAAAGGATGTTGTTGTCTTTAAAAGGATGTTGTTGTCTTTAAAAGGATGTTGTTGTCTTTAAAAGGATGTTGTTGTCTTTAAAAGGATATTATTGTCTTTAAAAGGATGTTGTTGTCTTTAAAATGATGTTGTTGTCTTTAAAATGATGTTGTTGTCTTTAAAAGGATATTATTGTCTTTAAAAGGATATTATTGTCTTTAAAAGGATGTTGTTGTCTTTAAAATGATGTTGTTGTCTTTAAAAGGATGTTGTTGTTTTTAAAATGATGTTGTTGTCTTTAAAAGGATGTCGTTGTCTTTAAAAGGATATTGTTGTTTTTAAAATGATGTTGTTGTCTTTAAAATGATGTTGTTGTCTTTAAAAGGATGTTGTTGTCTTTAAAAGAATGTTGTTGTCTTTAAAAGGATATTATTGTCTTTAAAAGGATGTTGTTGTCTTTAAAAGGATGTTGTTGTCTTTAAAAGGATGTTGTTGTCTTTAAAAGGATGTTGTTGTCTTTAAAAGGATATTATTGTCTTTAAAAGGATGTTGTTGTCTTTAAAATGATGTTGTTGTCTTTAAAATGATGTTGTTGTCTTTAAAAGGATATTATTGTCTTTAAAAGGATATTATTGTCTTTAAAAGGATGTTTGTCTTTAAAATGATGTTGTTGTCTTTAAAAGGATGTTGTTGTTTTTAAAATGATGTTGTTGTCTTTAAAAGGATGTCGTTGTCTTTAAAAGGATGTTGTTGTTTTTAAAATGATGTTGTTGTCTTTAAAAGGATATTATTGTCTTTAAAAGGATGTCGTTGTCTTTAAAAGGATGTCGTTGTCTTTAAAAGGATATTGTTGTTTTTAAAATGATGTTGTTGTCTTTAAAAGGATGTTGTTGTTTTTAAAATGATGTTGTTGTCTTTAAAAGGATATCATTGTCTTTAAAAGGATATTATTGTCTTTAAAATGATGTTGTTGTCTTTAAAAAGGATGTTGCCAAACATAACAATCTGACCTACTTGACAATCAGCTGATCATGACCCAGCAGGTCTTCAAAGTGAGCCTGTCTTCATCTTAACAACATAGTCAGCAGAGAAAAGAGGCGCTTAGATGTCATGTTTGTCAGACACTTTCAGCCTGAAAAACAACAATGCGACAGCCAACTCTTGCTAAGCTAACATTAGCAACAAGTGCACTCCCGGTTCACTTACCCACATCCTGGTCAAAGGGGTTTTGGGCAAATAAAGGCATAATAAAGACTGAAAAGAAAATGTCCCAAGATGAGAAAAGTGTTTGTTGGCCAAGCTGGACTAGAAAAAGAAGTTAAATAAAAGTCGCTTCCTTGTCCAGTAAACTCGCACTGCTTGCACTTCCGGGACCTTAGTTGTCTATGGCGATGCCTGATTTTTTTTTTTCTTGTTGACACTGACGACACAGGTGATGTTTTTTTAACAATACTTTTAGATATCTAAACATGTATTGCAACGCATTTTCATTTCTATGCCACGAGTGTCGTGGCACTGCATTTATTTTTGCATTTGTTTACGTATGTATCTGCATCTCCAACTGTTATATATATTTTTAAATTGTATAAACCTTTATTTATACATTTCAATATTTACAAACAGTTGAGAAATAATAATCAAAGTCAGTACAAAAACAGTACAAAAAAGCACCAGGGGGTTGTAAATTCAAAGTAACTAAAATAAAATGCAATATATATATATATATATATATATATATATATATATATATATATATATATATATATATATATATATATATATATATATATATATATATATAAAACAAACAAAGTGCAAAGCATAGGCTCACTCAATTTCAGTAAATTACTTAAATTTGGAACACAGCATCATCATTTTCACAGCATTTTGGATGTTAGAGGTAGAGAGTATTTTAATGTAGAGTTCTAATTATTTTATTTATTAATATTTCTAATTATTTATAATTATTTTATTAAAGGCACTAAAAACAGGTCGAGTATTGAGAAACTTAAATTTATGAATATAAAACTCAGCCAATAGTATCATGAGGTTGCAAAGGTAAAGTTCCTTTTCATACAGTGTAAAACCAAATATCACATATTTAAAACAAAGCACAAATTGGTCATGAATATTGTCCCGGATGAAGCAACAGATGCCCTGCCATAGTGATGGAGTGCTTTCACAAGTCCAAAACAGGTAGTAAACAGTCTCTGGATGCATGTTACATAAGGTACAGGTAACATAAGGTGCAACATGCATGGTACATTAGGTGCAGGTAACATAAGGTGCAACATGCTTGGTGCATAAAGTGCAGGTAACATAAGGTGCAAAATGCATGGTACATAAGGTGCAGGTAACATAAGGTGCAACATGCATGGTACATAAAGTGCAGGTAACATAAGGTGCAACATGCATGGTACATTAGGTGCAGGTAACATAAGGTGCAACATGCATGGTACATAAGGTGCAGGTAACATAAGGTGCAACATGCATGGTACATTAGGTGCAGGTAACATAAGGTGCAACATGCATGGTACATTAGGTGCAGGTAACATAAGGTGCAACATGCTTGGTGCATAAAGTGCAGGTAACATAAGGTGCAAAATGCATGGTACATAAGGTGCAGGTAACATAAGGTGCAACATGCATGGTACATAAAGTGCAGGTAACATGAATGTCCTTCCTGTGTCTAACATCACAATCTTTACAGGGTAATAACCATGAATGATTTTAAAATATATCTCTTTGACTTTGTTGGTAAGTAAATACCTGTAGGAAGAGATCACGTTTTGATCCAGCTCTAACTGTTATAATAGGTCTTTAAAATGTGTGCTACACGTGTCATTAAAATAAATGTAATGAACATAATCTTGCTTCTCTCAGAAACTCCAATTTCAATTATGAATGATGTAATAACAACTTGATTAGTATCAAATTATTGTGACAATGACTATTTCTAGTTTTTATTATTGTATAATATGTTGGTCCCAGGCAAGCAAAATGACACCGAGACCATTCAGAAACTTTGCACAAACAATCACTCAACATCTTTGACCAAAAGTCACAAAACCACCATCACTGTTTAGCTCTCCAGAAATATAGACTGTTAAATTTAGCTTACATTAAAAAGATTAGCATCAATACGAATGGCCCATTGAATCCTAAATAACATTAAGCGCCACTTAAGCACTTTGTCCAGTTTACATCTGCTGTGACAACTAGACACACACGAGCCTCCACCAGGGGGCAGTGGCGTGTACACAGATGTAAAACCTATTTTGCACAATCAGCCTATTCATGTAAAGAAATGAAACGACCTCACAACAAACTTGAAAAGTCTAACAGATGACTCTTCATTCACAGTTGAAGTTAAAAAGTGGTTTTGGAGCAATCAAAGCTGCTCACACGGTGACTAAGGTGGGCAATATGATTGACGAATCAACTTCATGTGTATTATATTTATGCGTGAGAGCATTTTGTTGTAAACTATGAGGTGTGTGTGTTAAAATCGTGGTTGTTTTAAGAAATGATGACAGATGTGAACAAGAGCATGTATTGTCTGTGTTATGATGTAAAGGAGGGGTGGTTGTATTGAATCATAAGTATGTGTCAATGAGGGGACATTTAATGACTTTTCTTAATTTGATTACATGCCATAGTATGATTTTATTGTTATAATTTCACTGCATTATTTTTGTATCCCTTTAATTTAGGTAGCTAGGGACTTCCGATGAACATGATCTTTTTAGCTATAATCTGGTGCAGAACAAATCTGTCTTTGCGCTTAAGTCTGTGCATTGTCCCTTCAAATAAAGACTCAACTGAACTAATTGTGGGACTGATGAATATTTGTTTTTCTTTTGATAGATAGATAGACCTCCACCCCAGATCACACCTCACTCCAACCCACTTCTCCAAAGTGGGCTGCTTCAGGGTGGAGGACAGAGTAAAACAACTTGCACTGAGCCTAGTCTATAAAATCCGCTACACCTCCTTGATCCCGAAGTACATGTCAAACTACTTCCTCAACGTAAATGACCGCCATAACCACAACACCAGGGGGAGCTCCACAAACCACGTTAAACCCAGATTCCCATCTAACAAAGGTCTTAACTCATTCTCTTTCTATGCCACATCAATGTGGAATGCACTCCCAACAGGTGTAAAAGTAAGTGCATCTCTATATTCCTTCAAAAGCGCTCTAAAACAACACCTCCAGGCAACTTCAACACTTTACTAATACCCTCCTCCATTCACATCCCATCTCCCCGGATTGTAAATAATCAAATGTACTTCTAATGTATATACTTGTTCTTATGCTATGTGAACTCACTATGTTCTCTGCTGGCTGTACATATCCTACTAAATAAGACCTACACTGTTTCAATGTCCATTTCTCTGTTGATGCAATTGTTGATGACTGAAGTTCTGATATCAACCAAAGCTCCTCATCCCATCCCCCGGATTGGAAATAATGTAAATAATTCAATGTACATACTATGATGATTAACTTGTGTGATGACTGTATTATGCTGATAGTATATATTTGTACCATGAATTGATTAACGTGGACCCCGACTTAAACAAGTTGAAAAACTTTTTGGGGTGTTACCATTTAGTGGTCAATTGTACGGAATATGTACTGTACTGTGCAATCTACTAATAAAAGTTTCAATCAATCAATCAATCAATCAATCAATCAATCAATCAATCAGTACTTTATTGATTCCTTCAGGAGACTTCCCTCCGGAAAATTAGAACCTTAACCTTTACTTCAATAACAACATGACACATATATTTTATCAATCGTTTATCCATTTTCAGAAGAAGAATATACACATTATTTTTTTTGCAGGAATCTGCCAACATTAAATACCATATTCGGAAGTTATCTGACGTCACGGCTTGGAGAAGGAGGAGCCGGAGAGCGAGAGGTTGGAAGCTTCCGGAAGGAGAGACGCGGAACTACCAAACATTTGGAGTGAATTTGGCGGCGGCGAGAGTATCTAAATCTGTTTTGGCGGTTGAGCATAAGCTGTTTTGTGACTGGATGGAGATGGAAGGGGATAGTGACGGGATGTATGAGGATAGTATGGAAATGGATAGGACTAGAGTGGAGAGAGGAAAGAAGGGGAGAGGAGGGAGTGAAGGAAAGTCGAGTACTAAAAGAGTGCATGAAGACGATGAAGAGGTTGATAAGAGGAAAAGGGTTATGATGGATGAATATAAGATCATTTATACATTCAAATCAAACCAAGATATGAATGACATTAGTTTGATGACTCTGGTTAAGAGATTAAAGAAGGACATTGGAGAGGTGGAGATAGCGAAGGTGCTCAGGGACGGACGGCTGTTGATTAAATGCAAAAATGGAGAGCAAAAGAACAAAGCAATGCGATTGCAAAAACTGTGCAACAAAATAATAAAGGAAAAAATCGAAGTGGGAGAACGAAAGGGGGCAGGAGGAGTCGTGACAGGAATCCCAAGAGGAGAACATTTAGATGATCTGAAAAGAGAAATAAAAGGAGGAACTGTCACTACGATGAAAAGAATGATGGCATTTAGGAACGGTGAAAAGACTGAGAGCGAATCCGTGCTAGTGCAATTTGCAGAGGAGGTCCTACCAGAGAGAATCATGATTGGGTATCTAAGCTTCTATGTTAGAGCTTACGTGCCACCCCCAGTACGTTGTTTCAAGTGCCAACGCTATGGGCACATAGTAGTGTGTGTCATGCTAAGATGAGATGTGGACGCTGTGGAGGAGAGCATGAATATGGACAATGTGGAGAAAATGAACAGGTCAAGTGTTGTAATTGTGGCGGGAATCACACAGCAGCGTATGGGGGCTGCATCAGAAGGAAACAGGAAACAGAAGTACAGCAAATCAGAGTTGAACGAAATATTACATACGCAGAGGCAGTTAAAATAAGAAATCAAGAAAGTGCAGAACAGGACAGCAGTGAAAATAGTTCAAGAAATAAAAAACAAGAGGCAGCAAATACAGGAATTTCCATGGACAAACTAGTTGTATTCCTGGCTTATGTAATAAATTGTACAGAACAGGCTAGAAACAAGACTGAGAAAATCAAAATAATTGTCAAAGCAGCAGCAAAGTTTTTAAATGTAAAAGAACTATCCTGGGAACAGGTGCAAGGTGAGCTACAGAGAGTAGACGAGACCGAGTCATGTGACCACAATCCAACGCCATGTTCATTGTTCAGTGGAATGCCAGAAGTTTGATAGCAAACGGACAGGAATTAAAGGGATATATTATTAATATGAAAAATAAACCACAGATAATATGTATTCAAGAAACATGGCTGAAGCCAAAATTAAACTTTATAATAAAAGGATATATAACGATACGTAAAGATAGGAATGATGGGCAAGGAGGAGGATGTGCCATATTTATTAAGGAAGATATGCATTATTCAATATTAAAAGTAAAACAAGAACTAGAGATAGTAGGAGTAGAAGTATGGAATAATAAAGAAAGATACAAAGTACTAAACTTCTATAATCCATGCAAGAAATTAGAAATTCACCAACTAGAAACAATAATGGAGCACTGGAGTGGCAAT
Source organism: Nerophis ophidion (assembly GCF_033978795.1). Taxonomy (NCBI): domain Eukaryota; kingdom Metazoa; phylum Chordata; class Actinopteri; order Syngnathiformes; family Syngnathidae; genus Nerophis; species Nerophis ophidion. The sequence goes on along the minus strand of NC_084623.1, from coordinate 2,541,201 downwards.
ATTATTTGGTGTGGTGACTTTAATGCACATAGCACAATGTGGGGTGAAAGGGATGACTGGAATGGGGAAACATTGGAAGCACTTTTGGAGGAAAAAGAAGTGGTGTGTGTGAATGATGGGTGGGGAACAAGGTTAGATGTCGTCACGGGTAAAGAAACAGCAATAGATTTAACACTAGTGTCACAAGGGTTAGCAGGAAAGGTGGAGTGGGAAGTAAATAAATACAGCACAATGGGAAGTGATCACTATCCAATCTTCATTCACATAAACATAAATCATAGGACAGAAAGCACTAGGATAGAAGGAAGATGGAAGTATAATCATGGTGACTGGGGGAAATTTAGGGAAATTACCGACATAACTTTAAAGGAAGTAGATATAAATCAAGATATTGAACAATTAAATACAGATATTACGGGGTGCATAATAGAAGCAGCCGAACAGAGCATACCAAGGAATAGTATAGGGAGAAGAAGGAAGATAGTGCCGTGGTGGACACAAGAGTGCACAGATGCAATACAAGAACGGAATAGAGCATTTAGAATACTGAGAAGAACACATCATTTCCAAGACATGATCCAATATAAAAGGCATCAAGCTAGAGTAAGGTATGTTATTAAAAAAACAAGAAAACACCATTGGAGAACTTTTTGTGAAACACTAAATAGAACTACTCCTTTAAGCCAAGTGTGGGGAATGATCAAGAGAATGTCAGGGCTCAGAAAAGAACATAAAAATCATGTGATGAAAGATGGAACGCGGAGTGTGGGAGGAAATAAAGAAAAAGCAGAACTTTTAGCAAAAACCTTTGTTAAAGTGCACAGTAATGATCATTTGAGAAATGTAGAAAAACAAAAGAGAGAAGAAACAATTAGTGTAAATATTGAGGAAATGAAGGAAGACAACGATAATAGTTTTATCAACACTATGGATATGACATTTTCTTTGGATGAAATGGTTCCAATTTAAAAAAAAGTTAAAAATACGACGCCAGGGAAAGACCTGGTGAGTTATCAAATGATCAAAAATTTAGGTAGCATCGGCAAAGAAGTGGTCTTGAAATTATATAATAGGATATATGAAGAAGGAAAATGAGCAGATGAGTGGAAAACAGCTGTAATAATTCCAATATGCAATATGGGAAAGATCCGGAAGAGGCAGGAAATTATAGGCCGATAGCATTGACCTCAAATTTGGGCAAAGTAATGGAAAAAATGATTAATGAAAGATTAATATATTATTTAGAGTCAAAAGAAATTATAAAAAACTACCAAAGTGGTTTTGGCAAAGCAAGAAGCACAAATGACCCAGCAGTGCAGCTGGAAGAGGAAATTAGAAAAGGACAAATAAATAAAGAAAGTATAATTGCGGTATTTTTTGACATCGAGAAAGCGTATGATATGTTGTGGAAACAGGGGTTGCTGATGAAACTAAATAAGATTGGGATTAGAGGAAGAATGTACAGATGGATAAAAGACTTTTTAACAAGTAGAACATTATTAGTAAAAATAGAGAATGAATATAGCAGAGAATACGAAGTGGAAAATGGGACCCCACAAGGGAGTATAATAAGTCCAGTACTATTTTCCATCATGATAAATGACGTTTTTAGTGAAGTGGAAGGGTTAGTGGAGGTGGCATTGTTTGTGATGATGGAGTGATGTGGAAGAGAGGTAGAAATACACATCATATAGAAAAGAAGATTCAAAAAGCGGTAAATAATGTTCAAGACTGGGGGACGGCTTGGGGTTTAAGATTCTCTGTTGGAAAGACAAAAGTCATAAATTTTACGAAGAGGAAAGTACAAAACAAGCTCCAAATAAAACTCTATGGAGAAAACATAGAAGAGGTACAAGTATTTAAATATTTAGGAATATGGTTTGATAAAAATATGAACTGGTCAACCCACATCAGCAAGATAGTGGAGAAAAGTAAAAAGGTGTTAAATATAATGAGGGCTTTGAGGGGTAAAGATTGGGGGGATGATAGGTTGACATTGAAAACAATATATATCACTTTAATTCCATCTGGTATCGACTACGGATGCATTATTTATCAATCTGCTTCAAAAACTCTACTTGAGAAAATAGACCGGATCCAGTCGCAGGCGTTAAGATTATGTTGTGGAACTACTAAATCTACTCCAGTGGCAGCATTACAAGTAGAAATGAATGAAAAACCTTTGGACATGAGGAGAGATCAACTCTCAGCAGTTTATTGGGCAAACTTAAAAGGATCCAAGCAAGGACATCCAACCCGTCAAGTGCTAATAAACTGCCAAGAAAAAGGGAAGAAAAAAATGAATAGTTTTGGGTGGATAATAGGAGATATATGTAAAAAAACACAAATTGACAATATTAAAGTGAGCCCTACAGTACCAATTCCTGCAATACCACCGTGGATGTATGACAACCCAAAGGTAGACATGCAGTTCCTGAAGAATAGACATTTAAATAGTTACCAAATAGAACAACGGATTGAGGAAATGTTTTTTGATAATATTATGATATACACTGATGCATCAAAAACTATAAATAGTAAAGTAGGAGTTGCTGCAGTTATCCCACAGAGAAATATAGTGTTGAATAAAAGAATTAGTGATAAACTATCTGTTTTTACGGGGGAATTGGTAGCAATTTATATGGCAGTTAACTGGATAGAGGAAAACAAAGCAAGGAAAGTAGTCGTGTGCTCGGACTCCAGCAGTGCTTTGACGAGCATAAAAAACATAACATCAGAAACAAGACAAGATATAGATTATGAAATAGTTCAGGCAATCTACAGAATAAATAAAGCGGGAGGTGTGGTAACATTTCTCTGGGTTCCTGCTCATGTAGGAGTTGAGGGAAATGAGTTAGCTGATAGATACGCAAAACAAGCAACCACTAAAACAGAAGTAATCATGGAGATTAAGCACAGTAAAGAAGAAGTGAAGAGCATCATTAAGATAGAACACAATAAAAAGTGGCAAGATAATTGGAATAAGGAAACAAAAGGTAGAGAGTTTTACAAAGTCCAGAGGAAAGTAGGTGTAATGAGAGGAGGGGGTAGAAATAGGAAAGAAGAAGACATTATTACTAGAATGAGATTAGGACATACTTATCTAAATAGTTCACTAAAATTGATAGGCAAACATACTACAGGGCTGTGTGATTTTTGCCACCAGATAGAAAATGTTGACCATGTCTTAATACAATGTAGGAAATATAATAGAGAAAGAGAAATACTGGAAAATAAGTTAGCAAAAGAAAATATTAGGTTAGAAGTGGGAGATATATTAGGATTGCATTCAGAAAACATAGGATATAAAGCAATATACACATATTTAAAAAACACTGGGTTAAGTAAAAGAATATAGAGTAGGGATCCACCTCGGTCCACACTCCATTACAGTAGGTGGCGGTAATGCACACCAGAAGGTTGCTTGCCAACCGCCATAAAAATAAAAGAAGAAGAAGTATCTGACGTCACTTCCTGTTTGTACCTCTTGTAGTTCTTCCTGCCTTCGGACACCTTGCAGGGCCAAAGATCGTTGCAGTCATGCCGGCAGCTGCTTCGGGGACCAACAAGGCGACTCACGGCGATGGAGGTCCGAAGAAGAAGAGGGGCCCAGGGGCTTTGGCCACGGCCTACTTGGTCATCTACAACGTTGTTATGACCGCGGGGTGAGGCTAGCATGTCGATAATGCTAATGCTAATGCTAATGCTAATGCTGCCATTAGCCTGTACTAAAGTGCTTCTAATGACTACAATCATTCATCACTAAAGTGCTTCTAATGACTACAATCATTCATCACTAAAGTGCTTCTAATGACTACAATCATTCATCACTAAAGCGCTTCTAATGACTACAATCATTCATCACTAAAGTGCTTCTAATGACTACAATCATTCATCACTAAAGCGCTTCTAATAACTACAATCACTCACCACAGCAATAATAGTCAACATTACTTCTAATTCTTTCGACGTGGCTGCGGCGAGTATGATTTAAATAGTGAGTATTGTGAATAAATAACTTCGACATGCTTTATTTGACGCGGATTGGAGGTGATTGAGCAGTCTAGGTTTATGAATATATTGTTTCTTTCACACTGGAACAAACTCCTTTCTTTTCTTTAGCTTGCAATGGTCAAATAGATCAAATCATACAAAAATGTCGAACCTTTTCCCCCCATCGGCTGAATCCAAATTGTAAGCCTGCAGAAATTTGTTGGTTTATAATGACAGTAAAATAGAAATAATGTTTTGCCATGATTTATAATGATAAAAATAGAAATGTTTTGCCATGGTTTACTGTGGTAGTAAAATTGAAATAATGTGTTATCATGGTTTATACTGATAGTAAAATAAAAATAATGTGTTGCCATGGTTTATAGTGATATCCATCCATCCATCCATCCATCCATCCATCCATCTTCTTCTGCTCATCCGAGGTCAGGTCGCGGGGGCAGCAGCCTAAGCAGGGTTGCCCAGACTTCCCTCTCCCCAGCCACTTCGTCCAGCTCTTCCCGGGGGATCCCGAGGCGTTCCCAAGCCAGCCGGGAGACATAGTCTTCCCAACGTGTCCTGGGTCTTCCCCGTGGCCTTCTACCTGTTGGACCTGCCCTAAACACCTCCCTAGGGAGGCGTTCGGGTGGCATCCTGACCAGATGCCCGAACCACCTCATCTGGCTTCTCTCGATGTGGAGGAGCAGCGGCTTTACTTTGAGCTCCTCCCGGATGACAGAACTTCTCACCCTATCTCTAAGGGAGAGCCCCGCCACCCGGGGGAGGAAACTCGTTTCGGCCGCTTGTACCCGTGATCTTGTCCTTTCGGTCACAACCCGAAACTCATGACCATAGGTGAGGATGGGAACGTAGATCGACCGGTAAATTCAATCAATCAATCAATGTTTACTTATATAGCCCTAAATCACTAGTGTCTCAAAGGGCTGCACAAACCACAAATTGAGAGCTTTGCCTTCCGGCTCAGCTCCTTCTTCACCACAACGGATCGATACAGCGTCCGCATTACTGAAGACGCCACACCGATCTGCCTGTCCATCTCACCATCCACTCTTCCCTCACTCGTGAACAAGACTCCGAGGTACTTGAACTCCTCCACTTGGGGCAGGGTCTCCTCCCCAACTCGGAGATGGCACTCCACCAATTTCCGGGTGAGAACCATGGACTCGGTCTTGGAGGTGCTGATTCTCACCCCAGTCGCTTCACACTCGGCTGCGAATCGATCCAGTGCGAGCTGAAGATCTTGGCCAGATGAAGCCATCAGGACCACATCATCTCAGATAGCAGAGATCTAATCTTGCAGCCACCAAACCAGATACCCTCAACCCCATGACTGTGCCTAGAAATTCTGTTCATAAAACTTATGAACAGAATCGGTGATAAAGGGCAGCCTTGGTTTAGTCCAACCCGGTTTATAGTTATAGTAAAATAGAAATAATTGATTGCCAACTTTGGATGTACTTAGCAATTATAGTTCATGACGAAGTTGACTTCAAAGTATTTTTTGTTGGGATTTGTGCAATATTGCGCAACTCTTGTTGTTCCAACCAGTCGGGTGACATTGTTGCTAGCAGGGGTGTCCAAAGTGTGGCCTGTAGCTCATTGAGTTAATGGAAAACTCTTAAAAAAGCGGACTAAAAGAGCAAACAGAAGAAATGTACAGAGAACAAGTTGTAATGTTGACTCTAGGAAGACAAAGCTGCCATGCGGGCTGATTTTTTACAGCTGTCATTGCTTAAAAAAATAATGAATCATAATCAATGTTGGTATGAATTATAGACCTATTTAAGTCTCCAATGACTTTGCAGGTGGTTGGTGATCGCCGTAGGTCTGGTGCGAGCGTACCTGGCCAGGGGAAGCTACCACGGCCTCTACTACTCCATCGAGAAGCCCCTCAAGTTCTTTCAGACCGGCGCCGTCCTGGAGGTCAGTGAGCAA